>NW_008240046.1:16444467-16501673 GCF_000691975.1 Corvus brachyrhynchos | reverse complement strand
CAGCCACTAAAAGTCTGTCAAGGATATTAAGCTTAGCAAATTGCAAGCATAGAATGAACTCAGTCACTCACTGATTTAAACTATTGGCTATGCAATTTGAATTACATCTTTCAATGGAGACTTACATCAGGCAAGATGGATGGGCATGCATAGTTTGTAACATTCCCACAGAGGTGATATTGCAAGGTTTTTCTCCCAGGTAGACAGCTCAGAGTGGTCTGGTAGCCTGGTTAGATATTGTGAAAAAAAATATTTTGTTTTGGATGGTTTTGCACAGGCCCCAAGAGGTATGCAGGTTATTTTGCTCTGTTGGTTATGAGTGAAATATTCTGCTTTAATTTAAAAAAGGTTAAGTAACCTTACAAAATTCACGGATGAGTTAATGCTGGCTGTGCCCTGAAATTACCGGTAGACATCTCATAAGTATTAGAGAATGGGATACAGCTGCATGAGAGCTAGTACAGGTTCAGGAGAGATTACGAGGGTAGACAGGAAAACAGCGTGTATAGGATTTTCTGTGTGTTTACAGTAATTGTCCTGTGGTCTCTTTGGACATCCCAAAAGAATTGTACTCCTCAGGTGAAAACAAGGAAAGAATTAAAAAAAAAAAAAATATAAATTATGATATGATTTAGACATAGGTTTGATATTTTTAAAATATGTAGTGAAAAAAATACTTACAGAAGACTTAAGAAAATTTGGACCTACTCATACTGAAAACCGAGCTTGAACTTTTTTCCAGGATTAGGTAGTAAAGGAAGAAAAGAGGTGAGGAAAGGATCTAAGTACCTGAATTTTCCAGTAACTCTTATGCCAAGAGAATGGTCAGGGTTTTCATGTTAATTTGCGTCCATACTTTCCCTTGAAGGGGTGCTAGAGTGGGAATGCAAGCATGAGTATTATATGTAAGAATAAAGTATTAGAGGTTTAATAATCTGAAAGACAATATAACTGTTCTAGAAGCGGAGCAGCTGTGTGAAATGTTGATGCCAGTCACAAGGGAGAAATAATTAGAAGGTGAGCAGGATAACAAACCAGTTTAATACACTTGCCGTGTGTCGTAGGGTGGTGTCGGAATGCACTGCCTTTCAAATGAAAGCAGCATTCTGGAGGTGGTGTTAAGAAATGAAGGAATTAACTCTGGGGTGAAATCAGTATGTAAGGAGCTCTCAGAAAGGGGCCTTCTTGTATCATCAAGACTTTGCCTGAACACTGAACTACTGCCACAACCAGTAACACCTTTTCCCTGTTCCCTCATCTAGAAGCTGCTTTGATACTGCTTCAAAACCCTTCAGAAATTTACTTGGTCTCATGTATTTGCAAAAAAACCAAAAAACCAAAAAACCACCAAAAAAACCCAAAACCAAAACCAAAACAAGGGTTTTTTTGGTACTTATAAACCTTAGTTAAATCTGAGGCTACTGGAAAGGGGACAGATTACATTTGAAAGTGCTTTTAAATTTGTTTTCTCAAAATTGTTGGTATAAAATTGTTTCTGTACTATGTCTGACCACAGCCACATACAATTCAAAAGTTTCCTGTTGAAGCGAGATATGCTCTTCTTGACTTATTTTCACTGAACTTCTTTTATTGTCAATGCAGTTAGATACAAAGTGTAAAGTAATTCAGTTGCATTATCGTTGAGGAGAGCCTGCAAAGCCTAGTGGGAAAAGAGTTTAACAACCACAATACTCATTGATTTTTAAGTTGTAAATACTTCTGTGAACCTTAAACATACAATTCTTTAACTTTGGAGAGATATCTTATTAACTAGTACTAAATTCAAAATTAATAATGTTCATCATGGTCCTATTTAATTAACATCTAAATCATGAAAGAAACTATATGTTGTACTCTCTTGAGAAATGAAGGACAAACAATAAATGGATCTTAGTGGTGCAATGTAGTATCTATTCTGGTCTGTAACTATTCTGTAGTATCTATCTATAATAATATTCTCAGTACCATTTCAGATCTAAGTTCAGGGTGCTTTTACTGCTGTTCCCATATCTGTTCAGTGAATGTGTAAAGGGATGAAGTCTGCTAGGAAAGCAAGAGGGTAGTGATACAACAAGCTATCACAAGACAAACTGAGTTACAGATTTACACTGTTTATATTGCTGAAGTGTATGGGCTCACCTCAGCTTAGATATGAGATAATATGAAGTTATCTATTCCTCAGTGAAACCTGTATGAGGAAGGAGTGGCAGAGACAATGTGTGATGAACCGATGGCAACCCCCATTCCCCATCCTCCTGTGTCACTGAGGGGGAGGAGGTAGAGAAAGAGTGAATTTGAGCCTGGGAAGAAGGGAGGAGTAGTGGGGAGGTGTTTTCAAGATTCACGTTTGTTTCTCACTATGCTACTTTGATTTGATTGGCAATAAGTTCAGTTTATTTCTCCAAGTTAATTCTGAGGTTTGCCTGTTACAGTAACTGCTGAGTGATGTCTCCCTGTCCTTGTCATCTTGAACAATGAACCTTTCCTTATATTTTCTCTCCCTTGTCCAGCTGAGGAGGAGTGCCAGAGTGGCTTTGGTGGACATTTTGTAGTGGGTCAGCCTGCTACAAAAAATCTGAAAATAATAATGCTATAATTTTGTACTTTACTCAATGTATTTTATTTATTTTATTTCTCACTTATGTTTCCAATAAAATTATTGATTTCAGATAAAGGTGAATTCTAATTTGATTAAAAATAAACAATCATCAGTGTGAATTTTTTTTTAAATTTTGTTTTTCATAGTTATAGGAAACCCAACTATTTAGACAGATCTATTTCATAAGTAATATTTACTCTCTACAATATCCAAGGGTGATTCCTGTGCAGGTAAAACATGAGTTGGGTTGGAAGGGACTTTAAAGATCATCTCGTTTAAAGATCATGCCCAGAGCTCCATCCAACCTGCTTTTGAACACTACCATGGGTGGGGCAACCACAGCTTCTTTGGGAAACCTGTTCCAGTGCCTCACCACCCTCACAGGGAAGTATTTCTTCCTAATACCTCATCTAGACCTACTCTCTTTCAGTTTGTATCCACTCCCCCTTGTCCTATGCAAAAAGTTCACATGCCCTTGAAAAGAGTCTCTATCTTTCTTGTAGGTTCCCTTCAGTTACTGGAAAGCCTCAACTAAGTCACCCTGAAACTTATTTATACTACCTTGTGTTTGTGACATCATGACAACACACATGTGGTTAATAAGTGGAATGGCTGTTGTGCATATCTAGTAAGTGATGCATCTAATAAGTGATTCTCATAGCTGTACCTGTACTCTGAAGGCGTCCTTACCGTGAGGAATTTACTCCAAAGACCTTCAATGTTTAATTTTGTTTCTAAGACAGGATAACCTCAAAATGTTTCCATCACTTTCCAAATGAATTATGATTTGTAGCATGACCAGTAGCTATATTTTATAAATTTCCTTCTTAATAATGACTGTCAATGTGGGAGATGTCTTCAGGAAGAATGCATTTTGCTGACTTTTGTCCCTGAACAAAACGCATATTCCCCAAACATGCCTCAATCCGTATGAGAGGGCGCCATCTTGTGGTGTAATTTATACTGTCCTGAGACACGACGATGCTTTTGCCCCAATAAAACAAGAAATGGCTGGGGAGGGACACCTGGTTCGCATATAACGCAATGAAGTATAATTGCAGCTTTTAAAAACTTCCAATAACCTCCTGCTTTAAATATGTTAATCCTAATTCGAGCAACGTGTTGATTTATTCTGATCTCTACATGGGGTTTACTCCATACAGAATCACAGAATGGGTCAGGTTGGAGGGGACCACAGCAGCTCATGTAGTCCAATCTCTGCCTAAACAGGGTCATCCTAGAGCACAGGATTTTGTCCAGACACTTCTTGAATATCTCCATGAAGGAGACTCCACAACCTGTCTGGAAAATCTGTTACAGTGCACACTCACCCACAAAGTAAAGATCTTCCTCATATTCAGGTGGAAAACCAACTGTATCATGTGCTTTTAAAAACAACTGCTTCATGTCTTCTGTACCTACTCAACATGCTTAATGAGAATAAATAAACACATCCAAAACAACACTGAGAAGTTTTCAAGGCAGGTCAGTATGTTATTTGGCTTGTAAGGGAGGAAATAAAACATGAGTGGGTTTGAGGCTGAACTCAATACCTCAGTAGAGGTTTTAAATGCAGATTACTCAAACAGGGACTAATATTACAAGCAAAGTATTTTCAGCCTTGTGAGGGAAAGTGTAAAGCCCTGCACCTTGGGAGCAACAGCGCCCTCGTGGCAGTGTATGCTGAGGGCTGAGCATCTGGAAAGGGGGTGTTCAGAACAGGACCTGGGGTCCTGTGGGCCTCAGGCTGAACACGAGCCAGAAACGGGCCCTTGTGGCAAGGACGGCTAGTGCTGGGCTTGGCTGCATTAACAGTGCTGCCAGCAGGTTGAGGGAGATGATTGCTCCCTTCCACTCTGCACTGGAGTGGGAGTCCAGCCACACCTGGACTACTGTGTCCAGTTTTGGGGGATTTCATCAACTTGTGTAAAAATTTGTGTGAAGTATGTAAAGAAGATGGAGTCAGGCTCTTCTAAACAGTGCTCAGTGGCAAGATTGGAGGCAATGGGCACAACCCAAAACACAGGATGTTCCCTTTGAATACCGGGAAACACTTTTTATTCTGAGGGGGACTGAGCACTGGCACAGGTTGCCTACAGAGGCTGTGGAGTCTTCATCCTTGGAGATACACAAAAGCCATCTGAACATGGCCCTGGGCAGCTGGCTGTAAGTGGCCCTTCTTGAGCAGGGGTTTTGCACGAGGGGACTACCAGAGTCCCCTTCCAACCTCAGCCACTCTGTGACTTTGTAACTCTGTGAAATGAAATGAACATGGAAATGTTTAAATATTTCATTTTTGTTAATGAGAAAATATTCTATGCAAAATATATACTTGTTTGTTAAATGTTTGGAAGTATTATTAAATTTTTTGAGAAAGTATGATTCAGTTCCAAAATGAAAATTGCTCTGTAATTCTAGGTCTGTGACTTTTGAGGATTGTTGTCCTGGGTTTTAAATTCACCGGCTCGTGTCTTATTCAGAAAAAAAAAAGAATGTTCTCAGATCCTGATAGTGTATAGATAGTAAAAAATAAAATCCACTGTATGGGCTATGTGAAATTAAATATTTCTAAAATTTTTTAAAATAGCTAGGTATTTTTAAAACTATTAGGTTAAAACTATTATTATATGCAGTCATGAAAAAGAGGATATTTGATATCTGTTTTTCCAGAACTTTGTTTTGAAAGGGTCATGTACTTTATGCCATAAATCCCACATTAATCTCTTTAAGATCTGTTACTTCTTTTCCCTATGATCCTCAGGTCACATTACCTGGCTGTTACTTTCTTTTTTAGTTGCTTATTGCACACCTGGTACAGTGCATTTGCAGTTGTCGTGCTCTGGGAACTGTGTACCTCATCATGAAAATGTTTGCTACTGCAGTAGTTTCGTGACATGGTTGCTTGTGAATATGTCTGAACAAGGGCAGAGGTACCACCTATGCTTTGCTTTTATTAGGGAAGACAATACAGTATAGATCTGCTGGAGGAACAGCTGTCACAAATAGCAAAGATCTGAGAGTTCTGCAGGCTCTGTGAAGGCTCACTCAAGATTTCTGCTAAGGCTTCTCTGGTGCTCTTGTTTCATCTGACTGTTCCTTTGAGAAATTTCCATTTTATAAAGCTCCAAGCTACAGGTTTGCTGAACTGAATTACTTGCAACTGATAATGGAAATACTTCATTTGTGATTATGTCAAAATTGTTGTTTTGGGTCCCATCTACGTGATAAGCAAACTGGGAGGAGTGAACTGATGTTGCCTTTTGTCACATGTGGGCAGGGAGTGACAAAGCGCTGTGCTGTCTCCTACAGATATGGCTGTTACTGAGATGTCCATTCTCTGTGCTCTTTATAGGAGCATTAACACTGCTGTAACCAGATTAGAAGAACTCAGACTGCTCTCAAATGTCTTCTTATCTGCCAACTTCAAGCGTTTTCTATCAAGGAGTACAAAGGAGGTGCTCAGAGATCTACAGAATTTTCATAAGGCTATTTTGCTGCAAGTGAAACTCTTTGCCTTTTTGATAAGATCAGCAGGACTATTTTGGAGTGGCTGTACTTATTTCAATAGGAATTTATCAGGATAACTTTCCCTGAGTTTTCAGAACAAGGTTTTTTTTTGGAGCTAGAACCCATATAACAATCAAAGACACTCTATTCCTTCTCTCTCTTGCTTTCACTCCTGAAATACTTAATAGTAGTGCACAGTAACTACTCTTGAGGTTTTCATCCTTCTTTCCCATGGTGTTGATAGTTCCTTTTTTGACTTTAAATTCATTGCCTTAAATATCATAAAAATAATTCCACAGTTTCTGAAAAAAGATAAGTTTATTTTTCTTTGAACAAAATATCTACAATGACATGGGTGACACCATAAATTTCACATTTTTAACTCTTCTGACTGCAGAGAATGTCAGTTTAAGTGCAATATGATACTGTAATACAATGAAAAGGAATCTAATCAAATCCATGCACAACACATTTATAGATTTCTACGTAAAAAGGAAGTACTTTGAGATGAAATTGCTGTCAGAGAGAACTCACAGGAGAATATTTTGAAAACTCACAGACAAATTATTAATACACTACCATATCACTTTTTTTCTGTTTTTCTTGCTGTAGCCTTTAAAAAGCCAGGATCACTAACACACAAAATACTCTATACTATGTTAAACCTTTATGTCAAAAGCTTATGGCGCAATTTCTTCTTATACAGCTCACAATTCCACATTCATGGAAAACCAGTAGCTACTTTAGTCCATTTCATCTGTTAGTATCACTCTGTCATACATTAAAATACAAACATAAGAAATGTTTCTTGCATATTTCACAAAGATGAAAGTGAAGAAGTGCAGTAATATTCGAGAATGTCAAGAAGACAGGATGAGCCAACACTTTTTCTGGCATTAATCCACTGCTTCTAGCAATCTAACCTGCTTCCACAAGCCTTCCAAACTGATAGTACTTCAGTAATTACTGGAGGTGATTGTTGCCTGAAGACACGTTTTCTGAAACCACTCCAAAACAGAACACCCGTTTTATTACTAACAAGTAGTCTGGTTTGAGATTTATATTATTCTTAGTTGTCTCAAAAAGGAAAAAAGCTGTGAAATCTGATATAGTACTCATCTAACCATATGATTGTACAGTAAGATGTGGATAAAGTTATTTTACTACCTCACAGGGGTACTGTATGTGTTACTAGCTCCTTCAGCAATTTCACATTTTAAAACCAAATTATATTGTGTTGGATTAGATTAATTCCCATTATAGCTCAAACAAGAGAAGAAGTTGCACAAAAAGTGTATCTTTTGCAACCAACCATGTCAGCTTGGGCTGGGAATGGTATAAATAAATTAATTTCCTTCTACTATATAATTATTGCTGAAAATAATACTTTTTTTTTCTAAGGTTAAGGAAGTTTTGTAGAGTTTATTATATTCTATCTTTATCTACATTATCATTCTACAGACCTGTAAAGGACTATACACAAAATGGAAGCAATACCTCACTCCTTAAATGTAAAGTGCACATTTAATCAACTAGATTATTTCTGTCTAGTGACAGAACCATCTCTCACACGTCACAAATGATCCTTTATAAAGCAGATTTTGGAATGAACTATAAGAAAAGGAATCCAAAGAAAACTAATGTATGATTGAGCTGAAAAAATAATTAAATTTTAAGTAAATGCTCTGTTTTTCCTGAATTATACTAACCTGTTTAAATAATACTGCTTGCTGTAAAAACTCCTTGAAAGTAAAATGTACTTTATGTGTTAAAATAGCTAAGTAGTAAAATCCTAGTATTCCTTATTTCCTTTAATCTTCAAGTCTCCCATGGTCTATCAGCATTATAGAGAAAAAAACCATCCCTCTAACCATGGAAGCCTATTGTGCTGATATTTGAATATAGTTTTAAAAATAAAATGCATTTTGCTCTTTGGAATTTAAGCAGGAGTTTGGTATGGTAGTAGTTGAGTATTTCTACTGCACCTCTAAGAGGCTTTTCTTCTCCTCTCTCAAGGTACTGAAGTTTTTTGCCTTATGAGGGGTGACATGGATTCGGCCACACCTCTCTTTAGTGCAGAATGAAAAGACAGTCATGTGAGAGGTTCCAGGCACTGCTTTGGGGTTTCTCTCTCCCTATGGCCCCTGTTCTGCTATGCCCAGCCCAGACTTTTCATCCTGTATCTTCCTGTTCTGCTTCTCTTTCCACCAAGAAAAGAGGATGGTGGGGAAGTCAATCTGCACAGGTAGAAACTACTGTCACAAAACAATATAAACTTTGCAGCAGATGATATAAACTGTTTCCCCCTGTAGCTACTGCTTCCACCTGAACCGGTGCACCTATGGAGACACTGAGAGATTGGGAAAAATTCTAAGAGTGCCTCATCCTTTCTTTTCCCCTTAATGGTGACTGTGTCAGCTCCTCAGTAGCTGTTTTACTGGGATATTCTCCCAGATCCTACTGTGTCTCCCTCTGTTCTCATTGTGTTACAATGTCCTTCTAGTGCCAGTATTTAATTTTTGATGTATAGGGCTGGTCTACAGAAATCACAAAAACATGACCTGAGAAGTACAGGGTCTGCACCTACGGTGAATGATGACTTGGGACAAAGCTGCATTAGCCTGTCACACGGGGTTTGTGCTTATGAGAAGCCTTCTGGTGTGGCTTTGCCAAGGACTTGTCCTCTGCAGAGCCCAGGTCCAGTGACAGTGAAGTGAGGTAGCTAACTTCTTCTGCCTAATGAATGGGGTCTTTTTTATATGCAGGAGAAACCCTGCTAGATACCATTTGCCTCAAGCATTATTTCCTTGATTTTTTTCTGCATTTCCACTGACTCTTTCCTGGAAGTGTAGCATAAATACTGCAGTCTGATAAATACTGTGGAGTACCTTTCAATTCTTGTATCTTAACATCATTTCCTGCTGCTTCACTATACAAAGTGCAAAAAAATCATCTCTTACACTAATCTTAGCTGGTGTTGGTAACTGTTGATTCCAGCTTTGCTGGCAGTTTTGGACTATTCCCAATGTCAGTGGTGAATAGCAGGCATTTTTGCCTTGAAGCTTCTTATCATCTTAAATGACATTTTTCTCTTTCTCTACTATGTGACTTTATATTAAGTAATTTAGGAATAATCTAAATGAACTTAACTTTAAAGTTCTGATTTCTTTTGAAAGACACATTATTAGTGGACTACAGAGGCTTCTGGCCTTGGCAAATGTTTTGGTTCCATTAAAAAAGTCCCCAAAACCATCAGCTCCAGGGAGATCTTGGTTCCATTGTATCAAAACAGAATCACATGCCAAATGTTATATGCATTTGAAAACAGCCCTTAAACTAAGTACAGTTGATTTTGCTGATAACAGAAACAAGTTAACATCCCTTTCCATAGAATAAAACTAACCCTAACTTTGAGAGAGAGCAGACATGGTATCAGAAAAAAAAGCCAAAGAGTGAATTGATTTTAGATATAAATGAAGAAAAACTAGAAAAGAATAATAGTTTTAAAAGGAAGGTGGATTATACATGTTCCTTCTGATGCAGTTTAACAAAATGTGAGAGCTACTATTAGAGAAACTCTCTAACTAATCCTTGGAGGAAAACAATAACAAATGAAACCAAACCCAAGGTTGCTATGTTACAATCCCTAATGCAGAGTTCCACTGCTTCTGTTACTTCATATGCACCATGCCCTTGGCAGCGCACCAGATGTTTGCCTCCAGCTGATTCTGCTTTTCTACACACATTCTGATCACCAACAAAGCACACATTTTAAACATGTTCAAAATAAAAATATTTTGCAATGAGAATCGGCCTCACCTACTGGGCTTAGAGTATCTAATAATTCTAAATGCTATATTTCCACATCTTACCAAGGTTTTGTTCTGCCAAGAGATTGACAAAATTAATTACTCTTGCCTAGACACTAAGCCATAAATGTGATCCATGGTGTTACAATTTTAAGAAGTAACTACTATGACTTATTTAAACCTAAACAGGGAAGATCTTTCTAAGAGTTTTAATAGTTGTTCTGCTATTTATTAATGTGAAATACGGTAAATGTAAAGGACCATCCAGGTATTTTTTTATGTTTTAGAACAGCTGCATGTTTTTCCGAAGTTGTAAAGTGCTTCTTAACCAGTATCTAAGTCATATTAATAAACTTCAAAGAACGAGTCAGAAAATTTGACACATTCATAAATTAAACTTCCTGTAATTATGTAATATATAGGAGATGAATGTGCATAAACATAACTGTATTCATCCTCCAAATGCTTCAGTGAAGCAGTTGACTCTTTGCTTTCAGTTTTGGTCCAAGATCTCTTTGCATTGAATCAAAATGAAGCATTGCAAAATTTTGATGTAATTTGTCTATTTCACAAGCTGTATGAGTTTTATGAATTGAGAAAGAAACCACTTAAAAATATAAAAAATATTAAAAAAAATGTTTAAATTATCAATGTATAAGTAATTAAATGAAAAAAAATCCTTTACAGGAATTAATATTTTACAAATTTTAATGTATTTATCATATGATATGAAGACTGTTAGGCTGTTTACTTTGTGCTGTCTGAGATTATTTCAACATACATCCTCCAGGGGAACAGTAATTTAAAGTACATTGAATAAATTATATGACTTAAATGTGTTAAATATGTTCATTGCAAAACCACCAGTACTGTCCTTAAGACTAGATCAAGTCATTTAAACTGTTTTGTCCAATCAGAAATTTCTCATTATATTGTAAAATTAAAATAAAGCTTACAAACACTAATCTGTTCTGTAATACTGTGGGATTTACCTAGGGTATCCTGGAAACATTTTTAAAATTAAAAATACACCAGAATTTAAAAAATTTAAGGACCATCAAAGAATACTGTACATTTATACCACTATGTAACAGTATGTATAAATACTTGGCAGTAAAGCTTCAGTAGAGAGTGATTTTCAATGAAAAAGTTATTAATATTTAGTTTGACAAGGAAAGTTTGTAATAGCAGATGTATCTTCTCTGGGTGTCATTCTTCCATCCCACTGTAGCTGGTCATTGCAGGCTGTGCAGGATCCTTTTTCTCCCCCTCATTTTAACTCTTCTGATCACTCCTCTGATGTGCATTTCTAACAAGAAGCCTCCTGTTGAGTGTGACAGCCAGATCTTTATGTACTGCAAGCCTTAATCTTGTTATTGGTGAATGTCCTCATGCCTGATGATTTTGTAGATTACCCAATAAAAAATGTTGAAAATCAGAAAGGCTAATGGGAAACAAGCTCTGGATATTGTGTCTATCTTCTTGGCCCGGTCAATGAATACCTTTCTCATCTCATCAGGGCTTTTTGGTACAGCTTGAACAGGATTATTTGGCCCCTTTTGTGTCATTCCGTCTTTTGCTGGCACACATGGGCCCACTCCATATGCTGTAATGCTAAACTGACTATCACGTGTATCATCATCCTGTTGGGGAAAAAAAAAGAAAAGAAAGAAGAGCAAGAAGGTTTTTTTTAAATTATTATTTACAGAAACCTTACCTGCTTCTAAATAGCAGTTGCACCATTACCTCATCGACTTCTTGAATCCACAGCTTATCTTAACCTGTTGAAATTTCATCCCTATCAGAGTCTGTTAAAAATATTGCGGGATCCTTAACAGGCACAGAATTTTCTATTTGTTTATAGAGTCTGTAATCCATTTAGTGAAATGAGAAAGCTTAGTAAACTAGTGGTAATTGGGCACACAATTCACTTTAAGTTTCTCCATTTACAGTAAATATGTGAAGTCTTCAAATGGACAAACTTCACACTGGTCTTTTAGAAAACAGCTATTAAGTCTGTAGATTGCCTTACAACCTAGGATCCTGGCCTCTGGAGATACTCCTCATAAAATCACTAATGACATGCACATTAATTATATTTGTGAGAATTCTGCCTATCTGGCCACTGTATAATTAATCAATCTTATCTACATGTCTAATATCTGCTGTTCCCTGTGAATACATCAGATAAAGAGAATAGTACATAAAATGTCTTCGTTTAAAATAAACGGAAGCTAAAGCCCTGATTTTTCTTCTGACTTATTCTTCTGTCAGTTCAGGGCAAAACTGGCAAAGACATTCAGGATTAAGGAACTATAAAAGAAAGTGATTCTTAATCACATGGCACAGAAACAGAAGTGAATATTCTGAAGATATACATATTTTCGTAACATACAAATAAACAATGATGCTTGTGTCTGGAGACATGTTTTTTACTCCTCTTTACCTGGTTATAGGTATCCTCAAGTAATTAAAAAGGCACCTATGCAGACAAATAAATGATACATAATCTGTGAAGTCAGGACTAAATTTGGTTCTGAAATATATTCCAGCGTACTCCTTCATTATGTAGGTTACCCAAGAATAGTCATGTGATTTTGATGGCATTCACCATTTTTTCAATGCAAATTTTAGATTCAGGAATGTCTATTTTTCATGTCTAATTTAGCCTAGTTGCTTTAGGATTCTACACTTTCATGAAATTTAGAAATTACTATGTTAATTCTTAAGTATTTTGAAAAATAATTTCTGTAAGTATTATAAAAAGAGTTGAGCAGCTGTTAATTTTTTTTTTTTGGTAGGAGAATTTTTGATATTTTAAAACTCTTCCTAGTTTAAATTGAAGTAAAAAACCAAACAAGATTTATTTGGCAAAGCAAGTCAAATAATTCTGTTTCAATTCAATAGTTTGAAGTATTTTTTTTTACTTTATCCTCTTACTTTATACAAATGCAATTTCTCAATAGCACAACTTAAATCCAAAGTTCCAAATTTTTCATTTTGAAAATGTCTGTGACATTTTGAAAATCTGAAAACATTTTTCAGTGAAGAATTAATTTTAAACATATTTAAAGCTTCCATCAAATAATTGCTAATTACTTTGTTTAAAAAAATTCCAACAAGTTTTATTATCAATATTGGTTGAATATGTTATCTACAAAAGAGTGCAGATAAATTACTAAGTTTGAAGTGAACGATTTGGCCATCAGCATGACCATCCAGCAGAGTTGTAATCATCATCCAGCTGAAATACTTCTTCATATACATAAATTGAATAAATATAGACACTGATATAGTTTACTGAAACTACTATATCTCAACTCTGTATTAGAATTTGCCTTTAAAAACTAAAAAGAAAGAAAAATTAATGTGAAAGAAAAGCAGGAAAAAATCACTGACTGACTTTACTATGGAAATGAAAAACAGAAATACAAAATGATAGGATCATTATTTGATGACGTGATAAAACAGAGATTTAATTACTGCAATAGTGTTCCTCTCCTGTCAGATAAGAATGGGAAATAATACCTTTAATGTAGTTGTATTCTAGACTAGTTGTAGTCTTGTGTTCCAGTTAAGAGAAGTATTAAGTCATAAATGCATGTACTGTGAGAATTTACCATAAACTTGCCATTTAAACACCTTCACATGTACATTTCAGGGTTTTGTCTTTCCATGTTTCTCCAGAAAATAATGCTTATGACTGCACAGGTTGAGAAAGATAATAAAATTTTCTTCTGAGTAGATTTCAGCTATGCAGGTTTTCAGGATCAGGCACTATATACTAAGACTTTATTGGCTCTATTTTAGGTTTACCTGAGTGGAATGGTCCCCTAGAAAGTTTTAAAGGTCAGGTCTCTCCTTATTTTTGTGCTTACAGACATCCTGTTTTTCATCTGCAAGCAGACTGCTTGGAAATGCTCTCTGTTGTTGAATTGATGTGAAGCTCCTTGCAGGCGTCCAGCATTTCTGCCCAGTGTCTGTTGGATGGTGTCTCCATGAGGGCAGGCAGGATGGCTGGAGCCAGCCAAGCCACACCATGGTGTTAGGGCTGGTGGATATGCAGGAAAGGGCATCTTCTGGAACATACCAAGAGCCTCCATAATTCTTTTCAGCAGCCACAGCTTGAATAATCAAAATGTGGTTCTGCAAGTTTTCCAGCAGATTCATAATGCAGAGAAATCACTAGGTTGGCCTCAGATTCATATCTGAGGGTGCTTGTGCACAGCAAGAAAGATGCAGTTACTGCTATTATCAATACTAGCTTTGAGTGCTTTTTTGAGGGCATTTATGTCAGTGAAACCCCTTTTGTTTTTTTCTATTGATTGACTTGGCTCTTTTTGACTAGAAATATGTCTCAGAATGCATGTGTCTGAGGCTACAGATGTAGAAATCCTCTAAAGGACAATGCCCTATATGACCCAGTTGACAGTATTTACTGTGGATCTTTCTGAAAAAGTCCTGCATATTGGCAGAATTAATAGAATTATTTTTTAAAAGTGATAAGTTTTTGTTTCTTTTGTGTACTTTTTAGTGTATCATCACTAAAGAAAAGAAAACTACTTCTTAAAAATTTTTCATAAAATATAAAAAATCTTATTATGAATGAACTTTAGTAAGAGTTTGATTTGATTTGAATGCATTTTTCACACATTCAGATTTAGAATTAACAGCTTGAAAGCTGTTCTGCATACAGTTACATTTAAATATTTTATAATTTCTATTAAAATACTATAATTAAGGAATGAATAAAATGTAGATAAAAGGTTTTATTTGAAAAGTTAGAATTCTTTAATGCTCTGAAGGAAATAATTTCAATACATTTATTTCTGTATCAGTGTTCTACAAAATACTTAGCTATAAATTAATAGAAAACTGTGAGTTTTGTGGTCTTGTGACAATGGTGTTTTCTGTCCATGTGCCTACATTGATCTTGAGAAATAACATGCATAAGGACTGAAAATAACTCCATAGCCGTTTGATTGTAAGGTGTGATAACAACTTGAAAACTTATTTGAAGCCTTGACTTTGGTAATTTGAACACTATCTTTTTTACTGTTCAGTTTTGAGAAGGAAAGCAGTAGTGAGTTGTTTTGCACTACAAACAGTGCAAGATTTTAGTACTATGTTTTAATCCAGATTTAAACATACCAAAAGGGATTATGAAATTAACAAGACGGTACCTTTACTAACATTTCACGTCATCACATACAGGTAGCAATGAAGGCATATGAAGTTCACATGGGAAGACGTTATTTCAGACAAAAGGACAGGGCCTCTGTTAATGGTTGGATATCACATTATGACAAATGGGACATCTTCTTCATAGTTTACCCTTAAATTTGTACTGTAGATTTGAGGCAAAGTCCCGTCTATACGTCCTGTACATCTCAAGCCATTGCTATGCTGTAATGATTCACTGATTTCTTTTCCATCAAGAACTCCCTCAAAATACTTTCATCAAAACGGATGGTTGACCAAAAAGAAAACAAAAGAAAAAAGGTGTGATTACCATTAAAGACAATCTAGTTTGCATGTCTATTTTCCTCACTAAAGATATGGTGATCTTTAGATTTTGAAAATAGAACTAAAAGACTGAATATCCCCAAAACCTAAATATATTAACAGCTAACCTAAAACCAAATTGTTGTTATTCAGTATATGTACCCAGTTAATATTATTCTCATGGAATGTAAATGCAACTAAGAAAAAGCACTGATTATAGGTGTGTTTCAGTATCCCTGTATGACTTCTAATTCTGCCATTTTTTTCCTTTTGTCTTTTAAGAAGGAAATGAATAATTAACACTCATTCTGAAGGAATGGTAACATCATATTTCTGAATAGTTCTTTTCACTGGCCAGGTTTCCTTTTTTGTCAAAGAACTGCGGCTCATATACTAAGTATCAAATGAAGTCTCAAATTGGGAACCAAAATTCCCCTGTTCTCAGGATTCATTATGCCACTTGTGTAATCATAAAGACATTAGACCCTTTAAAAAAACTCTCCTATACCTACTGTGATGCTTATTGGAAAACGGTATTGCGTAGGTTGCACATTATGTTGCAACAACAGCTTTTATTTATAAATGAATTTATAAAACAATCCCAGGCACTTCAAAATTTTTGCTAGTTCTGCACAAACTGGGTTGGGCCTCTGAAAAGAAATTTTCCTTTCAGTAATTTGGAACCACTGGGTGAAGTCCGTACTTACAATCATAAAAATGGTGGCCAGAGGGTGCAGTTATACTTAAGAATTGCCTTTGATGCTGCTCTTAGTGTTTTCTGGGAAATGAGGCTGCAAATGAACTAGATGGTGTAAAAAGGGGCAGTGACTATAGGTGGAAAAAGCATAAAGAAAATGGCAGGGATAGATGAGCTTTGGATGCCAAAATGTCTTGTTGCAGCTCTGTACATAATTGCAATTTGTATAACCATAGAATTACCGCAGGGGTCTTATTCGAGTTCAAACATATGCTTCTTAAGAGAGAGGTTCCAGTTCCTCTGTGTTTTCAATCAACATTGAGAAGGTATAACCCCTAGTTTTAATCAATTTAAAAAATACTCCAACCTATGAAAACCTGCAAATTTGTTTGAGGATCTGTTTAGAAATAAAATGGAATTCAATGATTTGAACAAAGCATCTGAAAAATACAGAAGAGTCAGTAAGTACGACATTTAGCCAGAAATAAACTACTTTGCATTAGATGGCAAGCCAATGGCTCTGCAGTAGTTATGGGAAAAGACCCGGAAGATATGGAAGATCACAATCTTGATATGGGTCAATAACACAATGTTGTTTGAAAGGAAAATGGTGAACTGGTTTGGATAAACAAGTGTATTACTTGCATCATTTGATCCTTTGGCTGCTTTCAATTGTTACTGTGTAGGTTTCATGTTGTTCATGTTGCAAACACAGTTCTGAGGAATTATATGGGCTTATTAGGAGAATTTCCAGGGAAGGTGAATGAGAAAAAAGCAAAACACAACAAAATCCCCAAAACCCGAAACAAACCAAATCCAAAAACTTTATCCACTGGGAATGTTTATAGAAAAGACTGAATGGAAATGTGCAAATGGTGACATGAAGGAACAAAGTAGTCTGGTTTCTGTGTCCTTTCTAGACAAGACATGACAGGACAGAAAACGCATTAGTAAAACAACCTTTTTAAACAATTGGAATAGATTTCAGGGGAGCTTGTGGAATTTTCATGACTGGGATGAATTAGGTATGAATGATCTTAAGTCAGGAAAATGGATCCATTTACCTCCCAAAGACACTGAAATTCAATCATAGGACTATTGCTTTGGTTACTTGGTAAAAGTAAATATTTCTTGCAACAGGCACATCTTTCTAATTACAAGGAAAATAGACTTTGGAAATCCTTCACCTGTCCTATTGCAATTACCTATTACTCATAAATGATGTCTCCTTTCAACAGATACCTGAAATGAAACATTTCCAAGCTGACCTATTTTTGCACTTTTGCAACACAGTCTAATCACTAGAAGTTTTGCTGTACCCTTGTAGATAAAATTCCAGTGGCAAAAAAATTCTGTATTCAACAATTAGAATTCACCTGCTAGAAAAACCTGATCTTAGTAAAACGTCCCAAGATGGTAAGCATACAGAATGAAAAAGTCTAATAAGTTATCCTATCTGCCTTATTTCTTTAATAGTTTTGGACATAAATACTGAAAAGAATACTGTTTTCTCTTTGCCAAAGAAGAAAATGTAATGTTCAAGGAAGCCCCTGAAGTTTATTTTAAATGCAGCCTTTTTACATAACTTCTTTTCACCTCTTGACTTTATGGTCAAATGAACATTTCTTAATAAATGGTAGTTTGAAAAGTCAGTGCAATCTGGTCCCTGACAGCCAGTGGCTGTTTGACCTAGTCCAAAGGAAAAACAAACATACAAAACTTTATAATCATGAGCTATAGTAACAGACTTTGAAAAAGACAAAAGAAGAAGGAAAACCAAGGTACTCTGAGTTATGATCCTAGGGCCTGCATTTCATGTTATAAATTGTGGTGAATAAATAGTAATATTTGTGGTAAGGAAGACTAGTTACTAACTGAAGTTTTTAATCTGTAAGACATCATTTATTATTTGTATAACAGTGGGTTTAGAATGTGATCCAAATTTCTTTCTGAGAGATAAAATCTCCATGCTGTAATGTTTCAAGTCCTGTATACTTGTTGGGCAAGGAAAGGTTTAATAAAACATTGAGAAAGAGAGAAGCAATTGGCTGACCTGTCCCTAGAGCTTGAGGTGTATTCTCAGAGGTTAACTCTGTCCAGGAGCTCTAGCTCTACATGGAATTGGAGTGAGTTAAAAAACATTTATTTAAATTAATCTTTTCTGAAAAACTACTAGTTTTCTAAAATCATAACCTTGCATAGGAACAAAGCATTTTTTTGTAAATTTAGACTGAGAAGCTTGCCTCATAATGAAACATATAGGTACAGGGAGGAAGGGAAAGCATATGCCCCTGAACATATCTAATACCCTCATCTGAAGTGTGTTATAAAGAAAAACATTGAAATGCATGTCTCCAGAATCAGAGCAGAATACTTGGTACTTTATTGTACGCTCTAAAGTCTCTAACTCTAATCCTTTAATTTTATGAGAATTTAGCAGGCAACCTACCTGAAGCTAAGGACTCTCTCATGAAGTGTAACATTAGAATAAGGACTTTTAAG
This sequence comes from Corvus brachyrhynchos, assembly GCF_000691975.1. Lineage (NCBI taxonomy): Eukaryota > Metazoa > Chordata > Aves > Passeriformes > Corvidae > Corvus > Corvus brachyrhynchos. Next base: position 16,483,054 of record NW_008240046.1, on the reverse strand, counting down.
TGTCAGTTCAAAAATACTATGATCCAGAAAAATAGTGTCTACGCAGTTAGTTATTCATGCACAAACTTTTTTTTCTTTAAAAGGTCTTCTCTTAGCAGTCCTTTTTATATTGTGGTTCCTTCCTCACATACCTCTAAGCTGAAATTTAATTGATTGTTATTGCTGAATGGGTGTCTGGTGAGTTTGAAGTCTTGCTAAGAGGGAGCTGAAAAGAGATTTGGTTTGATTCTGAGGAAGGAAGATACTACCTGCCAGTTCCTAATCCTGTGGTCATAATAATTGACCTGCATTTAAGAAAGATATCAATTAAATTGAACATGGTAAATTTGCTTGAGATCCAGAAGAAACAATAAGACATGGTGAGAAAGATGAATGGACTAAAAGTATAGTGACATAATATATCACTTACCACAGCTGTTTGTATTTGATACATGATTCAGCTGTTGTGACTTACCTACACTCTGTCCAGTAATCCATGTCTGCCTCACCCCATTCTTCCCATTCCAAACCTTTAAGCAGCTTTCAGAGAGCTGCCATATTTCAAGAACAAACACCTTGTTACAAAACTGCTGTTTTTGCTGCTACTGTCAGCCGGAAGAAAGAAACACATTTTTCACAGGGTCAAATGTTGAATGCAGGTACTTGCAGTCTGAATCATCCTCTAGTCTACAGTGCCTGGGATTCCCTGTACAGCTGAAGCTGAAGAAGTCTGGGACTCAACGCAGAAGAACAGGCAGATGTATGACAACGTCATTTTCACCTGACTGTCTGGCCTGCCTTTTAACATGGAGTCTCAGCAACAGAGACTGCTTAGGTAGGCTTTACAGCAGTGCAGATTTTCAGCATCTTCTAAGTGAGAGGGAAACTTGTAAAATATATTCTCCTGGTGATGTAAACAGTAGACTGAGGTAAGTCTTCAGGAATGAAAGATGATTGAACTGAGCCATGTTGCTATGGTCAGACTTTCATCCACTAGTAATATTCTAGATACTGACTGATAGTGACAGGCTCTGCATGATATCGGTGATGTATCATTTAGTATCATTTAATAAGTAGGCTGGAAACCTATTTACACTTTGTAAAATCTGAAGTAGGAGTTACATATTGTTGTAAGAAATTTTCCTTATTTGTTGATTTAACTACAGATTTCAGAGTTCAAACTTGTAGCCTTAGCTGTTTGGCTTTGCACACTGGCAGTGAGTTTGCACACTGTTTGGCTTTGCACACTGGTACTGGTAGTCTGGATAGCCCCAGCTATAATATAAATACTAATAACAATTACTAAAATTAAGTTTCTTACTAGTAATATGAACAAAATTAACAGGACAGAAAAAAATCCTGCAAACTTACCAGCCTTTTAAAGTAAAATGTTTGTCCTTCTACCAATAGTGTTATTTGAAAAAGCACTTTGTGTATTAAAAAATATTTGCATGAAACACAGCTGTTAAGGCTTTGAATTGAGTATTAGAATGAAATTAGGAAACAAAATTTGTTGAATCTCAGTGTAGTAAAAACTGCTGCAAATACTAGTAACATTCATTCACTGAAGTATAATCTAACTCTTGTAACAGAGTGAAATTCATGCTTGTGCAGATGGCTCCCACATGGCCCATGCCTCATTTAAATCCCTCTTAATCCCTCTTTCGAGAATTCAAGTTGGATTTATTCAATTCATAGTCCTTGTAGTGACCCTCTGCCTATAGTGAATTTAGTGCTGTGCTGCCATTTTATTTATATTGCCACTTCAAGCTGTGGTATGTTTACCAAATTAACCCTGTATCCCTGCATAATTCAGTCAGACTCTTCCAAAGCTGTGAACACTGTTTCTTTTACCTTGCTCTTCTTCCTCTTGCGTCGGAATCTCAGAAGTTCTTTATGCTGCCTTGACACAAAGTTTACAGCTGCATACTCCAAAAGTGCAGAAAATACAAAGAGCAGACACACTGCCATCCAGATGTCAATGGCTTTGACATATGACACCTATGAGAGGAGACAGGAGAAGCCTGAGCATGTTAAAACCACAGATGCAAAGTTTAGTATTTCATGTCAGGACGAAGTGCATTACTGACACACCCCAACAGTACTTTTATGGAACAAAACTTAGCATGAAAGTTAGGTTATAATAAGAACAACAATTCAACCTATAAATGTTAAATTTTTGTTTAAAAAATTTACGCTTTTACAGTATGTGTTTAAATCATTAAGAGTTCCTTATAGTGCACTGTTTATTACATCACAAACCAAATAATCCTCAAAAAACACAAGCTCTTCCTTCATTTGTTCCACTGAGATCTGGGAATGACACTAAGGAAGCAAAATATAGCTTGCAGTGGGACCAGCGGGAATTCCTGTATTAAAATGGATGTGGCCAAAAGTTCCTGGAATAAAAATTAGATAGAAGAGAGGAGATAGGTGTAGAGGTCTGATGTGTTCATTCTCTGCTAATAGAGGCACAGTAAATCAAATGTATAGTTTCCAATTAGTTCTGTATCTTTGACACAGTGAAGGTACTGTTTGGAGCTGTTAAGGTTCACATTTCTCTACATTTTAATGCAGGTGTGTTTGTAACTAGTGAGTTTATTAATAATTTAGGCACCTTTGAGAAAGGGATATAATTGAGAATTTATGGTTAGAATCTATGGCCTTTAGAATTTCAGTCATATCTGCTAGCATGTCATCAGATACTGGGATGTGAAAAAGGATGAGCCAGTCAATTGTTAAGGAGGGTATATGTAGTACTGAATACCATTGATTTCACTGCTTGTTAAGGTTTATGGAATTAACTAGATATGGGGCTGGCTAAATAGTTGAGAGAGGGAAGAATTAGAATATATTTGGCTGGAGAATCAAAAATCCTCTAAATATTTCAAAATTATTTATCTGTTTAGAAAATGATTGGATGCTAATAATTAAAACACAAGGTTGACTGAAATTGTTTGTCACATAACATTATGATTGATATAGTACAAACAAAGGAAATTTTGCCTACCTTTGGAAGAGATGCTCGTGAACCTGAGCTTTGTGTTGTCATGGTCAGTACAGTTGTTATGCCTAAAGCCACTCTGGCTGGAGCTGCATCCATATTGATCCAAAATGACACCCAGGAGAGAATCACTATCAAGAGGCTCGGTATGTACATCTGGATGAGATAGTAACCCATCTGCCTCTCAAGGTGAAATCGGACTTCAATACACGTAAACTTTCCTTTTTACAACAAAGAAGAAATATTCAAGAGAAATAGAATGTTTTTACTGTCAACATCTAGTGCACACTCCTAAAGAATATATGCTATGTCAAATGTATGTGTTCCCAAGAAAAAGATTTATGTTTTGAATTCTCTACAGTGATTTTTAATAAACACAGTCCCCATCATAAAAAGACTATTTACTGGAAAGAAAAAGGGCAGAAAACCTGAAAAATTAAGAATCTGATAAGCTCTGAAATTCTTATTTTCTTACAAAAAACAAACCATAATTCATTATGACAATAGGAAATTTCCTCTGTGAGATCACATTTTTTGCCACTTATGATTTGGAAATGCTTCTGTGTACAAACAAAATGCTTGCTTCCCCAATGTATAATATCTCCTTTATGTTTTGGTTCAATTTTAAGCTTAATTTTATTTTTATTAAACTAAAAATTGGGAAAAACATAGTGAGATCAGTATGGGCATTAAATTATCAATAGGAGAGTCTGCTAAATCTCTCCCTGTGTCCCCATTCAAACTGTTCCAGCTCATAAGTGAAATAACCAAGTTTCAAACACAGATTGAAGACTAAAAAGACCAGAGCTTAGGAAACTTTAGGAAGGTAATTAAATGACCTAGTTTTATCTAGGTACTGAACATAAAGCAACTTCTACTTACTTAATCAAACCAGAACAACAACAAAAAATCTATTGTTAGCTCATATAAATTCCATAAACCCATAATTTTATATTATTCAGATTGTTGTGGGGTTGGATTTTTTTTCCCACCCTGTAATCTGTAGATTATTTCGCAGATCTTGACCTGGCCTCATTAGATTTTCTAATTCTGCTCAATGGTCATATTAGTCACATAAGAATGGTGCTGAAGGCAATGTTGTTACTGTGTGTGTATATATGAAACAGTTTCTCACATCAACAAATACATATAACTCAGTTTTCTTCCTCATTTTGAGAGAAAATATTTCCTAATTCTAAATTTAGCAAGGAAGATTATACAGTTATTTATTTCTTAAGTGGTATGAAGCTCTTTGGTTATGTTTTCCACTAGGTTTTGATACCTATTTTCCTAATCAAGTTTTACTTGCCAAAATGCCATTTTATACAAAACTTTTCCACATTAAAAAAAACCCAATAGCAACTGATAGCAATTTGATATTTATCAGATTTTAAAAATTATGTAATGGATTTATGAGTTTATCCTATACTAATATATTGTTTTATGCTGTGACAATAGTGCTAGGCATACAGAAATGAACTTCAGATAAAGTCAAACTGAAATATTTTTATTCTAGGGATATTAAGTGCTTCTGAACTTCATTATTTTCATAACATTTATTTTTACAGGCCACTAGTTTTTCTATGATGTCATAATGAATGTAATTTTATGATATTTTTATTCTGCTGAGGCAGTAAAAAAAATTTAGAAAGATGTTTGTTATGATGTTCAATTTTAAGGTTACATTCTGCATCGCAGGAGTTTTATATCTGCAAGCTCAATTATTAGTTCCATTCCTAATTGCCAGTGTTTTCTGAATCCTATCTATACTCCCAAAATCCGTGTCCCAGATCGTGGCTCAACCATCTGCTGTCCAAGCTTCAGGACTGATTTCTGCCTCGGTCACGGGATGAAATCCTGGTTTAAAAAAGTGAACGGGAATTTTGGTGTTTACTTCAGAAAGGGTCAGGATATTCCCCTACATTTCTCTTCCATGGTCTTCAAAAGGATACCTGTGCAGTTTAGTCTTTCACTTAGCAATTCAGTACACCCCACATAATCAGAAGTTCTGCACTGACTGGCCTTTGTTGGAATCATATTCTTCAAACTGGTTCTTACTCTGAAGATTTCTATTTTTTTGTGACATTCATTCTGTTAATTCAGCTGCCTTGGACAGCAGCAGCCTCTGTCTCATACCTCACAGTAAATCACGCTGGTAAGGAGTGACAGAAATGCATCAGCCCAATCTAGGTCTAAGCAAAGCCATTTTATTTGGCATCACATCAGTAAGAATTTTTCAGCATGAAACATTTTTTTCTTATAGGGTATTATATTCTCCTTTCAAAACAAATTAGGAAGGAAAACTAAGGAGCATCAGTTTGTAATATATGCATACGCATATATGAAGTGTCAATAAACATTAACTATTGTTCGTATGTTGGTTTTTTTCCATCCAGAGAAATGTGGGATAAAAGATTTGAGTTTCTTTCATGAGGACTCCGGTGGACTTGAACTATTACAGACCACTCAGCAAAAAAATTCTGTGGTCCTAAACAGTGAACAGTAAATAATATAGTAGCTTTGATATGGATTATTTTATGTGGTTGCAAATTTGACAGATCTAACTGAACTAAGCAGAAAGAGAAGAATGGTTGTGAGCAACAGAATCCTAGCAAAATTCTAAATGAAAGAAGTGCAAATGGAATATATCCTAACCACAGGGAAGGAGAGAAAAAAGCAGAGATAATGAAGAGGCCAGAACTAGGACTGAATGATGTGTCAGAAGAATTATACAGAACCTTTTTTTTGCTTGGTTCAGAAATTTTGCAAATATCTTTGGTCAAGGAAAAAAGAAAAGCTGAAAACCTATTACACCAGGGCCAAACAAAAAATTAAAAAAAAAAAAAAAGAAAGTGGAATGTTTCTCAAAGTAGAAAAATGTCTTTGCTTAGCTCCACAACATGTGCCACTTAAGAGTCCTGCCTTTGTCTTAGACCCAGCAAGTTTACAGACTTGCCAGGTACATATCCAGTGCTTCCTAGACAAGACTACTGTGTTGCTCTCTTGCAGCACAGCACTGAAAAATTAATATGCAGCAGCTCCCCAGGAAGACGGGTGGCTACCCCGTTAGATACTCTTCTCTGCTGCTCCACTACTGAGTATTGGAGAAAGGCAGCAGATGGAGTGAGTCTCAGCACTGCAGTTGCAGCAGTTGCTGGTCTAAGTGTGAAAGAGTTGATGTCAGCTTTTGCCTTTCCTGACTGAAATCAGAACCACCTGCATAAACTTGGCTAATGAAGCTGAGTGGAAAAAGAAAACACTTTCACTAGCAGATGTGAGCTTCAGCAGCCAGCAGAAGCTGTGGCATTGTTCCCCACCTGAAGCAGCATTCAGCTGTGGGCCTCCTTTCTCTTCCTGTATTCCATTTCAAATTCAAAGCCAGGTTAGCTGTGGTTTAATCTATTTGACTGGGTGCTTGAATGGATCAGAAGAGACATACCCACAAAGTTATCTCAGCTGGGGAATGAGATAGACAAGCAACTAAGAGCACTGCTCTAATAATTCATTTGCAGTATGTGAAAGGTAAACTCCAGTTCATTTTGATATGCACTGTGAATGTCACAGAGAGTGCCTAGTAGGAAGATAGGAATCCCTTGAGGTATTGTGGTTTTGCTGAACTGTGCAACAAACTACCTGATGGTAGTTTCAGATTAAAGCTAAATATAAGTGTGCACACAATCCATAAAGTGGATTTTTGTAATGCAAAAGAAAGAAAAACTATCGAGGGCTTCCTAAAAGAAATATTTTTTTCCTGAATTGAGGTAACATTTCTCGTGTTCGTAAGTCTAGTCTAACCAGGGATTTAAGTGTGCGAAAGGCGCAAAAGTGCTGACTCTATGAATGTTGTGCCTACGCGTGTGAACACGCTGGTGTATAAGCATGAGATGGTGCATTTTTGTCTCTTATCCATATTCTTTGGTAACAACAATGTTAGAGCTGCTGGACTGGCATGATTTCCATGAAATGTCCATGCTGAAACCATTAGCATAGTGGAAAAAAATGTATTGTAGTCAGTCTATATGATTTTTCTTTTCCCCAGAAAGCATGAATTACTTTTCTTTGGAGTCAGTATCTAGATTGATTTACCAAAATCTGAATATCGATCCAATATCGATATCCAACTGAGACGGACAAAGCTCTCTAACAGTTTAGAGTTAGAAAGTGCATGTTTTATTTGGCGCCAGGCTCTGCGTGGGATAGCTCCCTAAGATGCAGGGCCCTAATACAAGCAAACATGATACCTTTTATTCCCAAATATTATGAATATCCAAAATACAAATGTATATTCATAACATTAACACTTCCCATTCTCTGCTTCGTATGGAAATGAGCTTCAATGTCATTAAGCATGAGTAGTGTGTGTCCTGAATGGAGTTGGTGGTCTCAAATTGGGTCAGTGGTCTCAAAAAAGATGAAGTAACTCATCTTCCTCATTTTGACCTTTTTGCTTCTCTGAACTTTAACAATCCTAATTACTTTAGTGACCTGTAAGTTTCTTCTTGCATGACTTTTGGATGGGTTCCCACCAAGGGAGGAAATTGGTAATTATCCTTGTTCCCTATACCAACTCATCAATGTTTCTACTCCTCATTCTAAGCACAGCTAAGCAAACATGCAAATGACAGATCATCAGTTATTTGGTAATCAGTTACTAACATCTTAAAACCCATTTCAGGTCCAGCTCTCCTAACTATCTTAATTAACTCTCACTGGGCCCAAGTTCTTTCTTATTCCAACTAATCTCAACACAGCTAGCCTATAACTAAAATCTTTATGTTTCTTCTAAATCTATGTTTCAAGATCACGTCCTTTTTTTGCTGTTGTTTCTTCCACGGCCAGCTGTGAGTAACCCAAAAGGAGCATTTTTCTACTTCAGGTCATCTTCACACTACACAGGCTCCTCTGACTGTGGCATGTGCTGTTTAGCAAATGGGCTATGCAGGCCGCAGTATGCTTGTGTCATTAAAAGGTACTGTCAGTAGTGTGGGATGTGCAAGGGAAATCAAGCATAAGTAGTAAATTCAGGCCATAAAGAATCCTCTTTTATAGTTTCATATGTCTCAAACTGTCCCAGAGGTAAGAGTTTACTTAAAAATATTTGTCTCCTTTTAGCAGCCCTTAAGATGTCTTTTGGGGAAAGCTTTTCTTACTGTACCCCTACGGCTTTATAAACATGTTACGATTCCCAGGAAGGCTGAGTAGCTGTTTCTGAAGCTATACAGAAAGTTTTAATAAGGGAGAATTACTTCAGGATTCTGAGTCAAGGAAATAGTGTGCCTGAGAAATAATTATGAAGGGAGTGATAATTATTAAACTACTATGAAATTAAAAAGTAATAGCATAATAAATAATGAAATGAATAAGTATTAAGAAACAAGAAAAGAACTAAGCATGCAGAGTTCAACTGTTAATCCATGCAGAATGGAGGATCTGCTGAAGAATCTTGATACGACTTTAGATAGTAGTAAAATATAGTCTGACCTTGTAAGTCATTGATAATTCTAATAATTGATTTACTGTGAAATATTTTATGGATATAGAGAGGACTGTGGCTTAAAAATGATATGCCTTAATGAAATTCCAATAATCTATTTACTTAAAATAAGAATCTTATACTTGCTGAATAGAGATGATTTAAAGCTTAGCAAAACTGAGCTAAGTTAAGAAAATCTGTATAAACCTTTATGGACCTCTGTGGAATATGTGTCTTGGATCTGGGATGCAGATATTTCATATTCTGATTCCAACACATCTGTCAATATGGATGTAGACCACACAATTCGGATTTTACCAGTGTCTGATAGCCAACAAGCAGTCAGTCTAGCAGCCAAAATATTGCTAGCTATGGAGATTTGATAACGGAATCCTGGGGCAATTGGACTGTGATGATGTTCCTCTGCTACAACACTTCATTTTTCCTCTTGAAGAACAGCTAGAGACAAAGACTTAGCATGAAATTAGGTACTGAGAGACAGCAGGAAAGGAGAAAAGGAGAGTGAGACTACTTCAGTGGCTAGGATATGCTCAACCTAATGGCTGACTTACTTAGATTTAGATCTCTTAATACAATAGAGAGCTTCTCCCAGAGCTTCTCTGTCCTCTGGAAAGTCATTTCTTAAGCACCTCAATTCCTCTACTCTCCTTATCCCCATAGAGATCCTAAGTTCAAAATGAGTTTGAAGATTGTATTAGACAGAGTATTTACCTCTCAGTGTTATTCTAAACCTCTGCTGCGTTTTACATTTTTAGACTTATAAAAACCAGAATTTGTCATCTTATATGGAAAAGATAACATATTGCAAAAGCCAGCTGACATGCTTTTTTCTATAGAGCTGAAAGTAATGACAGTTCTTTCTTCTCAAGACAAAAATTAGAGGCTCTTCTTCCAAAATGAAGCAATAGGTGGACTCAAGAAACAGATTTTGTATGGACTGGTGTAACATGGCTATTGCACCTTATGCCTTTGACTGTTTTCTAATGTTTAATACCTTGGATTCACTGGTTCTTACTAAATGGTTGTCACTGCAATGCTTTGAGTATTCCTATCTACTCTCTGTACAACGACAAATATTTACTCGAAACAAATGTCTGTTGCAGGACAACTCACACTGAGAGTAGTTCATGACATGTAATACATATTGTGAATATGATCTTACTGCAGGCCATCACAGACCTTCCCTTTGCCATACTTTTCCAGCCCTTCTGTAATGCTGGTTCTGGCACTTGTCTCATCCCGAGTTGGGAAACTTCAGTGCGCTAGGTAGCAGAAAGCTAGTCCTTTAAATACCTGTGTGTAAAAGCCCCAGACAGATGAAGTTGGATCAGTATTGTCCTGAGACAAAATCATTGATCATGTAATTAATTAAGGCTTTTATTATGGGTCCTGCATACATAAACCCTAATGTTTTATCTAGTACACAGGGTGGGATCACCCTGGCAAAGGTTATTGCCTCAGTGAAGTGTGGCCATTGACTCCAAGTATCTTCAGACAAAATTGGTGAAAAAAAAGAAAGCCCCCCCAAAAAAAGACTTTTTATTTTTAAAGTTATTAGTGTTTAAAGGAAATTTTCTGAGGACAATTTTATCTTCTAACTGAAAAAACTGCTTAGGTGAAAATAGACAGTCTCAGGAGGAAATAAACTGTACTGCCATAAGAGGGATCACATAGACCACCAGCACTTTCCTTTTGCCTTTTTTTGCGTGCTTTCTTTTTTCTCTGCATCTGCTAAAATAAGATTGCAATTAACATCTCTTGGCAACAGCGTGTTACGTATAACACTGCAATCAGAGTAGCGGATGATTTTCACAGAGAGGATGAAGGAGAATGAAATATATAAACTGAGTTTTCCATAAGGTAATAATGTCCCTTTTACTTTCTCTCCTGTTTGAGTCATTTTCAGAATCACCACAAGAAAAGCAGTCTACTTGATTTTACCTTGTTCAGTAAAGACATTTCCTTTTTATTCTTCCAAGAATGTGACACTGTCATCTCTGCTTTACTTATTACTTAAATACCGCTAAATGCTATTTTTTTCCTTTGCCTTCCAGTGATAAAATTTTTTGAACAAAAAATAAAATTCATAAATTATGTGCATGCAAATTTCATTGTTTAAAGAGACTGTACCCATAAAACTGATTACATATATGTAAATTTAGCTGAAATTATTTTCATACCTTTCTAAGAAGGTGTCAAGATAATAAAAAAGCACTTGGTAAGTGCAGTCTCTGGAAAGTTTCCAGTTTGCACTTTAGTATAAATTGCAATTTGAATGTATTTTGCTGATAAAAGCTGCTTGTAAAACTACTCATTTTTCCCTCATCATAAAATAAATGAAACACTGTATCTATACAGCCTGAATAGAAATTATGATTTTCCAGCATCTAGCATATAGAACTAGACAAGTTCTCATGTGTATGGCACTTGTCTATGTATCTAAAGCCAAGATTCACTAAATGACTCTAGGAATGTACTACCATTCAGCTTTTCTGTCAAGTCACAGTCTGTGGATATCAGCAGCATATTGGGGGAAATAAGTGCTGATGCCATCACCTGTCTTTGACTACATAAATTCCTGGACAGGAAGGAAGTGTCTTTACGTAGCTTTTTTTGAAAAAAATACTGAGGCAGGTGGTAAACTTAACATTGGTGTAAGACTGATAATGACTGCAGTAAAAGACAGTTGAAAATAAATATGGAAAAGAGGAACTATTTCCTTTTCAGCTTGACAGATTTGCACATGCAGTTCCCATGTCCCTCAGAATGGAGAACTGAGCTGCATTGAGCAGGGCCTTTGGAGGCTGGAGAACCCAGCACAACGGCACGGCAAAGAGAAATGCACAGATCCGTGATGAGGATGGAGTAACCCCCTGCACTGATACAGGCTGGGGGTGGACTGGGTAGGCAGCAGCTCTCCCAGGCCAGGGAGCCTGGGAGATATCAAGTTGAACATAAGTCTTGTGATGTGAAAGACTTGTCACGTGCTGTACTGTGTTAGCAGAGGCAGAGAGGGGAGAAGTATAAACTAAAGAGACATCTAGATGTAACATTTCCACTTCCAGGAGAGGTGATGAATTTTTATTCAATGAATCTTTAAGGTAAAATGCTCAAATTTTGATCAGTGCAGGGGTAACAATTCCGGCCTCTTTGCCCTTGAGAATAATGCCTTGTTGGAGTCAGACAATGCCATTTCGTGCATCTAGGAGCGGTCACATCCTCAGCCTGCCATAGACTCTGTTCTCCAAAGTGTTTATAATTTCTGCTTTTTCAGTGAAGGAATGAGCAGCTTCAGAAATTTCACACCCATAGACTACCTCCTGGATAAAATGTACAAGCTTCCTTTTTGGAGAAATGCTCAATGAAAAAACCCGAGGGAGTTAAAAGGTCACGTCTTAAAAATCACTTCTATAGACTCAAAAAGAGTGGTTTAGGTGTTTCTCAACACAAGTAAGGGTTTGTGGCGTTGTTGGCAGAGTAAGGCATCAAAGTTATGTCTCCTTTAATCACTGTCATTATCATGCTGGCAGCAAAATGGCTGAATATAAGGCACTAGGTCAGGTGAAGGTGAGACTTAGAAGGGCCACAATCTACAGGTTGTTAAGCAACTTTTTTGACTATGGGGGAACAAATGGGAAAAATTGTGTTTGGGATGTGCATATTAGGAAGTCAGATGGGGAGTGTGGAGTTTAGGAAACGTGCTGTTCATCAAGATTGCAATTATCAAAAATGGTCGCATACAGTATCTACCAGTTCTGGTGGTGAGTGTAGCAATCATAGCTCCACTGTTTCCAGGACCACTACATCCAATTCTTTGGTCCAAAAGGCATTATTAGACCTAAGAGAGTTCTGAGCAGCATCACTCAAGTGCAGGTGTAAAGCATTATGCATGATGCAGGAATAAAGCCAAGACTCATTTGTGCCTATTAGTCTGCTATTATATATAAATTCATGCTACTGTATATTGGGCTTTTTGCAGCTATGATTGAAATTATCTGTGATTGAAATAAAATTTAGGTGTTGCACAACGGCCCAGGGAAGCCATTAATGTTACATGGGAATGCGACAAAGCAAGACCATCCTTGTAACATAAATGGTTCATATGTGATTTTTCTGGTTGTTATGATTCTACTTCACTTCCCAAATTGGTCACTGCGGATATGCCTGTGCATGCAAAATATGAAAATTATCAGAAATGTTGTTGTGTCACTTCAGAACACAAGATTTGATGAGCCATTTTGCTGTACTGTTGCTGACACTGTTATGTCTCTATACTTAGACACAGTTTATTTTTTGAGCTGTGGTTACAGTGAACAGTTTTCCATTGGGCATGAAACACTGATGAGACATGTACTGATGAGTTTCTACATACTGTGCTGAAGCTTCATGTTAATTTGCTTCACGGGGAGAATTTTGAGATTTTTTTCTGTTTTACAAGATATCTCAGAAGAGCTTTCCATCCTGTGTTGTAAATAAATTTAATTTGAAAACTCTTCTTTGGTCACTTACTGCATACCAGCTGCAGTTGCTTAGCATTACTTTAAGAATTCATTTTATCTAATCTGTCATAGGCCAGAGAAATAGACTTCACATCAAGTTTTGAAAACTGCTTATTTAAAATTTTGTTCTTGTGGAGTGTCCTAAAGGCATATCTGCCTGCAGTATCTCATAGAAACCAAACCCCTCTAATCTGATTAAATTTGCTTCATAATGAAGATTTGAATAAAAAAAAATAATTTGGAGAAAATACTGTTATCTCGAAGAGGAGAGTATCACAATAAATATAGTCCTTCTTGGGTAAGACCACCTTTTCTTTCTGATTTGCCCTGACAAAGTTCTAGATCTGTACCTGTAATTTTGGTGCTGTAACTAAGAGCAGGCCACTCAGCTGCTTCCTCTGGTGAGGACATACCCTTCCACCTGCTGCTCAGCATCAGCATCGTATTTTTCCTCTCTGTCCACCACAGGTAAGTCCCACGGCTGTGCAATTGCTTTATCTTTTGCTGACATCTTTTAATGTCCCTACCCTCTAACTGCACCCAGGCTTCCAAGGTTTCTGTATTATCAAATGCCTTGACTTTTTTGTGGGCAAATTAAATGGTCCAATTACTTTTTTAGCACAGGCATGAGCTTCATCTTTCCAGGGCTGTGGGTTGCACTCACATCTTAGAGCATGTTTGGCCACAGAAACGCGGTTTGGCCAAAGCAATACAGAATACGACAGGCTGGTGATTAGCCACACTGTCCTCTGGACTTATTACAGTAAAACCCTCCTCTCACCTAAATGCTACAGAATTGCATGGAGACAAGCACACTTGTAGCCACATCTTGAGAACCATGAGGCCTCACATGCAGCTAACAGCATCTGTTTCTCCTGCTTCTCCACTCAGGGCCACAGTGAAAAACCAGTACATGTAAGTTGACCCCATGCAACCTAGTATAGTGTGCCTAGGTGTAACATATTTTCCTGTTTTTCCTTAGATGAATATTAATACCAAGGTAAATAGGCTTGAAATATGGGTTGTGAAGAAAAATGTAGTGCCTTCAAAATATTGAAAAAATGAAGTTTTAGTCAAAATCACAAGGTTTGAACTCTGACAATTATAATGTAAGTTCTCAGACAAATGAGTAAGAGCGTAACTCAGCTTTGGATGGAATGTTTGGAAATCACTGGAAATCCTGAAATTTTAAACCAGGTTTCTGTTCAGTATCAGATGAAGCATCCCAGTAATGTCTTAATTTCTCAGAGATTTTTGATGCATCATGTTATGTAAATGCACTTTAGAAAAATGAGAAGAATGCCCTATTAGTTCTCATTAGTTAATATCATACATGGGGTATGGAATACAATTACAGACACTCATTAAAATGGCACAAAAACAGGAGAATCTTAAAAAGAAAGGGTAAGTTGCTTGTATATCTCAAAGGAGAAAGTGGAAAATAATGAAAATAAAATTTTCTTATTTGTCATAAGGATTATGGTAGAAAGGAAAAAAAGGAATTTCTACCTTATCATTAAAAAAGAAATGTCAGAGTGAAAAAAATTACTCTGCTATAGGATATTTATCACAAATTTTAGAAGGTTTTTAAGGATTATCCAGATATAAGTATTTGTACAATAGAAGTGCAGGCTAAGTATTTCCAATTTATTTTAGGGAACACTTCAAAATATCTCTATCGATATCTTCCTACGCTAAATGGAAATTATGAGAGAACCTTCCTTTCTCTTAGGGCACCACTGCAGTTGTGATAAAACTCAGTGTTGAAAAGCACTCCTTAATTTTGATTGTAACAGGACACTCCTTACAAACACCACCTTTTTAATTTTCTCTCCCTTACATTTCAGCAGAATCCAAATTAATCACTCTAATCTTAAATTTTAAGACATGCTTAATCATATTTGAGAGCAAAAATTAAAAAATATATGGATTAGAATGGAAGAGTTTTAGCTTTTTTTTTCCCTCAAGAGAATATATAAACTATGTATTTTTAGGCTTTGCTTTTCAGGATTATTGTGCTTGTGATTGTTCAGTTATTGATGTTGTTTTTCACAATTAAAAATTAAAATATACTTAATTATATTATTAATGTTAATCCCCTCCTTTTTCAAATAATCCCAGAGATGAGCTAAATATCTCAGTTCAACAAAGGCTTCAATTCAGTATCATAGAACTATAGAATTATAGCATGGTTTGAGTTGTAAGAGACCCTAAAGATCACCTAGTTCCAACCCTCCTGCTGAGGGCAAGGACACCTTTCAGTCAACCAGGTTGTTCAGAGCCCCATCCAACCTGGCCTTGAACACTTCCAGGGATGGGGCATCCACAACTTCTCTGGGCAACCTCTTCCTGTGCCTCACTGCCCTCACAATAAAGAATTTCTTCCTGATATCTACACCTGTGCTCTTTCAGTTTGAATCCATTCCCCCTTGTCCTGTCACTGCATGCTCACATCTAGTTTGCACACCTGGCCATTGGATGCTAAGAATGCTTTCAGCTCGCTCACATTGCCCCCTTGCTGGATGAACTCGGGCAGGGATAACTTGGCTGGGCAACCTTGGGTCCCTTTTTCCTGTCTGAGCCAGGCTGTGCTTAGTGCACAGCATACAGACCTTTGGATTTCAGTAGTGCTTCAGATTGCACACTGTAAATGTGGTCACGGCACCTGCTGAGTAAGTAAAACCCCTGACTGAACAGTTTCTGAATTATTTCAACACTATATTTTCTTAAGGTATCTAAAATAGAAGTTTGTTCAGTCTTTAGGCAGTTTTGGTTTGTTTGCCAGTTATTTAAGGCTGCATTATCTTGCACAATGCACTTGTATGTTTTAACCCTCTTCTGAATTCAGTGAGAACATTTAAAAATTACCCCAACTGTGACATTTATTATATCAATAAATGTAAATGTCTTTTCAGTTGTAATCACTTTCCTACCTGTATTGTAATGCTTGGTGCAGTAACATAAATCCTTTTCTTCTTTCAACAGAAACTGTGGCAGAGTGAGACCTTCTGCAACTTGAAACGCTCCCTTTTCCTGCCCCTCAAAAATGAGATCATTCATTGTGTATCCAACTAAAACAAAGAAAAAACCCAAATAAACTCTAAATCAGCTGCAAACTTTGAAAAGCAGTAACATATCAAATTACAATATTTTAAGTAACTGTTATAAAAAGGAGGTAATACAGAGGGTCTGCTTGTACCAGTTAATCACAAATTTTTATCTGCCATTGTATACCATACTGAATTAGAAGAGAAAAAAGGGCTGTCTTATGAAACTCTTTTTAAATCTTAATACTTAGATGGTCTATTAATGGATTCAACAAAACCATCTAAATTACCTAAACATCCAAATCTCTTGGGTGCTTGGGAACATCTTGCCCTCCCCAACCCATGAAGGATAAAATAGGCCTTTACACTCAGGCCTCTTCCTCCTTTCACTTGAGGTGAAATGTGGATTGTCAAAGTTATGTTTATGGATTTATGTCAGTTTGAATGGTTAGGTGCAAATTTTTCAAAGACAGCAATGAATTGAAAATTCTGCGGTTCAAAAAACTGCTTTTCTCTGAAACTTGAACAACACATGGGAAAGCAATTGGTTTTAGTCTTCTCATATTAACTGACTGTGACATATTAAAAAGCCCTCAGCTTTAATATTCAGACTCTGCACTTATCCATACCTCATGCATGTGTATAAGATTAGATATAACAGAAAAAGACATGCTAATCAAGGCCCAGACTTTGCAAAGGACAAGTACTTTTTCCTTCTATTTCCCTCTCTCACATGAATATTTGCATGGGATATCATCAGGGAAAATATCCCAGTTTCTTCTGAATATGTGATCTGTTATCTTTCCCAGGCATTTTATTCTAATTTTCTTTCTGAATAAATTTTATCTGGTTATTACAACTGGAAAAAAAAAAAAAAAAAAGGCTTCATATTCTCATTCAAATTTGAACCACATATACCGCAAGGGACCAGAAGCTAAAAGGGGAATTTTTCATCTAATTTACATAGCTTTCAGCTTCTTTGTAATATTTCCGTTCTGCTTTAGGCCAATGCTAATGAGCTGTTGAAAATAACCTGTTGAGAACCGGAAATTCTTTTAACCTTTCAGTAACACATTACTGTTTATAGTATATTGATCAGAACCTTCTAAAAGTCTGCTCAAAATTACTTAAATTTTGAGTTTCAGTGAAAAAAAGTAACCTCTTTGCTGGGTGGGCATAAATCTTACCTCTGTTGTATTCAGTGACTTCATTACTCTTTTAATACACCTATAAATGGCATTCAGTGACCTGATCTGCTGACCTGAAAACTGAGATACACTTTATCTTTTCTGATCTAGGCTGAATGAACCTAGGAGCTAAGAATTAGTGGTTTTGAATGTAAAAATGTTTTTGACACTTCTTCCTTCTAAATTCTTGATGTTTCTTTTTGGGAAAACCTGTATACAAGGTATTCACAGGAACTCAGGCTGACTGTTGGTTTACTTGGTATTTTTTTTAAGGCTGGACGAATATGATAAAAATGAGACCATATCCTTTTAAATGAGTTTGAGATCAGACATTACCCAAGTCACTACAAGCATATATAAAATGTGCAAGGAGACGCTAGTTTTTCTTATTGATTGCATGGTATTCCATAAACACAATCTTAAAATTCACTATAAAGTGCCATAAGCTGTGAAAAATCAGAGGTATATATCTTATCAAACTTTGCATGAATTCAGACAAAAAGCCGTTGTGTGTAAAGCAGATTGCCATTTGAAGCCAGAAGTGATATTCCCTGAGCAAAACTCATTGAACTGGCAAGAAACAACTGCTGTGTCAAAATGTATTTCACTAAATCAGATTCATTCATCTCTAATGCATGCTTTTAATTTTGATTATCTACCCTGCCCACTAATTCTTCTATAATGTAATATATTAAAAATAACAGCAGTGTATTCAAAATGTTGGTGCAGTAATTAATTTTTGCCATATTTACATTTTAAATGTCCAAATATAGCTTTAGCATTCAAAATTGTAACTTCAGTTTTGTAAGTCAAGGTTGTTGTCATAAATTAAAGGTGTCTTAAAATATAGAGAACTTAATGGAGATGTGAGTTTATGTTATACCAAATAAATTTAAAATAGTATAATTTTTCCACTAGTATGTTAAATTAAATCAGCTTGAATTAAATCAAAAGAAAATATGATTTTTCAATTAATTTTATGAAGAGTACCTGCTGATTAGCACCGTGCCTAACACTCAGAATGCTTATTGTACTGTGTGTGTTGTGCATAAGGGGAAAAAGGCATTTCTACAGAAAATACTCTCAAAACAATCAATGGTTACCATACTGGAGTATATGTACTATTACAGTTTAGGTATGTGGTGTTCTACATGCAATGAGCCTAAAATACAGTCCCCTGGCACACTAATTTTGGGACCTCTGCTGATTATTTGTAATAACTGTCCCTGTCCTCTTCTAAAAATACTAAACCTGAAGTCCACTCGAGCTTTTGGTTCATGGCTACTTTCTACCTGATTAACAAATGTGCATTATCTTTAAAGGAATTACAAAAATCTCATTCAGTAAATTCATAAATGTAACAAAAAGTCTAAATGCCTGTTGCTGCTATTGGTGTGCTTTTGAAGATTAGAAATGCACTGTCTGTATTTTCCAAATGATCTATGAGATAAAAAATCTGAGAAGTTGTGTTCCATTACATGGTTCCCACTGTGGGAATGGAGCAGTAAAGTGTGGTTCTGAGATGTGAAGGCTTTGTTCTGAATGGATGTGTGGTTACCAGTACAAACTTGTGCTATAGGTAAGTTACATTGTTAGACATATTCTGTGACTTGTAAGAACTGAACTGCAATATGTAGTAATAAAGAAAAAGACATTTCTCTTTAGGGCCCATAAGGGGTAAGATAATGGTGTCTTTATTGCGGTGTTAGGTCCATAAATTCTGAACACACAGAAACTAACAGGCAGGAGAATTGGCACAATCTAGGACCCTGAATTTGAGGAATTAGAGAAACCAGTTTGCAGGAATGACATTGAATAAGGAATCCTATTCCTTGCAGTATTTCAAGTCTAGATTCACACCTACAGAAGTCCTACTTTCTTGATGGTACCTGTTTCTGGATTCTCCTCACATTTGTTATGCCACAGAAGCCCATGACAAAAGTTAATGCAGTGATGAGTTTTGATTTAGTTACATATGTTTAAATTAGCAAAAAATATTGAAGATGATACTTTATTATTTTCTATGCAGCTAACATTTCCATCAGGAGAACACTTTATTTTGTTTTCCTATGGAAATAATTCCTGTTGCCCTCTACACAACTCTAATAGTATAGAAAGAGATTACCCAAAGCCAAATCAGAGGAGGGCTTTTATCAACTAAACACAACTTTAAATGTGTTATCTCTGCTTGTAGATGGATGGAGCTTATTCTGTAGTAAGCATAAGTGCCTAGCTCTGGAATCCTGACTTCTTCTTGGGATAAGACTTGAGTGTAAGGTGTTTTTTCTCTGTCTTGCTTTCATTGTGTTCTGCCTTCAATGGGAAATGTGGTGCAAATCCCCAAAGTCTGTGTGTCCAGAAGATAAAACTGAATTTACTTCTAAGAACAAGTGCCTTTCAGGGTAAACTTTTGCTACATGATGGTTATTCCTATTCTTTGTAAATTCTCGCTGTTCAGTCTTACTATGAACAGCTTATAGAAAGCAGCTCTCTTGCTGCTGCTTTATGAGCAGAACATATATATCTGTTACTTATTTGGATTTGCTGCAACCCAACATGATATTCAGCCTCTCATTAAACCAGAATTTTTTCTTTTTTGACTATGAGGTGGTGTTGGTGACTATTATAAATTGCTACCAGATATTTTTATTACCAGTGGCTGGGAAATAGAGTGTTATGTAGGAAATGCCTAGTGGCTAAATTTTATTGTTGAAAAAAGGACAATCAGTCACTAGCCTACGTAGTATATGTGGGTGCAGCTCACTGGTGCAAAAAGTGAATCTTTTATTCTACATGAATAGCTAAAAGCAATGGAGGCTATAATCTACCGTGGTCTTCAGGACCAGGCCAACCTAAACTAAATCAAGTGGGTTAGTAAAGACTTCTGCCACTGAAATGCAGTGTGCTAGGGTTTGGGTTTGCAGGGCATGGATGAGTGAAGGTTGAGAAAGTTGAGTTGTCAAACTGTGTTTTATGGGACAAACACCAGCTGCTTCAGCGGCTGAAGAAGAGGGCAGTTAGCAATGTATTTATTTTTGTCTACTGTGCAGTACTTGCTCTTAATTCTATACAGCTATTACTAATTATACAAAATCTAAGTGGTATGATCATAGAGTTATAAAGAAAGGACAGGAAAAACAACCTTGTTATGTTTGAACAGTGGTGCTCAGGAGTTACAGGACTGACCAGGTTACACTAATACTCTCTGTAATTACTCAAAATCTGAGGTCTTGCACATCTAAAATGCA
The DNA here is from genome assembly GCF_000691975.1 of Corvus brachyrhynchos. Taxonomy (NCBI): domain Eukaryota; kingdom Metazoa; phylum Chordata; class Aves; order Passeriformes; family Corvidae; genus Corvus; species Corvus brachyrhynchos. The sequence continues at coordinate 16,462,596 of NW_008240046.1, read as the reverse complement.
AAAGCAGGTTGTAAATGGTTGGTAGTTTTATGACAAAGACATCATCCCAGGAGGAGAAGGTTTCCAGGAGTATTTCTCAGGAAAACTCAAGAACTGTGTGAATGCATGTCACTGTAGCCTCTGTGCAAACAGTCCTCTTAAAGAGACAAGTAATTTTTAGGACCCTGAAGTCATTCCAGGTAATTAGCTAATGAAGCATATACTGGCAGACTGAGAACTCTGCCTGAGACGAACATAATGAACTGGCATACTAAGTAGAATTTAGAATTAGCTAGAAGGGAAGAGGTCCTGAAACAATTGGGAAACTTGGACCTGGCCTGCAGAAATTTTACTTTAGAAAATTATGTGCAACAGAGTTGGTGATAAGTGTGAAAAAATGAAAGTAAAAGTCTGTCACACTTACAGAGGGGGAAGGTGGAAGAGATAAGGCATTGATGAAAAGTGGTTCTCAGGACTTGTGCCTGGAATACTTGATGGAGGGTTTTGAATATCTGGACATCAAACAAAATGAAATTGTAGTGATATTTTATTTAGTTGATCTAATCTATACAAAACTCTGGCAGATGGTGGACAACACAGTTATAGTAATTTTAGCCTTTAGACAGCACTGAAAATTGTTTAGCTAGAGTGCAAATTTTCAGCTGCATCTACAGTGTCTTGAAAGAAAAACCAAACTTTTCCCTTAGTCTGACTCATCTTTCCCAGAAAAAAAAATCTTTTAAAAAATGGTGTTGCTAAGTTGTTATCAACACTCATATGAGGTCTCTGAAAGAAAGAATTAGATTGTATCTTAGTATTTTTTTTTTAACACTACCACTAACACTAAATATCACCTTTTCATTCATCCAGTTTTGAAAGTATAGGACTAAAGCCTGTCTTAAAGAAGTAGAGTTCCATTCGACCCATATCAGTCTCCATTACTCTATAGAACTTCTTGGAGCCAAGCTATTTATATCAGTTGCATGCTAAGAGAAGGAATATTTCATTTTAGCTAATTCTATATCAGTGGTAGGCATTAAAAGCCCATTATATCATAGACAAGACAGTGAACATCCAACAATTTTGTTTTGAAGAATTATGGAAGTGTCTAACATCTCTTCTCCTGCTTCTCCAAGGACTACACCATTACAGAAAAAACAAAGTTTGTTACTCAAGGCAAGCAGCTCCCCTGTACCTTTAGAGACTACACCTTGGAACCACCACTGTCTTGGCAATTCCAGCATAAGTCCTTTATCACATCTGCTGACACAGTTTTATTTGCTTTGCCCATCCACCTTTAGCATACCTTTCCAAGCCATGAGCAAATTTGTGATCCAGCTGAATATCGATATATCCTGTAAATTTTCTACTCATTCTGTTTTATTACAGGAAGGCTGTTCTTCCCTTGTGTCATTTTAAAATACCTACAGGTATACTAAAACTCAACTCTTTTCCTCATGTTCAATAAACAGACACATGTACAGCATGAAACAACTGAGCAGAGTATCTGGCTTTTTTGTAAAAGAGTTTAGTTCAACTACACAATTTATATTTTAGTTTTTAATCCCAGTGATTTATCTAAATTCCATTCTCATTTCTTTAATTTTTAGTAAGGTACAGGTCCAAAAGGAACATTGGATTTAGTCATCAAACCCTTCAGTTCTTTAGGTATCCATTTGAAGCAAGGAGTACAGTCCTGTTGACTAGGGTTATTCCACTATTCTTCTGTTAGGCATCCCATCAGTTTGCCTCCAGGACAGGCTGCCTGCACATTACTGTTCCTAAGAACATGACAGACATTTGAATCATGCCCTAAATTCCCAGCAATATAGCAGAGGGAAGACATGACAGAGCTAACGAATCTGGTTTTGGCTTGAGGTTAGAACAAATTCTTCTGCATTATGCACTAAATATATTAGCTTCAAAAATGAGCTGTGATTCATTTCAAGGCTAAATTTATGCCAGAGCTCCAAGAAAGCAGGATTTTATTCAATGTACTTCTGAGCTGCCTTGTGAAGTGTCTACCCCTTGCACTGTCCTCTAATTGTTCTGATGGAATCTCTCCCTAGGGAGTTATAAGTTTGTTCTTAGCCCGAATTTTGGAAAAGAATAACATTTCAGGTCAGCACACTAGCACATCTCTCAAACCTACTTTTATACTAGTTTCTGTATGTCAGCAGCAGTTGTACAGTTACTACTGCCCTTTCATTCTGCATTGGTCAGGAGCTGAAGACTACAAGTATCTTGGTGTTTGTAGCTGTGTGTCATGTCTCACTTCAGATAGACACAATAGGTTGAGTCACCCATCTGCAGAATAAAACCACACATGAGCAGTTGATAATTTTTGTGCCACTGAAATGGAAAGGAGAGAAGCAGTACGGTTTCAATGCCTTCTGGCACAGACAGGCATTGGCCTAGTGTGTCCATAATTTCTGTCATTCAGGTAGAGACCTGAGGACTCCCTGGCAGATAAGAAATACACTCCAGTTATTTTATCTTTCTTATGGTGTCTTTGTGCTGTTTTGTCAAAGGAAAAATGTGCACATACTTTTTCTGTAATGCATTAGCTTGTACTGCTGCAGCTTGCATACCCATCTTTCCACTTGTACAGTCTCCAAATTAGAGACTGGGGGGAAAAAAATTGTGCAACTAAGCATCACTTAGTACAGAGGGAATTTTCTTTAACAATCCAGAAGACAGCAGCCTGATTGCTTAGAAAAACTAAAAAGCCTCCATAAATCAAAAGGGGGGGAAAAAGGGCCATGGTTTAATTTAATAATAAGCATCAAATTAAAATTATGAGGTAAGAAAATGTTTTATACCTTACCTATGTTGCTTTTCATAGTATATTTTTTTCTTTGGTAACTGAGTTATTCTTTTCAGTATTCTTTGGAAATTCAGGAGTATTAAATGTCACATAAATTTATAATTGTAATTTATGAATAAAGGAATGCTGTGAAGTAAAAGTGAAACTTAAAAAAGGAAGACAACAAGCTCTAGCACACAAAAGAAATAAATTTCTTTCCTGGGAGACAGGCCACAGAAATAAATATGTATCTAGCTGACATTTCTTTGTATCTTAGTCAAGCAGAATAAAACTAAAATTATCCCACATGGCTATAGGCTGCCCCGGTGTAAGGAATAGAAATGTAGAAGGGATTATTTCATATGTGCATTTTCATTTGTTCCCTTTCTAAGATAAAAAAACCAGCTCATTCTAGTTGCTGAGAAATGATTTGTTAAAATAAATCCTTTAAAAATAGAAGACATTTCCACTTAAATATTTTTCAGACACTTCATGATATAAGTGAAGTACTTTTACCAGGGGCAAATTCAGCTGCTTTTTGACCTTGGAAAAAACATTACATGAGCCAGCTAAAAATAAAGATATCATTTGGGAAGAAAATCTATACACAAATTTTTCTCTTAGACTTTTCTATGATGGAGCAACAGTATCAATATTGAAGGAAAGCATCTAGTACTAAAAGAGATTACTCTTTAAAGGAGAGACAAAACCTATGATCTGTCTCTTATAATTGTCAGTCTTTGCAACCCAGTGGTAAAATGAGTAAAAGAAAGATGAGTGATTTATTCTAATTTGCTTAGTGACACATGCAGGAGCAAGGCTCGCAAGATCAGACACAGTTTACAGAAACGATGAGATAAATGGGCCTTGTAAATTCATAATGTACAATGTCCTACACAACTTGGCACTCAGTGGAAAAAACAGCAATGATCACCACTTCAAAAAGAAACATCTGGAAGCATGGTTACTGCTGTTTTGCTCCTGCAAACACTTTGGTTTTTATAATATAGCCTGGTGGTCAGATAGTTTACTCAGGACATGAGAGGACTGTGTTCTCAGTTTTGAATCCAAATGTCTTCCACTTGCCCAGACAAGGCATTAATCACTAGGGTTAGTGCTTTGATCCCTCTGTTTACATTGTCTCACTGTGCACCAAAAAATGCAAGGCAGACAGCCAGAGCAGAGTATGACACTGTGGCCTAGAAATTAAAGATGCTTGGATGCATTCAGGCTCTCAGGGTTATGTCAGTTCTTACCTCGGGAGATTTGATGTGAAGCCTGGGAAAATGCCAAATGCACCCATCCTCCTTTTTTCTTCTAAAATTTAAATAGAAGTGGATGTCTTTTCTTAGCCAGAGAGTCTGGAATTTGAATGTTTCTGCTCATCCTTTCCTAAGTTTTGGAAACTGGTCAGAGTTTACTCTCATATAAACTATTCTTCCCAGCATGCAGATATTTTTTGTAACACTTCTAAGTTGTCTATTTCCTTTCCTGCCCTTCCTGTACAGAGAAACTGGCTATGGACAAGTGAATTCCTGCTCTCAAAGGTCTAAGATCTTGGAACTTAGGTCACTGGAAATATCTGCTTTGGATCTGTCCCAAAATAATTTCAGGGAACTGCTGCCTTGTTCTTGCAAACCTAACTGGTTATTCTGCTATCAGACATGTAAACATAGCCAGAGCTCCCACATGCTACAAAACTTTCTGCCTTAGTCTCTGTTTTTTGATGTCTGAAGTTACAGGTGAAATAGAATTAGACAAGGCGATATGGGAAAATCTTTATTACTTATAACTTCCCTAGGAAATCAAATTTGATCTTTCTCTGTGAATAAAGAATTTGAAGCACCCATCTGTATTTTCTTCAGCTCCTCTTTGTGAGAGCTGCCTCTCTTTACCATGCGAATGCGCAGCTGGGAATTTACTCCCACTGAACTCAATGATTAAAAACAAGACTTCAGTGAAAAATGTTCTGCTGAAAAATACAGTAGAACATCTACAGTACTATTCAACTAATAAATGTTGGTTCCCTGTGGTGTAGTTTGTGGGAACTGTGGGCTCCTGCAAGGCTTCTATAAAACAAACCAGATGCCTGTCTGTTCAAGAATGCTCAGCTGTTGTCTGACCTGTCCTCACAACAGCTGAAAGAGAGGAAAAATACAGCTGAATTTTATGAAGCTGTTAAAGCCAAACTTTCATAAGTTTTTAAAACATTTTTTTAATTACACCTTTTGCTTGCTCAGTCAAACTTCCTCTCTGTTCAGTGATACTTCCTCTCTGAAGCAAAATTATATTTCGTGAGTATACCTGCCATCTGCATGTGCTCTGATGCAACTGCCTCATGTTACTCTTTTGTTTAGTCACATTGCTGACATAGGTTATCAGTAGCACTGTCTGCTCAGGTTGGCTGTGGAGTTTCGCTTCAGTCCTGGATATATAATATTGTCCTAAATTCCTTGACATTTGCAGCAAATAACGATCTCTCCATTTTAGTCAAGAAAATTTCTGCTGTCAGATTCAGCTGTTGTCCTCCTATTGAAAGGCTGCTTCATGATGCTACCATCTGTCCATTGTAATAAAAGATAGATCTGGCTTTCATACTCACCCTGCAATATTTTATAAAAGCATACCATACAACTAGCAGTTCCGACATACTGACTGATAGATAATTACCTTGCCCTTCCCTTAGATGCTGCTTTCTTCCAGTAAAAGAAAAAAAACCCCAAAATACTTCAATAAAATTATGTGTGTTGTGTTTCTTATCTATTATATATTTCAAATTATCCAGTATGTTCATTCTATATGCACAATTCTTTTATTTTTGAAATATTTTACTTATTGGCCTTAAAACTGTAAATCTAGATCTTTTAGATGGATACCTCTTAATTTGTCTTGCCCCTGTCATTAATTTTCACAAACTTCAGATTGCTGGAAGTTTTCAAAGAATGTTTTACTTTATTTTATTTTATTTTTGTTCTTTGCATCATTAGGAAGATTTTTCTGCTAGAGCTCTCTTTGAAATTCGTCTCATTTTAATGGAAACAGTAATTCCCAAATAATTCATATCACAAGGAAAATGAGAATGTAATGCATCAGACAGAATAGTTGATTTCTCCTTTTGTGAGCATGTTTATGCCTTGAAATGGCATAGCTGCTTTACATTTTCCATCCTCTTTTAAGTAGCAAGATATCAAGGCAGATGACAAATAAAACATATGATAGGTTAAAATACACTAATTTTATTTCAGATCCCATAAATCACTTCTTTAAGTTATTCTTATGTTTCCTTTATGCTCTCCCACATTATTCACCTCCTGTACGTATGAACACAGGAAAGACTTATGGTGAAACCCTATATGCAGAAATTTTGTATAAATTGTCACTGGGTACTTAAGTTTAATGGTAACTTCGGATTTACACAAAACTCTTGATTTTCAGTGCAAATAGGGATGAAAGAACCTCTTCCTCTTAAAATCATGTATATTTCACAGATTCTTTTGATAAAATAGAAGATTCATTCTGAAAATTTGGTCTTGTACCACTACAAGGGGTTTTCCTACCTCCTGTATAGCTGTTGTAATCCCTGCAAAAGTATGTATAGGATAATACATTACGCAAACTTACAGCTTTCCAGCTGCATTATACATGTTTGCACATCCATTGGAAAATTTTTGAGATCCATCGGACAGGAAAGTATTAAAGTCAATCTGAAAGAACACAAAAAACTCATTAAAAATATACCAAAAAAAATGCCATAGAACTGTGCAGGAAGAATGCAGGAATACAATGGAAGCAATTAAAAATAGAATACATGTTTCAATAGAAAGCTCTCAAAAAGGGTCTATATTAGCTGAACCCATCTAACTCAGACTAGTCTGATAACATGGAAAAAAATTTTTACAAGCTTTCAGAAAAACAAGTTTTTCAGTAGGGTTGCCTAACTTTATGAGAAGTCTAAAGGAATGCAGTAACAGTGTGCCTTTTTTGTGCTGCAGCAGAATTATTGTACTGTTCCAGTATTTCAAATCCTTGGCATAAAACCTACCCAAATTTGCAAGAATTTCATAACATATGTCAGCTGGAAATCATGGTGGCAAACTAGCTTTATGTGTTATTGTCCTAAAATAAAGTGCTTAAAATGTCAACACAAAGGTTTAAAGAAACATTTTATGATATTGATAGTAGACTGAAATATGCCTGTAATTTTGAACTGTTGCTGTGTATCAGTGTTAGTCTTAATACTTTCTCAGAAATTCGTTGCAAATTATAGGCATATAGGCATATATTTTAAATCAATACAATAATTTATCTTTAGAGAGATACTTCTCAGAGGAATCAGAAAGAAGAATTTATAAGAGGTAAAGGCACATGTTCTTGTGCCTTTATCTCTGGTCATTTCTAGGTGTCCATTCATCATTCAGGGCCATGAATCTACCTTCATTAATCAGTTCAGTGTATAGAATGTCCTACAAAAACTTTAGAAGCTTCAGTTCAATTCCTTACAAATAAGGCTTTTCTAGCATAGCAGTGCTCTAATCCCCCTCTCTTGAACCCATTCTCCTGTTTTTGGCAATGAGGCTAAAGGGAAGTGGGCAGTAGGTGGCAAGTATAGCTGTATATTTCTTTTACCTATCTTTATTTGCTGACCAAACCTCCTTGATTCACTGCTGCTATAATTTCTGTTTAACCAGCCAGTGACAGAGCTGCATAGGAGGAGTCTGAGAAGCGAAGTCAGACCCAGACCCTATTTCCACTCTATTAAAAATAATTCCAAATGCAAATTCTGGCTAGTAGGCTGGTAACACAGCAACTCATTTCAGAGACACCTGGGCTTTACTTTGTGCTTCAGTAAATATTTTAGTATTTTATATTAAGTATTCATTGAGTCAGGAACTGTAACCTCCCATTATTTTCTTGTCTGAATTGTTCCAATACAATTAGGGGATGAGGAGACTTTCGGGTATGAAAGAAAGAAGCAAATTTAGAAACTTCTTTTTTTTTTTCCTTTTAGTATCAGCACACTAGCAATTAGCATATCTCCCCTTATCAAAAGGTTAACTCACTCAAATGCACATAACAAGTAAACTAGATGCCAATGATATGATTTTAAATCTGTTTCAGAAACTGCAATAGTTCTTAATTAAATCGTGGCAACATAAACTGTCTGGCTTCATGAGAAACAAAGGAGCTATCTGGTATCTGCTTTCAGCACAGTCCATGTTTGCTTTTATAATTTGATATGATAATATTTCTCACATTTGGGGTTTTTCACCCCATTTCATGTGGCCACGAACTTGGTCTGAATTGTATTGAAGTTGCAATCCAAACATGTTTCAGCTGAGTGGTGGGGTCTATGTACTCTGTGCTGTATTTATTTGGAAGGAATAGGGCAAGGCTGGGAATTGATTAGAGTGGAACAACTGCCAGTGCCTCTTGGGCTGATTCAGACAGTCTGCAGATGATTGATTTAGATCTACTTTCTACTTGAATCCAGAGAAGGAATCATTTTAACCTGCTTTGAATCTGTTTCTAGTGACAGAATACATGTTGTGACACTGAAGATTGATTCTGTTCCCAGAGTGGCAGACTAACCTCCTTTTGGATATGAAATACTCCCAAGAATTTCAACCCAGCCCTTTCTCCTTGTGTAAGCTTGAAAAAGTGCTGCCTAATCATACTGGAAAGTGGGAGGGAGGAAGAAGACTCTCTTGCCACTGACAAATCCATGCATGTCATAAAGATTTCTTTTTCTCCAGTATACTAACTGTTTACAGATTCTTGATGTCTCTTCAAAGAGTCTAATAACACATTAATTTGGTGTCATAAAAGCATGCAAAGCAAAACACTGAGTGGACAATAGTATATTTGTTTTGAAAAGACTACTATTTTGCACAAGTGAGTCACTGCTTCAATACTGAATCTATACCATGTCTAGTGGGGCATTAGCATACTTATATCCAATGTGTTTCTCATTAGATTGGGTTTTTGAAGACAGTAGTAAAATGCCTACTGATGTCTGTATCAAAAGGAAAGTGGTGGGAAGAGAAGTGGGATAATTAGATTCTGTCAATACTTATGATTGCTGCTTTCAGCTTCTTAAAACCTTTTCATAAATTTACTTTCCAGTTTTCTCTCCATCTCCAGCAGCAAATGACTAATCTTTAAATGTCATACATCCTCAAACAGGCCATGTTTTCATGTTGAAGTGCAACTGCAACTTCCAAAATGGGGGAAAAGAAATAACATTTGATTGTCATGAAATTGGAGGGTACAGACTGTGAAACTCATACATGAGGCTAACTCACATTACAATACTACAGGATTGTTTGTTCTGTGCAGTGTCTTAGTTCCTCTAGGCTTAGTACCTGTACTTTAAAATAGGAAAGGTACTTTTCTTAATACTTTTACTATGTGAATGCCTAATGAGGGATCATTTTCCATTTTAGTATTAACAATGAACAGTAACGATGACAAAGTTCTGCATTCAAAACTCACACATAATAGTTCTGCATGATTGGAAACTGAATATATGTTTTAGCAATTCCTAGTTATACTTTCGAACTTCTTCTGAAAAAGATCATTAGAGACTCACCTGATGGAATAAAGTACATTTCCATTTTTGAAAATCCGCAACAACTTATTATCTGTAGTAACTTCATGAAAGTTGGCACCTTTTTCATTAGCAAAGAACAAATCAGGTTTCCAAATTGAATCCAGCATGGATGGATCTAAATCTAAAGAGTCATCTGGATATTCACTGTATGCGAGGCGTGGATCATTCCAATTCTGACGGAGAAAGATGTTCACTCGATAATCCTGAATAAAAGAGAAAACAAGCAAAGCTTTATCAAGCATAGGGATTTAGCTTTTATTTCATTTCTTAGCCATGTAATCCCCTGCCCAGCTGTGGATGACAAAAGAATTACTTAGCTGAATGCCAGAATGATACCTATTTGTATTAGTGGGGACACAATGGATAAGAACAAAGATGCATTTCAAGGCAATTGAAAAAATCCTAAAGTAAGGAAATACAACCTCCATGTACATTTCATGTAATTCCTTATAACTCTACCCCTATCACAAATTTGTCTTGAAATTGAAATGAGAAGCATAAAAAGAGTTTTATGGTGTTACCTCTTTCTGCCCGACCCCTGGCAGTGGTATTCTCACCTCCCTCTCTCTGTCAGGGAGAATCTGTCCCACTTTAAGGGAAGTTAAATTAATTTTTTTTTCTCTTTCTAATCTTTACATATTTTAGACCCACCACATAGGGTTTCTGTGCTTCAATTCCCTATTGAACATTATGTGAGCAGTAACTTGTCATACAGCAGTCTGAGGAGGGCACGTTCCTCCTCTCTTCAAATAGGGTAGACACCATATAAGTCTTTATGATAAATCAGTTACAAGTGGGGTCACCTTAATTTCTACTGAAAGCCCTGTCTTAATCAAGAGTGCTTTTATAGAAAAGATGAGTGAGTGCTTCAAACTAATAGAAGTCATTTTGGAACTGCACATACATTCTGTCAGAATTTACGGCTCCACACTTTCTTGCAACTTTACCACTCTGAAAATATTTGGTTTTAAATAAAGGTGAATATTAGCTTCTCATTATATTGCATTTAGAACTGAGACTGACCATAAGGGCATAGGAACTATAGTTTTATTGGTTCTAATAAGACTTTCCTCATTATTTGAACTGCATTCATGAAAAAGATAAAAATAAAATAGAGAGAAAGGTTAGCTGCAGGGGGAAAATGGGAACTGGTTGTCAGACCTTACATGACACTTCTGAATGTAACAAAAGTAAAAAACAACACTTATTTATGGTTAAAAAAGATGATGAAAATTAATTTTAACAAGAAAACTTTTTGTGTCAGAATGGGAAATGAAGTGCGCAGGGATGAGCAATACCGTTTAGCCAAAACCTATGGATACTAGTTATAGGTTAGACTAACTAGTTAAAACCCCATTGGTGTAGAAATTGTGGGTACTGTTAAAAATTCGGCATTTTATCAATATTGCTCTTAGGAAACTTGGAACATGAAACCATGTAGTTGGAATAATCATGCCAACAGACATAATAAAGGACAACAGGAACCTTGATATGCAACACTTACTCATGAGAAACAGTCTTCTATATCTTCAGCATCCTGCTGTTTTGGTCAATTTAATTACTCAGCTTGAATAAGGGTAGCCAAATATGCTAAAAACATGCTTATCAAGTATTACAAATCAAAAATATTGCAAATCATATAGAGAAAGTCCCAGTAAAGAGTTTTATGTTCATATAAGCTTAAAAATTTTTAAGACAAATAAAGTAAGTGGAAAACTACACCTGAAGAATGAAACCAATTCAGTTTACTCTTTCCAGCAGACAGGAAAAAGGCTCTCTGACCAAATGGAAGCATGCAGCATTAAATGCATAGGATTTGTTAATCAACTGCTTTATTTAAAGAAATCAACTGTTAATTAATTTCTTAAACACACACATACAAGCATACCCCAAACGCTTTCAGAAAAGGGTTGAAAGACATTTTCTTTTTATTATGGGTAGTGACAGCCTCAGAAGCCATGAAAATTTTTTAGGAGAACCTGTTGGTATTTTTTATAATTAGCACCTTTATGTGATGAAACCAGAGCCAGGGATTTGTATTTTACTGATGTAGAAACAAGCCTGTATTTCTTTGTGTGCTTCTAAAGTAAGACAAAATTTTTAGACAAGCCTGTGCCTCAGTGCTCACAGAACTATATTTTTAGTGTCTTCTAGTAAGAGGGAATAATAACTCCTGAAATACCCTTATTTCATTGCATGACATCCCAAATACCATGTAGTACCTGTTTCCATTCCAGATTGCTGTATAAAATCAAAAGGACAGGAAGAAGAAGGATGTGGGTACAGAGATGGCTCCACTGCCTTACCCAGCATAGGCAATTCTTGCAATGAAGGAAACATTAGCTCTAAACCTGGGGCACTGGGGTGGGAGCACTGCAGCTCTCAGGACTTTGCACTTCAGCCCAACCCAAGCTTTCTATTTTAAATTATATAACCTGAGGGATGTCTACTTACTTTACTTTTCTCAGTAGAAAAAGAAGAGTTTTTGGATGGGATTAATTGTAGAGTAAAGGTCTCCTCACATGTGTGAGACAGAATGGGTGAAAAATGCGCAGCAGGAAGACAAAATGGAAAAGGAAAATGGAGGATGACAAATGATGGAATCCTTTCAAGATTGTATTAAGTTATTCTGTATGTCAGAATGAGTAAAGTTTATTGGTTTAAATTTTTTCCAGCTTTTAAGATGAAAAAAGTCCTGGTTAAACTTCTCACTGTGGCAACTGGAGCTATTTTTCATTGTTCTCTCCCTTGAAAAGTCTGACTTAAATTGGCACTCATTATTCACAAAAAAAAATTCTAATTTATCAAAAGGAAAGAGATATATTTGACTGTTATTTTATGAAGGACAAGTATTCATCATCTCAGTTTATAACTACACATCATGAGCACAAGGCTTAACTGCTTTAAACAAGTAGGGTTGTTTGATGCAAACACAAACACCAAAATAAAACTGCCTGAATTGATTTGTTATCCTACAAGAGGCTCTGTATTCTCATGTGCTATTTGCCTGAAAGGATAACTCCTAATTCAAATAACTGTGACAGAAAGGTTCCTTGAGGGGAGGGAGAAATCATCATTTAAGTTGTGGTGACTTTCACAATCTCATCTGTAACCTCAAGGCTGTCATTTTTTGAACAGCTGCTGTACCCTGGTTCTACAGAACGAGAGTGTGACATGGGTCTGCACTTGCTTCACCATACTTTAAAACCTTAGCCACACTGTGAACTTTCTTAGAGGGTCAGGATACTGTTCATCTGCTTCATAAGGCTCAATAAAATAAAAATTGGGGATCAGGTAACTGCTCTTTGCTGTCCGTGCTATGGCTGAGGCCACTATGGACCCCAGTACTGACATTTTGATTAATAATTTCCAGCACATGGTGAAATCTGAAACACTTATAGAATATTTTGATTTCTACTTCATTATACTTGTACAGATAGAGCTATATTACCATAACATACAGAATGTAGCTTTATGGAATTTTTTGCACAAATCCTCAAGATACTAATTTCCTAATTCTCTCTATTTCTTTAATGCATTTTTCATATGCACTGCATGTGGAATCCTTCTAGATCTCAGAGATTCCAAAATATGCCCCTTATTTCAACATTGAATATCACCTGCTCTCATAATTTTTGTATGCTGTTATTTGAACCAAGTCTTCAGAATTTCATGCATAAATTACAGAACTCTTTCTGTTACCATTCCAAATATTATGATAATTTTACCTAATATAAACTTCTAAGTGAAATCTAGACTTGTCTTTTGGATAATGTAGTCAAATTATTCTTCCTTCACTTGTTTTAACTCACTGTAAAATTTTAACATGGAAATCTTGAAGACTTTGAAGGAACACTGTTAAGAGTAGACATAAGACACTATAACAAATATTGTTCTTGTAGAAAATTTTTTCTTCATCTGTTAACTATGACACTTGTAATGAAAGCTCATTTTCACTGCTGTACAAGAAAAGCTGGTATGTTGCAGAATGCATTAATAGTTTTAATTTTTACTGCTGAGATTTTCTAAACTTACTGTCTCAGTCTCTGAAAAACATGCAACTCGATATAGTTTTTCCTCCTGCCTTGACTGGTATAATTAGACAGGATGGCCTGTGGCATAATAGTACTTTGTGGTAATAACATCTTTCCATTTTAAATTTATTCACTGTTCTTAACCACTGTGGCTGCACTTTAGGTAACTAATTACTTTGTGTAAATTCGTGGTATTTTCTGGTTTCTCTTTATGTAGCTGAAAATTTCAGAGTGGACCAAAAGCTATTCAGCTGATGATTTCAATATGCCTTTGACGAAACCTCTCTGGTATAGAAACTCAAATATTTAAACCTTAGTTAGCCACTCAAATTGTCAAGTCATTTTCCATACAGGTTACCAATGGCATTGCAAAATAAAGTAGGAGAAGAATCTTGAAATTCACACTCACATTGGAGAAATGCAAATATAGTTTTTGTATTTTCATGGATTCCCTTGTATTTCAACATGCTTAATAGCTGGAATTCCATCATTACTGAGATTACTTATGGTGCAGCCTTAACTATTCAAAAGAATATGTAAAAGAAGGTGCAGGGAAGGATGATAGAGGACTGGACAGGGTAGTCAGTTCTGTGAGAGTAGCCATGAAAAGTTGCATTTCTTTAAATTAATTTAAATTGATAATGCAAAGGACTTGTGTTATGACTTAATTTATGACTTGATTTCCCTCAAAAAGTATATCATAAGGGAGGGAGAAAACATTTTAAATCTAAAGGCAAAAATATCCTTCCTTAACTATCAATGAATTTAGACTGAACTGAAATGTTTCATCTTTTTTCTTATGCTAACACACCCTGGTGATACTTTCATTGGTCTTATGTATTATAGCAAATAAGGGGATTATTTATTTTTTATTACATCTTTGCACTACTACTGGAGTACTGTGTACAGTTCTGGTTTTCCCAGCATAAAAAGGACATGGAACTGTTTGAGCAAGTCCAGAGGAGGGCCACAAAATTGGTAAGAGGACTGGAACACCTCTGCTACAAAGACAGGGTGAGAAAGCTGGGGCTGTTCAGCCTGGAGAAGAAAAGGTTGAATGAAGAAAATTTTTACTGTGAGAGGGGTGATACACTGGAACAGGGAGGTTCTGGATGCTGCAGCCATGACAGTGTTCAAGGGCAGGTTGGATAAGGCCTTGAGCAACCTGGTCTAGTGGGAGGTGTCCCTGCCCACGGCGGGGGTTGGAGGGGGGGTTGGGACTGGATGATGTTTAAGATCCGTTCCAACCCCTTAAAATTCTGTGATTCTATGATTGCAGGTCTGAACTGCAGCAAGGATAATGCATATATCTCTGCTGTTTGGCAGTTCAATTAATGAGTGAAAACCAACTGCAACAAGCCCCATGCTCCACTAATGACTGTAACTCATTAATCTGTCAAAGATATACCATAGCAGCTAAAGAGAAAATAACTGTGATTTAAATCAACTGCTTATTACTTAGCTTTAATTGACACATTAAATCTGTGTCTGAGTACCAAGATTTGACTAATGCCAGATGAGAACATGCTTTTTTGTACTGAAGAGCTGTAGAGCATTCATTACAAGAAGCCATGTAGATGCGCTGTTGATTATGATAAAGAGTTGGTCTATGGCACAGAGAATCCTTCTTGGTGATCTGTTGCTGGATATTTCCATAGGTGGAATTTCTCTTTCCAGACCTGATTTTGGTAGTGGGTAAAACTAAGGATGTCCTTATTGTTCGGACTCTGGAATTACAGAATCCATGGAGAGGCTGAGAGCAGCTGCAGTACTGTACCTCTCCCTCAGTAAGAAGTAACTTTGTGAATTTTCTAGAACCACCTGATCCCTTCCTCAGACAGCAATGTCTTCATGGATGAGCCTCAGGAGAAAGCCTTCTTCTTGCAATTTTTGTTTCTAATTATGTTTCCGATTCTTGCCATTTTGGTATATGAGGAAAATAATTCAGTTCCATGCACAAACAGATGAACTATGGAGAACTTTCCTGTCTGTTTCTGCCCAAAGTTAGTTGGCTAAACACTTTGAAGGTGATGAGGATCTCTAGATTTCAGCCCTTGAAGGCTGAGGATGAGCAGTAAGGCCTGTTCAGTTCCTGGATAAAAGCTCTAATCCTAGTCTAGTTTGAAAATTGTAGGTGCTCCTGCTCCCTCCACTAAGTAGGACAGACCAGATGCTTGGAAGTTTAGGTGAGGACTAACTTGCCTCTGATCTCAGGAAGATTTAAGAAATTATTTGAGTTATTCAGAAAAGACTGTTGATGGATTTGGATGAACAGCTCCTCTGAGCAGCAGAATTTAAGGTGTGCATTAATGCTTTTAATACTTCTTTGTGGTTTTTTTTTCTTTTTTTTTTTCCTAACTTAATATTTTGGGATTTTAGTTTGCTTTTGTTTGTTTCTCATACATTTCAGAACTACTAGATATCCCAATGGGTGTCCTGTGAATAGTTTGGTTAAAGCTTTATTTCAGTTTTGCCTAATTCATTTCAGAGTTTGACTCCAATATCTATCCATCAGTACTCATATTGAAGTCAATAGAACTAGAACTCACTTGGCAAAGAGCTGGCTAAAACTATTACTTCAGCATTGCTACCTGTAATGTCAGACCTCTCAGACTTCCTTACAAAATTAAAATTCAGAGTTCAGCAAATAAATTTACACACTACTTCTGCACCAAGCGCTCTTCCTGGGTGTGCCATCTGCTTTCATAACCTTGGATTCTGAAGTGGTATGGCTTCTGTTAGTGTTCTGGCTGGCACAGATGAATGCTTCTTGCTTTATTTTCTTCTGGGATGAGTAATACCTCATTTTCCATCACTACAAATAATAGAGGATGAGAGCCGTTCTGCAACTACTACAGTTCTATCTTTGCCTTAGAGAAAGTATTGGGTCATTTACAGGATGCTTATTAGCACAGAGCTATCAGTCTTTGTCATTCAACCCACAGCTAAAAGAAGAATATAGACACTAGTTTCTGAGAGAACTCCTTCATTTTTGCCTTATTTACTCCCTTGTCTTTTTTACTAAACATTCTAAATCAGTTGAATTCAGCAATGTGCTACAATATCTACTTATTTTCCATATGTGTTATGGCTAAAACATTGCAAATGGACAGGTTTAGTTTATTTTAGTGTTCAGTTATTTTGCTGAGTTTATTAGCAGTAGCAATACTGGATTTTAGTTTCTGTGCTCACATATAATGATCAAAAGTCAAAGGTAGCTAATATCTAGGATGCTTATTCTTAAAAAGATTCATTATAGTACTGACATACTGTATAATAATGTTTGTCATAGTGCCTACTGCATGTCATAGAATATTTGTTAATTAAAGATTGAATATACTACTTCCATATTTAATGGAAGTTGTGTGTTTCCAACTCCTAATGCATTACACTAAAATCACATTTAGCAACTCGTTCAGCGTAATTGCTTTTTTTAAGCTTTAGCTCAGGGGCTTTTAAAATGTTTGCACTTTCAAGCAGTAGTATAAGGGATTAGATGAAAAAGGACATGACAATTACATGAACAAATAACATACACTAAGCCTCTGTTTTCATTTGGTCCTTTCCATGTTCTTGGCTGACAAAAGATTCTGGGTTTTTTTCTGCAAACAAATTATGTGTCCCTAAAGAAGTTTTTGCTCTAACAGCAGAGGGAACTTCTTCCTAAGTGAAAACTTAGATTTTTCTGAGATTATTCATTTGTTCACATGAATTTTTGGTGCTAGATGTTCCATTTTGTTATTAATGAATTTTATGTTAGCACTTATATGACTGGTTTCAATATGTGACCGAATGGGCTAATTTTATAAATCTTTACTGAAGACATGTATTTGAAATCATCCTCTGTTTCATCTCCTCAGGCAAATAAAACCAAATTAGATCAAGTACAGTTTTGGGAATTCCATATTAAATTACCCTGCTGCCTTCCTTGTGTTGGTAGATAATATGACATTGTCTAGAATAGGGTAAATAAGGTAAAATATAAGGTAAAATATAAGGTAAAGGTAAACCAGGTCAAGTCCAGAAGCAGAGCCTGCTAACTCCCATAGTCCAAACACTTGCTGAAGTGGGCTCTGAGAAGGCATACATTTCTAACTTTAGACAAACTTGATCAGATATGAGTTGACCTTAAATTTATTGATATGCATGAAATGCACCAAGAGGTCTATCAGGAAAATCATATTGTTTTGGTGGTTTTACAATGATGCCATCATAACACATTAAATTTTATTTGTCCTTGAACTGTATCCATAATGACGAGAAAGGGAACAATTTGTTTGTCTACCCAAAAACATCCTCTAGTGGCATTTGAAAAGCCCTAAAATATTCTTCCTTTTGACTGCTGGTTTAGAAAGATGCACATCTCCTGCAATCCTGTGATATGTCTACCTTCCTAGATAACTCGGACTCTTAGGGACTATTAAGGCCACACTAAATGCACTCAGGCAATTAAATAAACCTTTAAGAGACACAAACTCCATTCAGTATCGATTTACTAACCTGTTCCTTTCATGAAGAAGTTAACTTTGTGAACAAGTACACGTGGGTCTAGATGAGTAGTAAGGGAGAAGGAAGAAATGTCAAGTTTTTGGGCTTCGACTAGGTCCGTGATGAAAGAGGTAGAAGTAAAGGTTACTCATTGAAAAGCCAATCCTAACCTTATTTTAAAATACCTCAAATACTGTAGTTTGTAATACTAC
>NW_008240046.1:16437087-16444380 GCF_000691975.1 Corvus brachyrhynchos | reverse complement strand
TAGTATAAATATTTAAAAATTGAAGTAAAGCTATCCAAAATTAATAATTAACCAGTATAAAATATAAATATATACATTGAAAACTGTTATATTTGTATATAGTATATATTTTATATATATAACACACATTAAAAAGACATGCAAATTTTGTATTTAATATATTCAGTTTTCTGAAACTTTAGAGCAGCTGCATTCACAAAAATAAGGAAAAATATATTGCAATCAAGGGAACTAATAATGGCTGACTAGAAACATCAAATTTTCAGTGTTCTATCCCTTCAATCTTACCAGGAGTTAAGCAGATAAACTCTTATTCAATATAAATCTTTTAAAAGAAGATATAGGAACGAAAAAGAAGATTGTAAGAGATCCCACATATTGTAGCTTACAATGTTTGTAGATGGAAAGCAGACTAGAAATCTTCTTTAACTAATCCTGTTACGCTAATAAATTAGCTTGCATATGTTCCTATACATTTATGTTTTGAAAATCCATTAAGTGAAAAAGAAATCTAGTGACTGAAAGAGCAGGCAATGTAAAGACTGCTTATTTTTTAAAGCAAGGGAATAAATTCAGATTCCCCAGGAGTGCTTTTGAAGATTATTGTTTTGTCATCAAAAACAGGTAAAGAAGAAATAGAGAGTACCTACTTTTTCTCAGTTATGTGTGTGCAATACATTTGTTTTTCATTCACCTTCAATATCTTCATGGCTGCGACAAAGTTTTAGGTCAGTATCTATTCACACTGCCTCAGTTTCCAATGAGAAATGACTTGAGGAGGTGGCTGCCTGTTTCTTTTTTTTTTTTTTTGGGAAAGAAAGATGTGGGATTAAATTTGCTCCTAGGCAAAATTAAATTTTAAGCCTAGAGGCCTGCAAGTTGGGACATTTCTGAACTGTGGAGAAGGCTTGTTTAGCTGGGGTAAAGTTAATTTACTTCACAGTGGCTGGTACACAGCGATATTTTGATTTGTGCTGAACACAGGGTTGATAACATAGAGGTGTTTTGCTGTTATTGCTGAGCAATGCTTTAACAGAGCCAAAGAGGTACTTGCTTTATTTCCTTTTCCAACTGTTGTGCGGGTGAAGAGACTGGGGGTGCATGGGAAATTGGGAAGAGACAGAGCTGGGACAGCTAATACTCACTGACCAAGGGGATATACCATACCATATGGCACCATGCTCAGTATCTATATGGGGGGGGAGGAAGGGGGAGGAGGGCAAGAAGGAGGAGGGGATGTTTGAGTTATGGCATTTTTCCTCCCAAGTAACTGTAATGTGTGATGGAGTCCTGCTTTCCTGGGAATGCCTGAACACCTGCCTGCCCATGGGTAGCAGTGAATTAATTCCTTGTTTAGCTTTGCTTCTGTGCACAGTTTTTGCTTTCCCTATTAAACTGTCTTTATCTCAGCCCATGAGTTTTCTTCCTTTTACCCTTCCAATTCTCTCCCCAATCCCACTGGTGGGGGAATGAGCGAGCGGCTGTGGGGTACTTGTTTGCCGGCTGGGGTTAACTCATGACAGGAGGGATTTTTGTTTGCTTTGCAGTGCTTTTCAGCCCTGGATGAAATTGTAGAGAAATTCAAAGCCTCTGCAAGCTGGAGCACTAGAGGCAGAGGAGCAGAGAAGCCTGTGAATTTGGATTACCTGCAATTTGGAGAGAGGGAGGAAGGTGTCAATCTGTAGATCTCTGTCTAGAGACACCTGTCTGATGAATCTAAACAGCAGATTAGCAGATTAGCACTTCATAAAATGGTTAACTAGGTGAAGAGACAAATGGAAGTGTTTAGGAGCGAGAGAAGACAGAACCCAATTTCTGTGCTGAAGGAGATGGCTGCTGCTGCTGAGGTCTGCATAATAAATCTAAGATTCTGAAGTCATAAGGGTTATTTTCTGCAGTTGAAGAAATCAAACTATCTGAAAGATGCTGAGTTTTATTATTGTGTAAATTGGTATTAGCATCTAGAAGGATTTAGAGGGGAAAAAAAAAGAGGTCTGACACTTGATATAATGGCAGTAATGACATAGGGAGTGGCATGTCAGTATAAAATGCATATCAGACCACTCCTTGCTGTGATCATACTGACTTTTAAAGAAAATTAAAGCTTGATTCACAGACTCATAATACTTCTTGTTCTGCTAGCTGTTAATGGCCATAATTGATAGCATGCTGTGTATTGTCTAAGGAAAAGGAAAAATACTATGTAAAAACCAGATCCTTACAAGCTCTTTTGATAAATTGTGTAATTTTACTGTTTAATTTTAAAGTACTATAAGATTTCAACTTTTTTTTAAAGATCTATCTTTGCACTACAGGTATGATGTATAAAAAGTCTGAGTGTACAGCTCTTTCATGATGAGTGATTACTTTGGCTACTGTAATTAAAAATGCACACCCAGAGTATGCACATCCAGAGTGCATGAAGTACCAAGTATTCAGAATAGCATGAAGACATGAGAGGAGAACAGAGTTTTTAAATTATGCTAAAATAACTGAAACTTATTCAAGGCAAGAATATCAAGGTTATGTAGAATGTTTGTACTGGGAACTTTTCCAGTGCATATTTACTAGGCTCAAGAACAGAAATTAGGAACAAAGGTGGCAATCTGAAAATCTTTTATTTTCTTAATTCAGGTTCATTCAACAGCTGTTCTGAAGTCCACCGTAGCTTTTGTTCCTGTAAACAGAGTTAGCGAATTGCAGGTTCATGCAAAACCCAGGGAGACAGGCTATAGTCTTTCAGTGATAGATGGGGATTTAGGGACTTAACTCCTATTAGTGTTAATGGGAGTTAAGGACAAAATCCACATATATCATGGTGAGATTAATTTCCATTGCTTAAATATACATCATGAGGCAGCTACACTAAAGATATTTTTAAAAGTATTTCTTTTGACCTAGTCCTTTAACTATTTTTTTATAACGTTTTTACACTGGTAGCTGTGTTCTTATAATTTTAGGAAACATCACAAGTGTTACATAATCATAACCTCAAGGGACTTCATCTTGGATGATTGCAACAAAATAAGAAACTTCACAAACAGCATACCTTATATGATGTGAACAGAGCTATTTAGTGATGCCACAATCTTATTTTCACAGATACTGAGATTTCCTACTATAGTGACTGAGTAGAACTCAGCTTGCAAATTAGTTACTTTCACAGTTTTTTCTGGATAATGCTGCAATTGTTACACCAGGACACAGATTTTTAGGAACAGCCTACCTGATAACGGCCTTCAAATAGATTGAAAAGACTATTATAATAATGTGGATGTAAGTAGGAAGATGCTGGAAGGGATGGAAAAAATGCCACATTATTTCATAGTGCAGTGCTGTACAAGTAATGGTTTTCCCTTTAAGTGAGAAAGAGCGATCAGAGGAAGAGGAGTCAATGTAAGCAAACATAGATAAGGGGAAATAAGAGGTGTGAACTGGTCCCCAGCTTTGCTAGAAGATTAGATGACTGTAGGTAAACAAAGGATGTAAAAATTTAACTAAAGGCTAAGTCTCCCTTGGAATGAGAAGATAAAGGTTCTGCAAGAACCTTTGCTAAAGTTGTAAAGAAACCATTTGGGTTTTAGGAAGCATTAGAACAGGTGATGAGTAGCATTTAAAGCAGCATTGTATGCAGTCGCAAGGGCTTGAGCTGATGATATAGGAGGTCATTTCAGGTCTTCTGTAGCTAATAATTGCAGTAAGTGGCTATGGGGAAGTAGAAAGCTTTGTGTCTATAAAATGAGCTGTTTGGCTTTTTGTATTGTACAAAGTGCTTTGCAAATTCTTTAAGAATGCTTGTTAAAATGGACCAGAAAGAAGGATACATTTGTATGTCTGGATGAGCTGACTATAACACCTGTCCTGGTAAATATTTATCTAGTTTAGATAAACCAGAACAATTACTTCTAGCTTAGAGTACTAAGGCAACTGTAGGTCTGGATTCAGCCTTTTCTTCAAATGAGGTAAAAAATATTTGGAGCTAGGCTTCCCTTAATGTAAACAAGATTTAAGAAAATGTCACCCAGCACACAAACCTTAAGGCTACTGCTGCTACCATTTTCCTAGACCTAAGAAACAATATCTGACTAATGGTTTATAAAATGTTTTCAGGACTTTTTTATACCTGAAGTTGGTACAAATAGTTGTATACCTTATTTGACATTTCTTCCAGGACCAGGAAGTCAGAGCATAAAATACTGTATGCATTTGATAGTAGTATAGAGAGATTTTTTGGATGCCCAGCTCGAATGAGTAGCTACAGTCACTCAGCTTTCACAGGGCCTGAGGTACTGGAATATTTTCCATGTTTTGTGTGACAGCGGGGACAATAAACTGTTGGTTGTGCTTCAGGAAGAATTTTGGAGATTTTACTTAACATTTAACATTTTGTTGTTGCTGTTATTTATGAATGGAAAACATTTGTGATTTATATATTGGCAAAGAGTACCAACGTGTTTAAGCTTCATCTCTCAGTCTTTTGTGAAGCTGAATGACAAAAACCTGCTAAAACTCAGCAAGTGAAGGCTATCGTTGGTTTTAACTGCAATTTTCTTCAACTAATTTGACTGGTAGGTATGAAACTGCACCTTCAGGCACCACAACAATATGATCAGCATAGAGCATTGTGCCTTAAAATGAGAAAATGTGTTGTCATCTCCACCTGCAGCTTTTCTACATGAGCTCAGAGTGCTTGTCTTCTGCATGTGCCATAGTCTAGAAACACTGTTCTTTCATGTGAAAAAACTTGAGAGATTACCTTTTGTCTTCTGGCAATAAGTAATAAAAGTTACATCTGGAAATCTTGACAGCACCACAAAGGTCTGAAATAAGTCATAAATTACCCGTATAGGTGGTTATTTAGATCCAGATGACATGTTTATATTACTAGGGAATGTTAAATGGAACCTGTTAAATGGTCATTATTTTTGTTTTATTCTCCATATTACATTAAGACATCATTGAATTCCAGCTCCAAGTTCTAGAAAACATTAGAGAATTTTACTGTGACTCAGTAAAACCAAGCCTTACAGAGGTAAATACACAAAATATTCCGATTCATCTTCCAAAAAATCTGGAAACAAATTATGGGTCTCAACCACACAAATGAATCCAGATTACAAATCAAAACAAATGAAATGGGAATTTTAGTACTTCATTGTGGAAACTTTCTGGTATATTATGTTTCTTAACTCTGCATTAAAGGCGGTTTCACAAAATGACCACACCTTTATTCTGTTTATGCCCATTACATGGCCGCTGTCACTGAAAACTGTCAGTTTGAGCTTCTGCTTTACTGTAGATACATTATCTTTTCAGGACTATGACTTGTTCCTCCACAGAATATAGTCCTTTTCAATTCTTGGTTCATTTTTAAATTTCCATTTATACTGCAAATGCACACTAACAACTGAGTCAGATCCTCTTCCACAGTTCTTTCACCTAAAGCTATTGAAAATGTCCAAAACTTTTTAAAGGAGTTTTTCATTATTACAGTATCACTTATGCTAAACTTCACAATTAGTTCTGAGATGCTGACTGCATGAAATAATTTATAATTTCCCTTTATAAAGGAAGTTTCAATTCTTCATAAATCATTGAAAGAATATCTAGAAAGGTCTAGAAACCAAATCTTGGTATTTTTTCTTTTTTTTTTTTTCCCTCAGACACATGCACTCTGTTATAAGGTAAATTTGACTATAGAGCTTTCAGAAGAATTTGGCCTTAGGATGCTATGAAAAATAAACCTGAGACTTAGTCTTGATTTGGTTTGTTGGTGTTTTACAGCTACAAACAAGAAAGGTTAACCTAACACTGAATAAGACAAGATTGCTTGTTCATTTTTTTATGGATGTGTCTATTCATAGTTTATATTTCTGGTTTTTGGTATATCCATGTTGAATGAACTGGCTTTTAAACAGGAAATATGTGGAAACCACCCTTGTAACTGAGCCTTTTATTAAAATAGCATAAACACAGTCAATTAACCAAGGATTGAACACTACTGCTCCCTAATCACTCACTGGAGAGTTGCTTCTGAAAACAGTTTAAAACCCACTGCCTTGAGGGGCCAGGAAAAGAAGTCTGCTACCAGCTTCTGTAAAGGCCATCAACTCCAGCAAAGGCAAAGCTTCTGGTGAGTTTTAAAAATCAATTTAATCACCCATTTTTGCTAGTCCAGACCAAACATGAGTCTGAACTCTCTTCTTCAGTGCAGAGCTCATTTGCTGCCCAGACTCTGGAAATTTGGTTCTGGAATTCTCCAATCCAAACAGTCTATTTTTTTCTTTTCTGAATAATTTATAAATCATCAGAGAAATCCAAAAGGAAAAATTTATATTTCCTTTACTTTTTCAGTGTCATAAAAGGAGCCTAAAAGGCTGGAGTTATTTCCTGAGAAAAAAATTAAGTAGAGATGCCAGGGAAGAGTAACGGAATATTCACATTTTATAACACAGAAAGAGGTTAGGAAAAGGTACAGAATAGTACAAGCATTCTCATAAGCTTCAGAGAGGCCAGTAGATAAATAGAGTGATGTCATTTGTCCTCCCTTCTGACTTGTGTAAGGACGATTTTCAGTGTTAATAGGAAAAGAGATTTCCCTAGAATTGGAATTTCAGCTACTGGCACTTGATAACCATGGTGTGTTTTCACCTGTACCAGCCTCTTCCATGCATAGCATCACTCAGCCTATCCATCTGCTGCACTGTCACAGTTTATCAGCAAATCAGGTCCTTGGCTCTCATGTTTCTGTGCACAGCTTCAAATTGATCTTATTCTTAACAGGCACCTGAAAACACCTCCTCAACACCCGTAAGTGCTGTGCAATACAAAACATCACCCTTGATCCTCTGTTGCATGCAGTTGGTGTCATGTCACATTTTGCAACTTGGTGAGACATCTGGGACACGGCTGCACTGCCTTTATTGTATTTTCTTGTTCTCTCTACTTCATTATGCTGTTGTAAAACTAGCCAGCATTTTACCTGCTATCTTCCACCACACGGCATCTGAATTCCAAGATTCCCTTCTGAAAAGCTATCCTAGACTAAAAGTTTCAGAGCAGAAGTGTACAAAAAAATGTTTTCTATTGCTGCTTGGAAAGCCAATGTGAATAGGAATTACTTTTTAAATTTAAAAAAAAATGATGCTATTTGTTTGCTAATTCATATCTTGTATATATAGAAATGTGTTTTACCAAACATAGTTTGGTTGCATCCTATAGACTTTCTTTATAATATGGAATAGATGCTGTATCTCATAAGGGTGATATGATCTCTCTGCTTAGAATGCAGGT
>NW_008240046.1:16425716-16437067 GCF_000691975.1 Corvus brachyrhynchos | reverse complement strand
GTTCAGCAGCAGGATTTGCCTGGATTAGTCTGGACATGTAACAAACTGGACAGTTGTAGACCCACTAGAATTTGTAAAACCTCTGTCTACTCCTGACTCTGTGACCCAGGATCAGGGTGCCTGAGGCCAGTGTATGAAAAATAAAGGACATTATATAATCTGCCTTCCAAACTTGCACACGAACAATCAATTTTTCTGTGTCTTGATAGATGGGAGTTGATTGTCAAACAGGGGAAAAAATGGATTTTTTTTCAATTTTGAAACTGTAAAGTGGCCATTATTGAGAGGCCTCACTTTCACTCATCTGAGACACAAAGTATAGGTGTTTCTTCCTGACACTTTAGTATTAACACATTTCTATGTATTGGAAAGATTTTTTCAGTGTATTTTCAGTAAAGAAAGGCATATATTTCCTTGTATTTGAGACAATAGACTAATTGATTAATTTGAGGAAAAATATTTGGTGAAACTCTTCAGCATTAAGGTTTGTAATGTGTGCAAGGGAACATTTCTTCCAAGCACTCTATTGAAAGACAACCTAGAATAGGTACAATAGAACAAAATCAGAAATGCTTATTGAAGAAAGATGAAGATAAAGAAATTAAAGAGCTGTGGCTCATGAAAGGACAGTAATTATGGTGACTTAAAAATGAGTTAGTGTGGTTTAAAAGCACATTTTATTCGTAAATGCAAGATAATCTCATTTGGGGGGGATGTACAGAAAGATCAATATCATGCCTCCTATCAACATTCAGTTCTTTTCAGACTGAATCAAGAAATACCCCTGAGCAAAAACATGGTAAGGCTGAATACGAGACATATGATTTTCAATGTGTTAGTTGTCTGCACTGTTGTTATTTGCCATCATGTCTCTCTGTGAGCATCCTCTTCAATGCACTTTGAGCACATGAATTATGCTAAATATATTAACCCACACTGAGTAAAAATTGCTGTAAATCTGTGTTAAGGTCAGTGTTGTACCTGACCTTTAAAACTCAGAAAGCCTTGACAGTTTATCAGTCACATTTCCTAGAATAAAAGCAGATATTTTGGTATGGCCTACTATGTACTCAATAGCCTAATTGTTTTGTGTATTCAGTATTCTGACTTTGAACATTTGCTGCTGAAAATGTTGGCACTGAGATTATTCTAACCCTGTATGTCTGAATAATCATTTTTTTTGTTGGCAATTGCCAATAATATATATGAAGCTGCTCTTAGTGATCACAAAATCTTTTAGCCTTAGGAGATACAGTGCGAATACAAGCCGAGCACAGTTTGAGCTACAAAAAAACTCTCTAAGGAACCTTTCAGGGTATTGTGATAAAAGCTGAAATTTAAGTTCCATTGAAATTAAGTTCCACTGAAATTTAAGTTCCACACAGCAAGAAAACTATTTTCTTTCCTGTAGGATATGGTTCCCATATTGCCAATATGTATTTAACTTACATGACCAAGCAATCCAACTGATTTGTCAGATTTTTAAGGTTCTGTGTGCTGAGGTACATTACTATTTATCTCAAATGA
Organism: Corvus brachyrhynchos; assembly: GCF_000691975.1. Lineage (NCBI taxonomy): Eukaryota > Metazoa > Chordata > Aves > Passeriformes > Corvidae > Corvus > Corvus brachyrhynchos. The sequence continues at coordinate 16,435,540 of NW_008240046.1, read as the reverse complement.
AAAACTTCACATGTTAATTTGTGTTAATTATGTTATGTTAATTTCATATAGTGAAATAATAATTTTATTTTGGTCTTCCACAATTTTTTAATTTTTTGTTCTTCCATATTTCTAAATCCTTATGTGTAAGAGCCGAGAATAATAGCAACATGTAAAATATGAAAGACTGGTCCTAGGTTTTCCATTATATGTGTGAAGCAAAAAGAGTTTTACTTGTCTAGAAGATGAGTGTGAAGTCCTTACTTTGTGAATATCATTGAGACATGCACAGATCTAGTGCTACCATTCAGTTTGATAACAGAAAAATTGGTGAGGCAATTGCACCAATGATGCCAGTGATAAAAGATTATTTAAGCGAGTTTTTAATTATGTAGTTTACTTTTTTTCCTGCCTTCTCAGAGCATACATGACATAAATTAAATTGCTCATATGATCCCTTAACATCACCTAGGTTCAACTAGAATCACAGCTTCCTAGCAAGAGGTGGCATTCTTTTCCTTGCTGTGAACCACCTGATTTTTATTTTGAGGAAAGGAAAGAGAATATGAAATAACTGGAACCAGGAAGGAAGGAAGGAAGGAAGGAAGGAAGGAAGGAAAAGAAAGAAAAACAGTCTACAGGGTTGACAAGCTGTAAGCCAAATTATGCTACTTTTTGGTTTGCTGCCTCTCCTGAGCAGTTAGATCAGCGTAGATGAATTTAAGAGAATGTGCTTGCCCAAGAGACACACGCTGTCGTTCCCATCGCACGCTGCCACACTCCTCATCCTTACTGAGAGCTAGTCAGCCCAGCAATGTGAAGTTGGCCGCCGGGTTACTTTGCAAGCAACGCGGGTTTTTTTAACCCCTTCTTTTCCCGCCCGTTTACTCTGTTATGCGCAGCCGAGGCAGCAGAGGGAGCTCAAAGATTTTGGTCATCGGCGAGAGACCCGGGGAGGCCCGGACAGAGACGGACACTGCCAAGGGCAATTGCAGCGACAGCGAAGGACAGGGTTCGATGTATTCGGACTTCTTTAAAGCTCATAGCTTAGATGCATGTCCCATTAGCAGCTGGCACTTTTAAATACAGGGTACCAGTGGCCAGGTTTTATTTTGAACTTGTTGCTAACTTAACCTGTTCCATTTACAGTTTGGAAAAAGAGGTATTTATTAAGAATATAAAAATTCTTTTTGAGTCTAAAAAGTTGTTCTAATGAGTTGCTCTATGCTTAAAGACATATAACAGATATTAAGACATAGGTAACTGAATTTTAAGGACGACAGTAAATTCAACTGATAAAACAGCGATAATTGAAGAAATACTGAACTGCAGTGAACTGACTTTTGTTAAACCGTGCAGAAATTCAGTTTGTGAAATAATGCAAGATGGTTTTCATTTTCATTTAAAGGTATAAAGATTTTCATGTGTTTTAGAAGTTCACCGTCAGTGTTGTGGAGAAGTAAAGCTAATAAACCACACAACTGAAAGTCCTATCTAGACAAAAGCATTTGTACTTCTGCAAAGACTTGAGTCTCTGAGAGGTCATCAGCTGCTGACAGTAAGTAGAAGTCTGTTGTGAACTATATCAGTAAATACATTATTAACAAAACACAAGCATCATGAAGGTCAAGGTTGTGCAAAAGTGTCCAGTTTTTGAATGCATAAAAACAAGAGAATTAAAAACCTTGTGGTTCTGACCAGGTTTAGTATTTTCTGTAACATACTACACTACCTGGAACTATTTGTTACAGACCAGGTCATCGCCTATCTTGACTGTTTCAATTTGCTTTTGAGATAACACACAGCAGAATGCATTTTCATTATAAAATAGAAATATTGTACCAACTTAACTAAGTTGCACCGAAAGAAAATGCTTATAACTCTCTGGTTTTAGAGAGAAAATACACTTGAGATGTGAACTCGGTCATCTTCTTCCCAAACTCAGGACAATTTTGTAAGTGTTAACAACTCCAGTTTTATATATATCCTTTATACAGAAATTCAGTGGCTGGGTCTTTGTGCTTTACTGACCTTGTGGTCTGTCTCCTCTTTTGGACCAGATTCATTCACCCAGACATTAGAAAGTAGCTGTGGAACACTATTCTAATCATGTGGGTATTGCTTAATCCTCCGATTGAACCTGAATAAATCTCTCTGGATGCCATGTCAATCTGTTTGGGATTTGCAATCTGGAAAGGCCCCCAAATACAAATTAAAGTCATTTTCTATCTGGAAAAAAAAATCATCTACCTCTCTCAGTAACATCTACTACTATGTTCCAAGGGAGGTAAAGAACAGGCAATTGTTAATACCACTTGGAGATAGGGGGCTATAAATATTTGACGATATGAATTTTTCTTATTGTTTTGCTAACTACAGGTCCTTGGTTATGTTATGGTTTATTAGTAAGTTTTTTGTTTGTTTGTGTTGTTGGTTTTTTTAAATATATCAATTATCTTTAGTGTGTGTTCTGGCATTCCAAGTACATATGCTGACCCCTGAAATTGTTGGGATTTCAGAGTATTTCCCATATTTGGATCTTACCATGTCCTGCAGTTATTCTGTCATCTCTGTATTTTAACCCTTTCTGCCCCCAAATTACTATGTAACTGTTTTCAAAGAGGTATTTTTCCCTTTCTTCAAAAAATGTGAAGCACTTGTAGAGAGAGAAAGAATGCCAATATCTCCCCTCACTAGATTTTAATGATTATATCTGTGCTCCAAGTTACTAGCATATGTCTCACCTTTCAATGTGGTTATCCTGGGTGTTTTTGTCAATTCACAGTTCAGTATCTAGTTTTGCTATCTTTAGACTCAGATGTTTTTTCCTTATTTTGTTAAAATCTCATCTTTTTGTACTGCATCATCTGCCCTTCTTTACTAGACAAATTTTAAGTGTATGTACAAAAGCATGCAATACACTTCTATTTGCTCCAATTTTTATATACCAGTTCAAAGTTTTAATCATTCTATTATTTCAATGCAATACCTCTATGGAAGAAGGACTTTTAAAATAAAGTATACATCTCCGTATGCACTGTATAGGATGAAATTATAAAATATTATTAACAAAGTGACTTAATGAATTGCCATTTTTGAGGTTAGAAAGGTGGAACATTATAGAAACTAATATCTATCTAATAATTATTTCATTGCAACTGTCAAATAAAACTTACAGAGAAATAAAAAAACCTCTTCAACCCTTGGCTTTACTTTTCCTTGTTTGTGATGGTATAATGATGTCATTTCTGTTAGAAAAAATCAATTGCTAAGTTAGACATTCTCACTTTCTATTCTTAGAAGTGGATTTCCTTCTTTGTTTAGTTCCAAGTGAAGAGAAGCCCTAGCTAGCTTTAGAACTGATAGAACATATTTAATTTGAACTTCAAACATTGACTAAGTTAAAATATCTTACCATGGTTGTCTCTGCAATGGATCCAAAGCTGTTTATAAATATGTTGCATGTGACATTAACTGGAGGACCTGCAAAAGAGAAAAAAACCACCAGTCCCTGTTCCAGAATTATTGCTTATTGGTTGACTATTCAATATAGACCATTCAGAAACAATATTTACTGACTTTTGAAGAAATAATGCTACATTCAAACTTATTTAATGCATGATTAAATCGAATGGTTTCTAATAATTTTCCTTTTGATTTTTCTCAAAAATCAATTTTTTTTTTTAATCTGGCCAGGTTAGGAATTAAAAAAACCCACAGCAACAAAGTTCAGTGTAAACCTACACACATGCTTCTGTATAAAAAAGAAAAAATCAACATCTCATTTGAAATAGTTAGTAAAAGTACTGTATGTGTATTTCAGTGAGAATGCATGTCACTTCTCACAACAATTAGGGGAAAAGTGACTTTCTTCACTCAAGGCAGCTTCTACCTTCAATGTTATCTGTCATCAGTAGGAAAAGAAATGCATTGTTGCTCCTCTTATCTCTGCTGCTTAGAGGAAAATAATTTAGATTCTATTCCCATTTCTCTTAATTTCACAAAGTGTTTAAGAGTCCATTTATAACTGAAATCTTTGTTACCGTGGGTCCTCAGTCAACTGTTGTTTTGTCTTATCTTGCATTGTGAAGTATCAGTAGTGGCAGAGCAGTCGTTATGATAACTGAACAATGAATTGCCTCTTCATGAAAAAGGGTTTAAATTATTTTCTAGAAGTCTCTTTAAAATTGTCATTGTGGAAAAGCATGCTAATTTTTTCCATTATTCCTCATCAAATTCAGTCTGTGTCCAATAGAAACAAGGTTTTTCCATCACAAGGTTTTTTTGTTACCTTCCTACAACTCAATATTCTTATATCAATAAACCAGTTCAGCACTGGAGAACCTGGATTCTTTTTGCAGCTGTAAGCAGTCTAACAATGAGAGATCTATATCTGGAATCTGAGGACTGGTCTTATAAACCTTTATGTAATATCTCTTTTAGCATCACTGAAGAAAGAAACTGCTCTCCCACTACTGGTGGTTTGAAAATAGCAAAATCTAACATGATCAATAAATTTCACGTTAAATACTTGAAGAATCAGAATGTCCATTAAAAATTGTGCCAATATGACAGAACTTGGAAAATCCAGCTTGCTTTCCTGACAGCAAAAATTGTTTTGAAGTGCTGTACAGCAATTGCAACAGAACACTTCTACATGTACTTCAGCCTTTGCAATACACAAGACTACACCTATGGAGCAGAATTCTCAGGTAAGGAGGTAACACTTGCAGCCACTTTGGTACTCAGTTAGAGTTTTTGAGCATATCCAGTACTTCTGAGAATTCAGTAACAGTTTTACATGCTCAGCTCCTGAAAAGGATCAAGGGAAAAAGGAAAAGCAGGGAAGATGAATGAAGGCAGAGTCACTAAACACTGTCAGGGAGAAAATTGTATTTCTTGCCCATGTTAGTTAATTTGTTTGCAAGGCAGTTTTTCTTCCAAACACTTCCATGTTGTAGTATTTGCCATCATTTCAAATTTGATGTGATATTATCTTGTTTAAAATGCTTTAAAGTACAAGTTTGCTATATCAACATAGTTGCTTTTATTAAGAAAAAAAGCTCTGAATCGCTACAGTGCTGATGCCTAATTTCAAATTACAATAATATAGTTAACAGCTAGTTAAAAGGAGCACAAAAGTAGACGCTAAAAGTAGCTTGTAAATGTTTTAGAGTTAACTCAAAGACACTGTGCTGAGAGTAAAAATGAACTTCCCAAAACATGGTCAAAAAGAATCACGAATGAGAAGCTGTAAAAGCTGGAAGTCATATTCAAACACAGGAATTCAGGCAAGTTGAACATAGATTAAAGAGAGGCAGAAAAGAAATAGAGCTAAAACTCACTACAGACAGAAAAGCTAACAATGATCCCTATCTACAAGGTGTTAAAAATAGAATCCTGCCAAGATCTGAAAGCTGAAAGAAGATGATTAAGCTACAAAAGTATCCATGAAAGTGAAGAAGGTCAGAGCAGAAAAACCAAATGAAGTCTTTATAGCAGCATTTGTCTCCAATTGCTGGCTGTGTCAAATACTAGAGCCATTCTGCTGGAATTTTGTATGAGGACTGCAGAAGACATTTCAGACTAAGTGAACAGGAACAAACTGACAGGCTGAGGTGATATAAATCCAGAAATTATAAAAATCTTTGCAAAATGGTAGAAATACAATTCACTGTGCGTCAGCTATCACCTGTGTCAGTTTTGTAATCAGTGGAAACGTGTGCTATGTACAGCAAGTATAACTTGAATTAAAAAAAACCCCAGACTTCAGGTATGATGGTGGATGGCATGAACATGAACTCTGTCCCTGTAAACCTTACCTCTGTACCAGCCAAACTGGTAGAAATAATGAGAACTTTTATAATGAAGAGATATAGATTAATATTATATATAGATACATCATATAGATTACTATATTTATATATTAGGGAGAAAGATGTCAAAAAGTCAAAAAGGATCAAAAATTCTATGACAAGCTTCCACAAAAAACTAGCTTAAGTAGAACATGACCCTTCACATTGGAAAAGGTATACAGCAGGGTGCAATCTGTAAGCATACAAATTTTTAAAGATCAAAAGGAAGTAATGCTTCTCCATTTCTCAGTATGTCAAGTGTTAATAAAATCAGTAAAATAATCACCAAATTTAAAGCAAACAAAAAAATTACACTTTTTAATATTCCAAAACACAAAGGTTTTATTGCCAGAAAATATTTAAAAGGCCAAAACAGCTTCCAGAAGGGATCAGGAGAACATATGTAACTAAATTTTTTTTTTTTTTTCAGTTAAATCCTGGCTTTCAAAGTTTCTAAACTGATGATTGTTGAATAATGTTTGCCAATAGCAGGGCAAGTAACACTTTGCATTTTCCTATATAAATGGCCAAATTTTTACCTTAATATTTAAATTTTTTACACCTAGGTTACGTAATTGTGTTCAAATTTGAAAGGCAATGAAGTATTTTCATATTTGCAGGAATGGATATAGTTTGCAATGTGGACTCTGAGTAAGAGAAGCCCCTTGTTATAGGTTTGATATAACATTAAAAAAAAAAATATTGCAACTGGAACAAAGCTTTTACAATAATTCTCAATTTGCTGTTGTATTCCATAGCTGAATAAATACCATGTCTTCTCTATTATATCTGTTGAACAAGAACTGACATACAGATATAGCTGAGCACATAGACAAAAATACATAATTTTGTCCTCTTGACCAAGATTAATTATGACTAAAATTGGTAGTTAAAAATCTTGTCTGCATAAGAATTTTACTGGAACAAAAAATGATTTAAAATGAATGTCTGAGTCATCTTATTAGGGCTTATCCTCTTTCTTTGAAACTATCATCAGTTTAATACCTCAAAAAGGCGTTAAGCCCCAGCACTTGTTCTAGGAGTAATAAAACTAACCAAAAAGTGGCAAAGTCACTTAAGGAGATATACTTAGTGGTAGGTCTGAGTCATTCTGGGCAGATCTGTTCAAACCTCATAGTTGTCCAGAAGATTTAGAATGTGCACTTTTTGAAAATGAACAACATCAAATTAGGTTTTATCTCTTTAAGTTTCGATGGTTACAAAACAAGGCTCTAAATCCTTTGAATGATACTTTCAAGAAATACTGCATTGAATTTTGTAATCTCTAAACCATGTGCCTATTCTTCACTGTAGCCTCATGAGAAGATTGTGATTGGATGCTGTCCATGACAAACTATAAAATTAAATCCCCAAATCATATAGAGATGTGTTTGAAATTCCAGTGCACGTTTATAATTTCCTGAGAAATATCAGCATCACTAACTTAAAAAAAACCAAAACATTTCCAGCTGCAGTAAATCCTGGGTAATAAGTTTATATATACACAACCAACTGTTTATGGTTTGCTGATGAGGAAGTAATCTGACAAATCTCTTACATGGTCCTTATGAATCAGACTGGGCAAACTCTGGTAAAACCAGCACATAGCAGTGGCTTTAGAGTCAAAACCACTTAAGTTTCTGGAACTTGGAGATGTCAAAAACCTATAACATTTCTTGCTGAATAAGAATTAAGATGGAAAGGCAGTGACAGATGACTTAGAGGAGAAAGCACTGCCAGCTTGAAGGAATATTTTTGTAGTAAACATGGAGTAAAGCCTTACAGTGAAACGTTAGAGCTAAGAGAATCTCTTGCACTCAGGAAGATAGGCGTAGGAGAAAACAATTAAGGTAAAGTAAGAATAATATAATTTTTAATCATAGTAGGTTTATTATTTAAAAATATTTTTTATATTCTGGGTAATTTATAGACCGATACCTTGTTTAAAGCCTCAGTAACAGAGGTAAATATGGTTCCACTATAATATTGCAACTCCTTGTTTTCAAAAGAAAGAATAGTCAAATTTACCTAAACTTCCCAGATTGCAAAAGTTAGAATGGATGGCATTTGTCTGTATGATACTTTGCATATTCATATAAAAATATGGTTTATGTAATCCTTCATTAAATACTCTAACATGCCTGAGTCTGGATAATATTTTTCATACTAAGACCCTCAGAAGACTTAATCATTCCATTTGCAAACTTTGCTGTTTCAGTCTTTTTTGAATCTGCTTTGTCTTGACTGAATCTCCTTTGTGATAAGTGCATAAAAGGCACATGCCAAGAGACAATTCCAGGTATTGAAAATTTGCAATTTCAGTGCAGAACTGGGCACAGGGAAAAGAATAAGAGGAATGATGGTCCTTTTGGCATTTCAGGGAACAAATGTGAGGAATATAATTTGGTGGTAGAATTGGTAACTAAGATAAGCTGTTTTGAGTTTGATGGTCATGTCATTAACACACTCTTTAGAACCAGACAGATATGAAGATTCGGCCGATCTTTCACAGAACTTGCTTTCCAGAGCGTTTCACACTATGACAACCCAAGGTGGGAATTTGAATCCATCAGTAACCATTTCAGGAAAGAAAAGAAACCAACAAATGGTATTAGACAACCCGAATGTAATGACAAGCTATGTTTATGAAAGGCCTGCAACTGGGCAGCTGTGAAAGTGGCAGGGGAAAAATGTATTGCTACAGAAATGAACAGCCATACACCCAAAAGAAAGGCAAGAGAAGGCACTTTTTTTTTCAGTGAATGTACTTTCTAGTTTTCATATTTGTTTCAGAAATTGCATTTGTTGAGCAGTAATACTGACATACTGAAAACCTGAAAGTTTAGTTTTGAAACTACCTTTGAAATTTGGTCTGATCCTCGCATCATAGCCTGACATCCTGCCCATCAGCTTATCCAGGAAATCGGATGGCGACATTGGCATGCTACGAGATCTTGCACTGTCTGTTTCCTTTGTGGCTACCAAGCTAACAGCAAGGAAAAACAAACAAAGAAACAAACAAACAAAAATTTGTTACAAGTTTTGTTAGCGAAACTTTGATTTTATTTAGCAAATTATAGTTCATTTTTGTAGGAACAGGAAAACAGGAAAGCTAAGACAGTCTTTCAAGCTAGTTAATGCTTCAAAAACAGTAGTAGCAAAGAAATTGAAAGAGTAAGCTCTTTCTATATCTGTCATTTAATATGTAAATTTTATTCTGCTGTGCTGCACAGTTATATGTTACTTCTTCCATAGATCTTCTGAAGATTAATAACACTTACAGTAATCGATATCATTATCACAGAGTTAAATGTCATCTACAGAAATAGCTGTGTACATGAAATGTCACATTTTGGAGTCTGAGACTGATCTATTTGAACTGGGTGTGCTGTGATAGAAGCCTGGATCAGAAAAAAGAATATTAAGGGTCTTGATTATTAGAATAGCACTACTATCACCAATTTTGGGTTTATGTTGATATGTAACCATAATAAAACAGATCACTCTCTTGGCAGGTGGTATTCTTTAACATTGTCTTACAGTTTCATTTTCTGTTAAAACAAAGGTGACTGCTACAGTGGGAAAAAAAAAAACAACCTGTAGTGGTTTGGTCCAAAATACTCATTACTGTTTATCTTCTGTGAGATAAGAATTAGGAGAAATGCAAAGCAGGCACCAAACTTGAAAGAATATAAAGAAGTTTATTAACAGACCTAAAAGAGGGAAAAAAAAATTATACCACCTTCAGAACTCTCCTCCTCCCCCCACCTTCCTCCCTTCTTCCACTGACAATGTAAAAAGACAACCCTTGAGATCTTCAATCTGTTTACCACTTCCATAATAACCTTGTTCAGTCCATTTAGGAAGAGAAGTCTCTTCTTGCTCATGCTATGAAAACAGTATCACAACAAGACAGCCGCCCACTTCCAAATATTGTTCAGTCCATTTAGGAAGAGGAGTCTCTCTGCCTGCATGTGAGTCCCTTCCCCC
>NW_008240046.1:16404701-16425366 GCF_000691975.1 Corvus brachyrhynchos | reverse complement strand
GGTGCTTTTGCTTACGAGTTGAACGCTCCACCCCCCATATCTTCATGAAATTACAACAGGATACTCTGATATATCATAGCTTCACAACAGAATTTCAGCTTTAAGCATCTCCTCTCTCTCTTCCCTCAGGTTTTCAGCTCTTCACAGCAGTAAAAAGGGTTAATCTCACCTCAGCCTTGCAGCTGGAATTTTGCTTATCACAGTAGAGAGAGGGGAGAGCCGAGCTGCTCCGGCTGCCCACGGCAAGGCAGTGGGGGGGGTTCCACGGATGGAACAGGTCCATCGGCTCCAGGATGGCCGTGGCCCAGCCTGGCCTGGCCCAAGCAGGGCCTGGGCTGGCCCCGCTGGCCCCCACACGGGGCCCGCAGCCACCTGTGCCAGCGCCGGAAACGAGAGAGAGCTTGGAGGGGGAGTTTGCCTATTCTTAAATGTGGATCACAGAGGTGATCACAACTTTAAGTGGCTTAGAGAATTGTCCATATTCAAACTGGCCAGCTGATAGGTTCTATCAGTTCCCAGAGGAAACTGTAAGCACCCCTTAGCAAGGACATCCCTTCCAGGACTATGCTTGCTAACCTATGACACAACCTTAACAACTTACTGAAGAAACTACATTAGGACAATCTTTTCTTCTCAGGGCCACATGACAAATGCCATCTCCTATAGCTTCCTCTTCACATGCATACAAAACTCCCACTGACATTCTAAAGCGTGTTCTGCACATGCTGAGAGAGCAGAGTAGTGGCACTGTGATCAGCCTTGGGACCCAAAGAACAAGTCTTGTTGTGGAACAACTCTTACTTGAGTGCTATCTAACACACTGGACAAAACAATACAGTCAGAGAATATATAAATTTTGAGTAACATTGCAATACACAGTACAACTGAAATAATTTGTGGCTTTTGGAGTCTCAAAAAAGACAAAGAGCTTAGTACATTTGTGCTAAATTCAAGTCAAAAATCTGCTATAGAAGGACTTAAATCTCTTTTACTTACCCAATTCATTGTCTCCATGTCAATTCACTCTTTTAGAAGTGCTTAAATATGCTTTTGTTTAGATGTAAACACAGGGAATAATGTAAAGCCTTTAGGAATTTTCTGACTCATAAAAAGCCTATGCTAAATTTTGCTTCTTAACAATGGATGGCATATCAAAATGGAAAAATTCCATACAGGTATATATGTATGCAGAGGCCATGTGGAGTGCAGACTGAGAAAATGTAATTTCTCTCTTTTCGAGACTCTGTTACTCAGCTCATTAAAAGTTACACTTTTATAGAAACTTCCATTTAGAAGTTGTGTTAAAATTTTTGTCTTCAAGTTTGAAATTTGGATTTATTATCTTAAATAAAAAAATATTTCATATTAGTCCTTGAGAGTTACAAATTTGGGCACACATAGAATATGAACATAGAAGCCTCTAGAAGGCTATGGTTTGCTCACATTTAAATTAAAAATGGAAATGAAGTCTTTTAATTGTAATATTGAATCAGAAAGTTAAATTTGATCCTTGAGTTTATTTGCTTAGCTAGTGTTTATTCTATTCCATCTGTAAGTTGATCTGTATATTCTTAAATTGTTCATAAATTGTTAAATTGTTGGACATTTCCAAATTGTTTTGAATATTTTGGTATCTGTTTCAGTAAAGATGTTTCTTTACTCTCCTTCAATAGCTAACCTAGTTCTTTATTTCTTCCCGTAGCTGCAGAATGTACTTCCCTTTCTGAGAAAGTAAGTATTCAACATATTCTTTTTATAGTTCAGTTTGAAATTATCCTATTGCTATAATTTTCATTATCAATCATTCTGAATGGATCTGATTCATCACATTATTACAACTTGTAGCAATTCATGTTTCTGTAAAACATTGCAAATGTTTATAAAGCAAATAAAATACAAAAATCCAATTACCCTTTGCTGGGTATTATCTACTTGGAAAGCAGGAGAATCAAGTTACACTTAGTATACATGCCTTAAACACTTAGATTTCTTTCTAGTAGTCTTCTATCAGGAATTTTTATTTCTATTCTGTAGGTATATAAAATTTCTGTACTACAGGATATACAATCCTATATTTTTATTCTTAATATACATAAATTATTCAGAACACAAATATAGAAAGGCCCATTGTTAGCTTGAATATCATTTTCTGGGAAGGAAAAATTTGTTTGTTTGCCCTTTTTTCTCTTCACGGAACTTTTTGTAAATCTTTCCTTGTTGTACTTGTAGTTCTTGCTTTCCCATAGAAGAGAGAATTTTGAAATTAAAGTAACTAATGCTGACTGGGAGAAATAGTAATTGCTGTGACTATGGATTTTCTCAAAGTGACATGTACCTTTTCATATGATGGCATCATTAATATTTGCTTTCACTAGTCAATTACAAGTCTCAAAATATCTTGAATAATTTAATACCTGCTTATGAAAAGAATACATTCAACATAATGAATACCTTTTTTATAAACAAGTTTTATCTCAAAAGTCAGCTATAATTTGTAATTAAATATTTCTTCAAGGAATGTTTTCCCTTTTACTAAGCTTAGGGTGTTATGAGTAAAAGCTGGTTGAGTTCTGCAGAATTCTGCCCATTTGATTTAACTTTAACTGAAAATATGTATTTCAAGAATACTGTTGTACAAATAAAACTTTCATCAATCAGACCTGACATGTGGAATACTTGTCTAGTTAAAAATGAGCAAAACTTGGTAATGTAATAAAACCTGAGTAAAGCAGTGGATTTTAGGAAGGGATTTTCTGTTTCCAGACTAACATAAAAATTTACTCTGTGTGGTAAGGGCTCTTCAGTTTTATTGCACGCTGTCTCTGAAAGCTAGGCCTCTGGCTAAGGGGTTAGAGAAAGCTATACCCCTTTCCTGATCCAAGAACTGAGCTTCTTTCAGTGTTAATCACGCACATAGTTTCATCCTCGATACACAACTATTGCATAAGTCCAGGAATGGCTTTGCGTGCCTCCAGAGGGAATTCATTCTGACCTGTCACAGTTTAAAGAATTTGTACATGCATTCTCTAACAGGCAGAATTATAAGACTTTAATATCAGCAAGAATTTTAAAATAAGCAAGGTACAATGGACTTGTGATTAGCATAAAGTCACTATCTGATTTTAAATTACTGAGAAAGAAAGCTGTACACTTTTTTCACAGGTAGAAGCTTCCCGTTGCTGAAGCCTTTTTGAAGAGACATTATAACCTCACAGTCTTCTGGTCTGTTCATATTTTATGAGGAAAAGTTACCAACAAGAATGCTCTCCCTGATAGTGATTCTGAGTTGTGAGATATTGGCAAATATTATTAACAGTTATAAGGATTTATGCCATTTTCCAATTTCAGACTTAGAACAGTACTTGACTTCAGCTTCCTGGATATATCCCGAATATCTTTAAAATGTAAATTAAGCCTTCAAAAACAATTGAAAAGAAATTTGTTAACTGAAGTTGTGGACAAGAATCAAGAAAAAAATTGAAAATGTCAAAAGATGCATTCAAATATTATTTGTGACCAGATAAATTTACATCAAAAGTTAGTGTAAGAATTTTTTGTTTCAAATAAGCTGTCACACAAAACCTGACAAGAACAGAAAATTAGAATCACAGGGACTATAAGTACTCACGTCTTTGGTCTATTCTGTCAAATTATTTTTTCACCTAAAATCTGAGGACAGATGAGCTTTCCATCAATGCCTTGAAGACTGTCAAGTTGGAATTTCATGCACTGAGATGGGAAAACTTCCTAAATCACAGGTCTGTGACAGTGCATTACCAACCAAAAGTCATATTTTAGTCAGAAACTGTTAGGTCAAGCTGAAGATATTTCAAGTGGGATTTAAATGTTAGAGAGCAAGAAGCAACCTGACACAGACAAGATGCAGCTTCTCTAGATCAGCACCCACATCCTAAATTTCAGACAAAAAGCTACATGTAAGAATGGTGTTCAGCAAAGCCATCTATAATCTGAAAAGAAAATGCAAAGCAATTGATAGTTTAAAACTGAGAAATACAAAAAGAATTGACAGAGACATAAATTCTGAGGATGTGAAGAAAATAACCTAGTTCTTATATTCCGCCCATTTAGGTAGAAGAGTTTAAAACAATCAGAGGAAGGATATAAGAGATGTATGAACTGGGAATGTAGGCAGAGCTGGAGAAAGCAGTGAAGAAGGATTCAGAATTCATCAAACAACTCAGCACTGTTGTGGTAAAGTTCTCACTGCACTACTGTGTTATCCAGTGGTGCGGAAAGATTGAAAGAGTGAGCAGAAGCATGAAGGTCACTTATTATTTTATACGATATTAATGAGACCAGTTCTGGGATGTTGCATCAAATTCCATGTCCAAGTTTTAAAAGGACATTAAAGCACTTGGAAAGGTACTGAAGCAAGCCACTAAGCCATGACCTGAGCGTTAGGGAAATTTGCTTCAAGTAACAGACTTTAAGAGCTTAATCTGCTTAGTTTATCAAAAAAGAAGAGTGAAAAAAAATAGCATGATTGAAGCATATAAATATCTCAAGGGGGCAGAAAATGCTGGAAATTTATCTAAAGAAGAAAGGCAGAATAAAAACCAATGAGAGACAAATTCAAATGGGAATTTGGACATGCAGTTTAATAATAACAGAAGATCAAACTGTACCAACCAAGAAAATACAGCTTTGTGGAAGAAACAATTTAGCAAAATATAAGGTATTGTTTTTAATATGTGGCTAGCTTGGTGAAAAGGAATGAGCTCTGATATATAGAAAAGCAGCTAAATTCAAATTAAACATTACATAACTCATGTAGAAATCTTTGGACTGTCAAAAGGCACTTGACTGATTTGAGGAGCTTAAGGAAGGGAAGCAATGGGCATAGTTCCAAGTGTGAAATGATGTCTTCTCAGGGTCCTTCTACACACAGGCTGGGTTGCAGACTTGCAGTTGCTGTAATCAGGTTTGCAAGTTACAGCTGTAATGTTGGCTCATCTTGTTCAATTCCTTTCACAGCTGGGTGTTTGACTTACTAAGCAGTTGTATGAGCATCAGCTCCTTGCACAGTAGGGACTTAAGCTCCAGAACGGAAACTGCACTTGAGATGCCCATAAACCAGAAGCAGCTTAAAAAATCAGAGGTTGACCACTATGAGGAAAAAGGGAGGTAAATGTTCTTTCTATGACACACACCTGCAAAGAATAAAGAATTGTAAGCTAAATTATAACGTTGCCATGAAAGCAAATGGATATGAAGTAACCAGGGATAAATTTAGATCAAAATTAAAACTTTCAGCCACTGAAACATTTCAGTTCAGGAATAGTTTAATACTTTGAGCTGAGATAGAAAAGTTCTGTGTGTTTCAAGATGGAGCTAGGACTTAGGATGCTGTGACATGTATGACTGTGATTGCAGGTGATGAGAACTCAGCTCTTTTTTAACCCTCTGCTGAGACTATGTTTCTATGATCCTTTTGGGTTTTTAAAATAAGTGCTACTACAGAAATCTGAAAAAAAAAAATATAGCTAACACAACTATACAGCCAGAGCATCAGTATCTACAGAATTTAAAAGGAGATCTCATCTAGCAGCTGGCAATTCAGTTACCAAGATAAAGCACGGGTCAGGAATCTGTGCTCCTGAAACGTCTATTTAAAGTAGGCATGTTTGCGAGACAACATCTTTCTCTTCCCTTCCTCCAAAAGAATGTTATTGAAGAAAACTCTTCAAAGGGAATTTACAATTGCTACAAATGTTTCCTTCTCTAAAACATTTACAGCTGCAAAAATCAGATTGCTTTCCCGTCTTTTTTTTTTTTTAAGAACTACAGTGTTCTACCTGTAAGTTGTTTCTATCTGTCCCAAACTTCTGCACATTTTTACCAAAGCACAAACAAAGGAAAGAAACTTTACATATGAATGTGCTTTATACAACCTTTATTTTTAAAGGTATATTTTCAAAGGTAATTTCAGTCCTGCTACCTTTGAGACTTATCATTTTTGTACTGCAGAAAAGTGCTGTTTTTCACTGATTTCCCTCATTTAAACATTCATCTTCAAGGTGGGTTATTAAAAAATTGCTTTCAGTGTGTGGTTTCAGCCCTAAAAGATATATATTTGTTTGAAAATATTGAAGAAAAGAAGTAATGGACTACTGTCAGTGTTTCTATAAGAAAGATTGTATCACTCCAGAAGGGCTTAATAAGAACAGTATAGACAAAAGTGAAGGATGAAATTACATCTTACACCATTTGCTGAATCTTCTCATTTTGTTGCTGCTACAGGTAGGTGACAGAGATAAAGAAAGAATATGGTGTGCTGTACCTTCCACTGGAAACTTCCTGGAGAGATGTTTCCAAGTCCAGCTTAGGACAGTCTGGTAATTTATCCAAATTAGTCTGAGAGTAGTCTCCAGAGTCTCACAGACTTACTTTTGATCTTTGAATTATACCACAAATTCATTTTCTCCCTCCCATAGGTAAACTACTAATGAATTTTCTTGAAAATCTTACATGAACACCAGGTTACTGTCACATTTGTCTTGGGGATTTTTTTCATCTGATCATAAATTGCTAATTTTCCTTCAAACACAATCCATTTTAGTCATTCAGAGAGGTAGAAGGTTTGCATTTCATCTTATAATGCATACTACAGTGCTGCTACACGGACTGTGATGGTCCAGTAGGTCTTTCATTTCATTATTTAACTTATTCTATCAGACAGCAAGTGTGGCCAAACCCCTGGAGCAATTGGATGTTGTGTTTGTGGTCCATTCTCTCCAGCTGATATTTGAATGTTTTTAATGCACTTCATATTAAAATGCTTCTCAGAGAAGCTCAAAGGAATTAATTACACCCTTAGAAGGAAAGCAAAAACTGCAGCCAATATGCATTTAATTGCATCTCACATACAAAAGCATTCCTGTAAATTAGTCTAGAGGTACTTATTCACTGGTTCACCAGCAATGGTTAGATGAATTAATCTCATGACTAGTTTCCTCAATTCCATAGCTGAAAAAATGGTGATAGAATTCATCAGCTTTTAAAACAAAAATTATTCAGTATAACCATGTAATTAATGAGGTATGCTAGGAAGGAAATGATCCTCTAATTGATGTTGGATCATCTGATGGTGTTTTGCTTTTTGAAAATTTTAGCAATAAGATTTTATGATATGAAGAAAGCCTTCAAACCCTCTTCTGAGGGTTCATATTCTATATAAATACACACCTTCATAAAATACATCTGGCAGAATTAAGGGGGAAAGGAAGCTCTTAATTTGATGAGGTCAGAAGCATAGGATGGCTTTTTATGTAATGGTAATGTCTCTAATGAACTGATCTACCAATTAACTAGGTAAAGGACTAACAAGATCAGAGTTTATAGTTAGCATAATTTGCACACATTGTTCAAGGCATGTATATAAACCTGACAAAAACTGAGAGTAGAATGTTCCAGCATGTGACAGCTTAAAATAAAAAACAAGAAATATTACAGGAATGGTTACTGAAGGCCTCAAGCCCATCCAAATTAAAGTGTTTTCTTTGTTTTGACAATAATAAATCCTGCTCTTTTTAGAAACAAAAAAATTTGCCTTCCATTTTACACCAAAAAATATCATACATTAATGTAAAGCATAATCAATACTAATTTGTGTGGGTTTTGGGGATAACACTAAGGTTTTTTCCAAATTTGTGCACAGTTGATCATTGAAATGCATTTGTTCAGTTAAGTAGTGTGACACAGATATTCTTTTGAGGTGTGATGTGTTTAAACTGGCTAACTAAGATAGCTGTCAGAAGAGAAATACGAGTCTCTGTTTTACTGCAATAAAGAATTTTAAATTTGGAAACCTTGAAGATTAGCAAATACTGTGGAGTGGGAGTTCAGAAGACAGGATAAATATTTTTTTAAGCAAATATTTTTAAAAATTTTGATACAATTTTAAAGCAATCTCTTTACTGAAAATTAAAAGGCTTCATAGAAAATAAAAGACAAATAGACTTTTCTGATTGGAGGCCATTCATCAGCAGTATTTATTAATGAAAATCCAGGGCCATTCTGGAAAGCCAAGAGCTGTCAGGGGGTCACAGCTGCATGGATCCACTACTGAAAGTGACTTATAAAATCAGCTGTCACTGCTGTTCCATTCTAGCTCACACAGGGATAGTTTCTTCTGCGAAACAAAACAAAACACAAAATTCATCTCCTTCTCTGCATTATTCTTGGAAGACAAGCTCTTCACATGTACATCATGAAGTCAGGGTAACTGAACTCCTAGTTTAGACGCCTGAATTAGACAATGTTACCTTCTACCATTCAAGGTTAATACAAGGAGAGAATTTCCTTCCAACTCCTTTGCATTCCAGCATGAAAATAACTCTATTTGAATAATGATTTACTGGTGAATAAATGAATTTCATTTTGAGGGACCAAAAAAACCCCATTTCCAAGGGTGAAAGAATAGTGGAAGAGGGTGGGATGTAATAAAGCCAAAGATAGTAAAGGAAGGAGAAAGAATTAAGTTTGCAATGTGTTAACAAAGACTGAAGTGGTAACAAAGTGCTTTTCATTTTATTTCTGCTAGAACTGACAATAATGCGTTTCTTGCTAATTAAAGATGAAATCTCTTTTACTTGTTGTAGGTCAAAAAGTTGACAGTTCCTAGTGCAAGGAAAATGCAGATTTTCATATCCTGCAATGTTTTAGATAATAATAATTTTATCAGAACAGAGAAAATGTAGAATTCTTAACTCATGTTGGTCAGAGAAAAACTGTCATATCAACTAAGAGGAGCAGAAGCATTCTATTACCAAGATTCTAAATAGGTATTTTCTAAGAAAAGCTCTCAAGAAAATTTTAAATATTTTGTATAAAATTTAGATTTTCTACTGACTTTTCACAGTTTTATATTTTTCTAGTTGCCCTCTTATTGTCTTATCTTGATTGAGTGCAAATAGATTAATTTTTTGATATAATGTTCCAGATATAAGTAGAGTTGCATTGGGACACATTTTCAGCCAAAATAACATTTTTTATGTGCATCAAACAAAAACTTTCAATTTTAAGTTCACTAATTATCCATTATTATTACTTTAGTGATTATAAATCAAAGCTACATGAAATATATAGGGGATTGCATTTCAATGCAACTATTAGAAAAATACTTTCTTTCAGATTTGAATAAAAATCGTTTTTGTGCTTCAACTACAGAATTAACATTAAATTTTAATGCTCCTGTAGCTTAGGCAATGGTTAAAAGCATATTTTTATGATGTTCCTGATACCTTTATGGTGTTATATTTTTTGCTATTATTAATACAGTTGAGAATTCCTCCAGCCCTCCAGTCTTTCTCTAGTCATGCTTGTCATGGAAGTAAAACAGCTTCTTAAAGTAAACACATATTTAACACATGTTAACATAAATTATATAAAGTGTGGACTATAGTTTCAAAAAACTTTGGATTGCTGTGGAATGTTTCAGCTTTTCTTAACAGAGAGAAAAAAAAGAGAGAATAATGTGATTTTAAGTCTTCTGATTAAGTTTCTCTGATATGATCATCATTCTAGTATATTATAATCTAGATAATGTTAAATTTATATAATTTGTTTGTTTGTTTGTGACCTGGTACATATATATAAGCACAATGCTTTACCCCTTTCTTGGGAAAAAAGAATCTCTTAGGGTAAAGGAAGAAAATTAATTTGTCAGCATTCTTCCTAATCCTATGGGCAGGGCTTTCTATCATAATTAAGATTCAACAAACTACAGGTCGTCTCTGTAATTTTGCTTTGTTTTATAAGACAAGTTCACTGTTGCCAGCTTTAGCCATGCAGCATGTGAATCATTGTATTTTATGATTCAGGACTCTGTTCTGAACATTTTTCATTGTTTTCCTTGACGCACCCTCTTAATAGTCTTTTAAGCTGTTGTATAGACTATTTTTATAAATGTTCTAAACTCAGGTCTTAGTTTCTTACCATTTTTAAATTTATTCAGCCCATTTTTGGGGGAGGAAAAAGCTAACTCAAAGAGGAGCAGAGAATATTTCAAATATTCAAATTCTGACAAATCTTTTACTCTCCCAAGGACCTACTGAATGGGTTTAGGTTTTGACAACTTTATATTTTAATTAAAAATAATTAGATCTTCTCCAAATTTAATTAACTTTTGGTTTGGTTTGGTTTGGGTTTTTTTGATAGCACTTGGCTAAAAGCAATGGAGTATTTTTTTAAATATTACAGAATCTGTAAACCACTTATTTATAGTAGTCTGAACTTGCATTATTCTCTCACTAAAAAGAGTAATTTGTGTATTCTCAGATAATGGAGAAAAGTTATTGGCATAATGGATAGATTGCAAAATAACCAAGTAAAATAATTTCTTGAATATTTTACATTATTACACCAGGTATTCTTCTCTAAAGCTGTCAGAGTTGAATAATTACATTTATTGTCATGCTTAATGCATGATTCCTCTAATCAGCTGAATTTGCACAGGAAATGACTGGCGTCTTTCACCACCATAATGAATGGTAATGCTGCTGATGACAATGAGGCAACACGAGATTGAAAGGCAGATTAATGCAAATGAGACTTTTGACAGCAAACTCTTGTTTCTCAAGGCAATTCTTCCTAGATCTAGGAAGAACCTGTGAATTCTGCTAACAGAATCCTACAGATTATAGCTTCTTTCCGTATTTTGAATACATTTCAAGATGCCCTTTAAGTTGTAGAGATGTGTATCACCGACTTTTCTAGTTCTAATGGATTTTCTACTGTTGTGGCAGTGCCCCATCAGCTTTGCATGTATTAGGTTGCTGTACTCTCAACAGTATAAACAGAAACAATGTCCACTAAAGTGTACATCTGTAGAAGAGATATCTTTATTGTAATCATAATTAATGGTCAATTATAATGTCATATGTATTCTGTTCCTTCTTTTTCTTGTTTTGCTTTAAAAATCCACTTTTATGAGTTGAAAACCATAACCAAAACTGAAAATGTTTTTTTTTTCTGTTTGTTCTCAATTTTTACTATGCATAAAAATCTTCTCAGAAAGTCTTACATTAGAATGATTGAGGTTTATCATACCTAGATAAAAAATTAATTTTGAATTAAACCCCCAGATTTGTGAAGATTGAACCACAATTAGATTAAACACTATTTTGTTTGTCTTAGGGAAACACTTCGTTTATCAATCCTGTATCTTGAGTGAGCATGCCAGATGGCTGTTTAGAAGATTTGACTTTTTTCTAAAATAAGTTTGATAAAAGTTCTGTTAGAGAAAAGCTGAATATAGCCTGAAAAGTCACTGTATAAAGTTTTTTTCCCAAAACGCTTCACATGAAATTGTTTATTTTGATTAGCCGGCTAATTATAGTGCAGATCTGCGTTATTAGCATTAATTTAGAATTTTCAATTAAGACAAAATATTTCTAGTTGAAAAACTACTGTTTTCATTAAATGGTGTTTTACGGAAACATATATGTTTCAATGTTGTTTTATGAAATGCTGGCAGGCTTGGGTGGAATACTGCTCAGTGTCCTTTCTATTTTGTCAGTCCCAATCAGTTTTCCAATGTCAATGGGAACTGGAGTCTCAGTTTCTAATTTTCAAAGACTCTGAACTTCTTCCCCACAGAATTAGCAGAGTTTTTTCCTGCTTTCTGCAACTTAAACTTCTTTTTATGCATTGAAAAAGTGAGAATATCTTTCCGCGCTTTGGAATCTTTTGTGAGACAGGAATGGTGATGTTCAACCAGCCATGTTAATTTACATGAGATATGTGGATTAAGTAATTTTTTCCTTTTTATTAATTCTATCCAGGATCAACACTGTTATAAATCAGTATAAGACTTTCTTTAACAAAACCAGAGTTGAGCTTCAGGGTGATGATGAGAGTGACAGAATTCATGCCACATAATGACAGGACCCAGTATTCCTAATGCATGCACTGAAGCATATTCCTTACGGAATAAGTCAGAGAAAATAATGTGAAGGTTAAGAAAACGGTGCTGCTAGCCTTTCATGCTTCCACCAAAATTATCCTGGTCCACTACACGCATTCTCTTTCACACGTAGAAAGTGGTGTTTAAACTTCCCCTCAGATACATATATAGTCTTTGCTATTCCAGTCTTCATTATGTCAGCATCCCCTTAATTATCATCCTAGTATCCTGAGCTTTGTGTGAAGAACTAGAAATAAGCTGAGGGAAGGAAGGGCCATGACCTGTGCTGATCTCCCACTGCCCTCACAAATCCTCCACCAGCTGAGTAAGGGACTTCATGGGGTCCAGGTAGAGCCCCTTCCCTGGATCATCATGAAGGCATTGAGGACGCTGCCCCCTTCCCAAACAGTATTATAGGCTTTACTATGTGCAAGACACGTTTTCTCCTGAAGGAGTCATCCCTGTTGAAAAGCATGAAAAAGAGCATTCTGTTAACCATTATTTTTAGGGAATTTGAACAAGTGCCTTTGTGCTCACATTTTAATTACAGATGAAAATTTGAGCACTCTTAAATCCAAAGATACGTGTAGAGAAACAACAGAAATACAGAAATAGAGATATTTTGAGATATTTTGAGAGATCATTTGCAGAGTGATAGAATTTTAGGATAAGCTATGGAGATAAAATTGGTAAAATTTTAACATAAATGTGGAGAAGTTGGAAAATAGCATTTTAATTCCAGTTCCCCACTTTATTGTACTTCTTGTAATCATAGATTACTGTCTCAAGTGGGGACATTTCATATTCATTTTTTGTGGTAAAAGCTTGCAATATTATGTTCAAAACAATTGACTACCAATTTTTAGTGCACAAGAACTGAGGGAAACTGCAAGATATTTTATTCTACTTTAACTCTTACAAATTAAGAGTTGCCTTAAAAGAAAAAGAAAAAGAAAAAGAAAAAGAAAAAGAAAAAGCAAAGAAAAGAAACTTTCCAGAAAGAATTCTTTCTACTGGAATAAAGCAATGAAAAAAAAACCACTACGGATTTAAAAAAATGTCTTTTAGGGGATTTACTCCAGATAAGATCTGAAATCTGCCCACTTTGAGTTTAGTTCTAATACTGATGAGTCAGAGGTAATGGATCTGACCCAATAACATCAAGGAAAAGATCCCACAGACACACATCCCTTCACAGAAGTGCTACAGAGGTGCTTGGGCACAGAATTGACACTTTAGAACACAGGAGCTTGCCACAACTTGGCTGCGTGAAGTCAGTGCTTTTGTCATGATTGATTTCAAGGTGTTTCTTTTTGCTGGCAATTTACCACTTTGTGACATTTATTTAATCTAGTAGGGCACTCTTAGGATATATATTGCTCAAATACCTGGAAGTTTAGTTGGTCCCTGAAGATGGAGATGTCATAGCCTACACATGCTCAGGGAATGGACTCTCCTGTGCATTACTGAATAATAAAGGACAGTGCAGTTTTGAAACACTTTATGAAATTAAAAGACATAGCAGGACAAAAACTCAGGATATTTTTAGTAATTGAGTCCCACTGTACCCCAGGACATTATAAACCAACTTTTCCCAAAATAGTCTCTAAGCTCTGTAGTCCCCCACTAAGATGTCAAGTCACCATAGTTTCAAAAAAAGAAAAGAAAAGAAAAGAAAAGAAAAGAAAAGAAAAGAAAAGAAAAGAAAAGAAAAGAAAAGAAAAGAAAAGAAAAGAAAAGAAAAGAAAAGCAACCTTTGGGAACCGTGCTGGAGTAACTGTATTGGCTAGCTATTTCTGCTGTGTGGTTACCTTTGAAATTAAAATTAATTAATGTTAATTGTTGGTAAAAATTGTACAAAATTGTGAACAGCCAATTTTGTAGAAAGTGATCTGTGAAATTACGTATTCTGGTACTTGTGGATCCTCAGAGATGCTGTTTAGGATTGCATTGGGTTTGTATCTTACTTTTCAAAATTCAAAAAGGGAGAATGTATTCAGCTTGCGTTTCACAAGGAACTGGAGATAAACTCTAGACATAGCAGAGTCTTAACATAAACAGTACATAGTATATGAAGCCTTGAGCAATGGTGTGATGGGTAGCATAATCCAACTCTTTTTTTAGATTAAATGTGTTTAGATATCTATCTTAGATCAAAGAGGGAATGAAACTAAGACAGTAGGTTATGTAGATATAACTACAACTTGAATTTTAATTATAAAGAGGAAAATGAGTTTGCTTTTTTTAAATTTCATAGCTGTTTTGATTCTGCTTATGATATTCTTCCTGAATTAATTTTAACTGTAAGAATCCCATGCAGGTTAACAGCAATTAGCTCAACCTAAGGAACAGTCTGAGAAAATTTAGTACTCCCGTGTTCTGCTCTATTGTTTCACTAAAAGAACCTCAGGATAATCGGCTGCTTTGCTTTTTCCTATGACCATTGATTTGTATTAGTCAGTAGCCCCACTACTTGTGCAGCTCCACTATTTCAAAAGCCCCATCACTGACCATGACTACGTAGGACCAGAGCGTTCTTGAAATTTTCTACCTTTTCTGTAGTGTCAAAGTGTTTCCCTTGGAAGCTGCATTTTGCTAATGTTTCATGTCACCAGAAGGAGACTTCAGTAATAACAATATCAAAGAGGACTGATCTTCCTTGGGGAAGTTCCTACCTAGAAATAGCCCTGACTTTCCCTGCTGTCCCCACTCATTTTGTACATCAGTGTCAGCCCAGAGAAATAACAGGGTGGTATGTGGTATAGAAAAATTGTATAAAACATGATGGAGTGTGGAGTCATTGTCCCTGCAGGTGTTTAATAAAAGACTGGACATGGAACATAGTGCCATGGCCTAGTTGATATGGGGGTGTTCATTCATAGGTTGGACTTGATGATATCAGAGGTCTTTTCCAACATAATTGATTCTGTTTTTCTGTTCATTAGGTAGAATGTCCAGTTAAGTGTAGATTGAGTATTATTACCCTGTTTGCTGTTGTATTCAATGTGTATTGAAGCAATTAATTAGACATATAACTGGAAAACTAATAATGAAATGCATTGTGTTATATCTGTATAAACACACACCATCTATTTTTTTTTACTTTTTTTTTCACTCTTTCTTTTTATTCTCACTACTTGCACTTCCATTGCCACAACATCTAAGGACATCAGCCAGGTAGGATAATATTGCCTCAGAAGCTATAAAAAATAATGGATTGAGCTAGAAAAAAAGTACAGGCTTTAAGATTCTCACCCTTTTCTCTTGACTTTACTGAGCAAGATATTCTGCTTCCCAATGTTCTTCTCATTCTTCTGTTTTGGTCCTGCATTCTTGTTAAACATTGTTTTTTGCTGTGTATTTTCCTGCCCTCTGAGATGTTTCCTTTTTGCTGGTAGTTGGTCTCCTCAAAAAGGTGCCTTTTACTTGACCTATTCATGATGCCTATGTATCAGTGAAAGTGATATCTTCTATTTGCTATGTCCCTTTACTGATTATATCACTAAACATCACAAAAATTAGTAGGAAAAGCAGTAAAGAGGACAAGAAGCAACACCACACACAAGGGCTCTTCATCATCCATTACTTGAGAAAAGCTGATTTGCAGGAATAATTCCCCATAGGTACTATTATGTAATAGTCAGTAAGGTCATTTGAAGCCTGTATTCTGAATCTGTTAAAATAAGAAGCTCTAATCTTGTAAAAATTTTCATTTTCTCTGATTGTCAGGATTCCTAGGATGCCTGGACAAGACTAATCTGGTAGAGGAACTACTACATTTATCATCATACAGAAGTACAGCACTTATCTCACAATATTACTTGCTTTCAGTTGTTGTTATCATCAATTGGCTAGGAAGGAATTAGGAGAGGTTGAAAAGTAAGAAAATGTCACTAGCACTGTAAGAATTGAAAGATTTTTGTGTTTGATTGAAATTTCTATGTTATTTATTTTTTTTTACAGTTTATAGTACTGTAAACACAAACATATCTAATCCTTTCCCAAAATTATAAAGATGGTAATCACTTAGAAAAATAACCAAGTTTTTATAGAAATAAAGAATGGATAGCTAAAGCCATAATCAAATTTGTACTCATGGAGAAACTCCTATTTGGTACAAAGGGATTTCAGTGTCTACAGAGGTATAGAAATACATGAAAAATTGGTAGAGCTGAAATACGAGAGAATTTAAGTTACATATTCTTGGTTACAAAACCCACTTTTGTCACTTTTTTCTGAGTTTTGGAAAGTACAGTACTTCCCTAAAGGTACTGATGCTCTCCTCCTAGACTTTTAGAAGGATGCTTCATCACAGGAGTTTTACTTACTGGGCTCAGTGTGAGCTCTGGTAACCAAGCCTTGAAACAGAGCTGTTTGTATTTGTTCTGTAGAACCCTCAGCAGGAGTTCACTGTCTTCTCTAATGACTTGTTTTTTTTCTTTTATCTGTGTTTGTTTATCTTTTTTTTTCACCCTCAGAAGTGCTGGGGAGATTCTTGTGGTCTCTGCATGAGAGTGTGCAAGCATTCTTTCACCCAGTCTTGTACCTTCGTAATTTTGATCGTGAGCCTCACCTGCTGCCCTGACCCTTTGGCTTTGACCTTGGATATACCTCTTCATTACTAACTTTGCTCATCAATTTGGACTGTTTGAACTGCTCTTCTCTCATACAAGTGCTGTGGGACTGACAACATTTATGGCAGAATCCTGCTCCTTCCTGCTGGGAATCTGAACTCCCAGCTTGCCTCCCCTTCCTTTGCTACTTCCTGAGATGTGCTAAGTGCTTTTCATTAGACCTGGAGTCTGTAAACTGATTTATTCCACAGAAACTATCTTTCAGATTGAGTCTGGGCTGCTGAGGAATGGTACTGTGCCTCAGTGCTGTCATCTTGAATTAATAGATTTTCTTCTATGTACTTTTATTCGTATCTTGATTTTAACAGACACTTTCATTTCTTGAGTAGTATTGTAGGTCTAATTCTTAACATATTAATAAGCTACTGAAGCTGCATTAGAACACCTGAAAATCTTTATTTTCAAAGACGTCTGTGATGCTATGTCAGATTTAATAGTTTTAAGCTGTTGTATTTTTTCGCTTTCATTATTTGAAGGAACTAATACTGGCTTAAAGGATAATGACTTCTGCTTCTTATAGATATTCACCTGAAATCAATTTGCAAAGAAATGCAGGAACAATTTCAAAATCAGTTAACTGTGACCTCAGATATGTCCCAAAGTTAGGTTGCATGGAGCTTTTTTCCACAAAAATCTGGTTTTTTAGAGCATTATCTGTGTCTGTGATACTGTTTCCTTCAGTGTAAGTCCGATGGAGTAGTGAAAAGAAGAAGGAAAGAGGTAATAATCTAATTGTAGCATGATTCTTGGTCTATGCTAATATGGATAAATAAAGAAATACCACATAGGGAGAATCTATTTTGCATTTCCACAGTGCCCCCTACCTTTTCGCCCTGTTCTTTCCCCACATGCTGGTCTGCATATAAAATAGATACACTGCACCCCTTAAGGGAAAAGCAAATCCATGGCAAGTCCCTGATGGGGTAGTTCTAATAGATCAGTGCTGCTGTCCATGAAAGTTCCTGAGCTCTTATAAAACTGTTTGACTCACAAATCTGATCTTCGTGTTGACTCTACAAATACGATCTTGCTTTCGTCATGACTTCTTGGAATTCAGGCAAATCCAGAGGATTTTTTTTAACACTATTACTTTATTGAAAACTCAGAAGAATACTCAGTCTTAGACATTATTATAACTTCAAACCATATCTCAGAATTTTTTCTTTCTTTGGTAGCAAATTAAAGTTATTTTTAGGATAAATTATATTCCTTTTCCTAGATTTTACCCTCTTTTTTACATCTGCACCCTCTTAGTATCACATTCGGGCTCAGACTGGTAGTAATAAGTAATATTTTTTTTACTTTGGGTCTGATAATAGCTTTTCTCTCCATCCTCAAAAATATTGCATAAACCAGAGTGTTATGTGCTTTAACCATTGTTTTCATGCTTATGGTCTATTAATATATTATTAATATGTGTGTTAATCTATGACATAGTAGTACAAACATGCACAATATTATGAAAGACTACAGATAATCACAGAATCATTAAGGCTGGAAAAGATCAGCCTTCAAGATCATGAAGTCCAGCCTTTGACTGAGCACCACCTTCTCAACCTGACCACAGCCCTAAGTGCAATGTCTAGTAATTTCTTGAACACCTCCAGGGATTGTGACTCCACCACCCCCCTGGACAGCCCATTCCAATGCTTTACCAACCTTTCCATGAAGAAATTCTTCCTGATATCCAATCTGAATCTTCCCTGGCACAGCTTGAGGCCACTTCCCCTTGTGCTGTCACTGGTTACCTGGGAGAACAGGCCAATCCCTGCCTGGCTACACCCTCCTTTCAGGGAGTTGTGGAGAGCAATAAGGTGCCCACTGAACCTCCTTTTCTCCAGATTAAACAACTCCAGCTCCCTCAGCTGCTCCTCACAAGACTTACTCTCTAGACCCTTTGCCAGCTTCATTGCTCTTCTAATGTTTTTTTTTTTTTTCCCCTACAATGTCTTTTGGAGATCAAACTAATTATTAGATCCTATAATGACCAATATACGTCTTGTTTCAGTCATTGCAATTTGAAGGGTCTTCTGATGCGGAATGAAAAATTAAAAATTAATAAAAAATAAATCAGGTGAAGTTTCTTCTTGCGAAGCATGCATCTTGAGACTTTGCTCATTAAAGTAGCAAGTCTAAATTTATACTGAAAAACATCCCTTTTCTATCTTCACAGGCATATAATTTAAACTTTAATTTTAAATATCCTCAGGGCTGTTGGACAAGTAATGGAGGTTTTTCCTGTTAGTTTCATTCAGTTTTCTCACACAGCCTTCAGTTCATTAAAGAAGACCGGAAAAGTTTCAAAGTTGCACAATGTAGGAGAAGATAACATTATTTCCTCCAAAATGTGCAAGCAAGTAAACCACTTAAGGTTTGACTGTTCCTGGAAATGCAAGCACATCCATCTTCTCATCAAGTGTTATATAGGTGCTAAGGCTCAAGTCTGTGTCTACTATTTCCTGTTCCCTTTGCTCCAATGGAAATCATTTCACAAGGCTTAAGTTGGAAAAGAAATAAAAATAATGGCTCCAGGAGAGTTGAGAATTTTACAGGTTTTAATATTTTTTTTCTTTTTTTTCTTTTTTTCCATTTTAAAGCATGTGGAGAAGACTCCAATGTGTTTGCACCGACTCAGGTTTCTCATGTATTATTATTAGACCTAAAGTCACCAGCTGTCTCTATCTTGAGATTGATGTGGAAGATATACACAGATCATGAGCAGCTTTCTGAACTCTTTCTCCAACCATGTAGTCTTTGTGCACAGTAACCATGTTCATTATCATAAAATGGCTATTTATGAGCAGAAGGTGGAAAATACCACAGTTATCTGGACATTGAAGAGAATAGTTTGAATTTATGCTAAATAAGATCTCTGTATACATTTGGAAACAATTAAATATTAGTTCAGATGTATGTGAT
Source organism: Corvus brachyrhynchos (assembly GCF_000691975.1). Taxonomy (NCBI): domain Eukaryota; kingdom Metazoa; phylum Chordata; class Aves; order Passeriformes; family Corvidae; genus Corvus; species Corvus brachyrhynchos. The sequence goes on along the minus strand of NW_008240046.1, from coordinate 16,405,887 downwards.
GCAAAACACCTGGATGCTTTTCATAACTGACTTTACAGATTTTTTTCCCCCTTGGAACAAATGTTTTTATATCATTAAAATAAAGGATGAACAATTCAACAGTAGGATGGAAAAAATATGCAGAGGAAAAATAAGTTCTATAATATACACAATGAAATAGAATAATAATAGCATAGTGCTGCTTGCATTGCCTACACTATACAAGGATTTGGTCACCTACACTGAACATCAAACACACTGAAAAATTTGAAGTGTAATATACATGCATTGACTTTTCTCCCAGTGTCAATCTCATACCATGTGACCAAGTTTCTTAAAATCTCTTTCTTGAGGCACATTTACAATAAAATCGCATTATAAACTATTAATGTTGCATATGTTGATGCAAAGCACGTAATTAAATTAACTTCAAAAAGGAAAGATTTGCTATAAACCTGTGAGTACTTGTGAAGTGTGCCATCATTGTGGGACACTACACGCTGCTGATTTAACTTCATGGTTATAAATCCCTTACATGTATAATCCCCAAACTCTCTTTTCAAATGTAAGTTTCTTTTTTTGTCTTTGTTAAGTAACGATGTGATTCTTAAAATAGTTTGGCACTGTCATATTATATGCCATAGTTTGTTTATTGTGATACGGAGCTAGAATGTTTGTTGATAACAAGCATAGCTAACTGCATTAGCAGTGAATATATGATGACACTGAAGTCTCTTTCTTTACATGTGTGATTTTTCTTTTAAAGTTTTCCCTCACGGAGGACTCAAGTTCATTTTAGCCTGGTATCACCACACTTGCAGTGTTTGCCTTGATATAATAACATTACTTCACCTAGAAAGAGCGTGTTGGGCAGAAAGTAGAGAAAGCCGTATGAACCTCAATCTTCCACTCAGGTCATAATTTATGGATATGTTGCCATCTTTCATAATACAAATCCTAGATGTCGGTAGTACAGCAAATGCTTTCCCTCTTAGGGGAACTTCTATAGACCATATCCTATCTTCACTCAGCTAGTGTTTTTCTGTTTCTATACAAGACTTCTGACCTAACGCAATCTTTGATTTTCCTTTTGCTGAAAAGAACCGACAATAATAATGAAGTCTATATATTCCCAACTCAGATCACCTTCTATAACTTTTACAGGTAGACACTTTGCACCTTAAGAATTTTCAATATCATTGATGTT
>NW_008240046.1:16404221-16404687 GCF_000691975.1 Corvus brachyrhynchos | reverse complement strand
AAAACAGTGATAAAATTCACAGATCTTATAGGGAAACTCTATCTGCGAGCAGGTGAAGGAAGTACGCAACCTCCTGCTCGTAAAATGCAAAATCAAATTCGGGACAGGGCAATGTTACAAAGCCGTTCAGGAAGCATGGAGCTCACGCATTCTGTGCCCACAGCCTGGCTGCCGCAGGTAGCCGGGCGTTCGTGGTGAGAAAAGGCAGTGACCGCGGCGGCTGTCCGCACCCGTCCCAGGCATTCCAGCTGCCCGAAACCCGGGAAGGGGGACACCTCTAGTTTTCCAAAGAAAGCAACTCACCTGAGCAGTACAGCAGCTTCCCACAGATAAAACCCCGAGACAGCGGCGCGGAGGTACCTAATCCGGGCCATGCTGCTCGGAGACGCGGCGGAGCCCGGGAGCGGCGGTGTCGGAGGCATCGGAGGGGCTCGGCGGCGCGGCTCGGCGGGCTCGGGCGGCGCGG
>NW_008240046.1:16398291-16403537 GCF_000691975.1 Corvus brachyrhynchos | reverse complement strand
CGACGTCTGTGCTCAGAACGGCCCCTGCCCGAGCGCCTTCCCTCCCGCGGGGAGAGGGGCGGCGGAGTCGATGTCTACACGGGGTAGCGACCCTCAGAGAGATCGGGTGAACTCACTGAACCTCGGGTCTCGGAAAGGATTGGGGAAAGAGGGGCGCTTCTGCTTCGCCTGTAGGTCTGGTGGTATGCTTTTTCTTACGAAATGAGTGAGCGGGGGTGAGAAACCCGTCTCTGTGTTTCAGTCCCGTCTTTGAAAGTACGGCGCAGATTGACACAGAAAAAGTATATCCTGTTCTAATTGACTTTTTCAGAAAAGAAAGATGATCTAATGCCATAAGGTGGACTAAGAGGGAAACCCAAAGAGTTGCAAGTTTGACTGGGAAGGAGAGTGGAGGGGATTATGGGATGAACAAGGGAAAGAACATCTGGAGAGGGAAAAACCGGAAAGTTACTCATAAGAACAGGGAGGGACCGAGAATAAGGTTGCTAGTACACAGGTGGCAGTAGGAAAGTGACACGATTACATTTATTGTCAGAGAAACCAAACAACATTTCATGCAAACCAGGTGCTAAGGCTTTATGAGTTGATATTGAGAAATGCTGCTCGAGAAATTCTTGTGGGAATCTGTACGGTTTGTGCAAAAATTAAAATGAAGGATTTTTAGGAAGGGCTGCACCTGCAGAAGGGCAGAAGGGGAAAATATGTGTGAGATTGTAAGGTAGGGGTGCTCTGTGGGCCTAAAAGACAATGGCCTTTGAATACCCACATCATGTCTGGGAGAGCCACTGGAAAGAGAAATCTGGGGGGACCAGTTCAGGACTCTACATTTGCAAACATCATCTGACTGGGCCTATCCCCCTCTTCTGGACTGCCTCAGTATGATCTGACAGCTTTTTTTTCCTGTAGCCACTAACTTGTGTTTGATGGCAGCCCTATTACTTGTGCAGCTCCAATGGTTGCACAGCCCACACGATTATCTCATGCCAGACTCTTATAAAAACTATTAAAAAGCCATAGAAAACTTAAATGCCAAAGACAGAAGCAGATGTGGAAAAAGGCTAAGGTTCAGCAAGATAAGGCACATGAAGCAAAGTAAAAGGAACTGAAATTTTAGGGAAGTATAATAAACTCATTACAGAAAAAGGAAGATGGAAAGAGAGAGACTGAAATATAAAACAACTTTTAAAACAAAATAGAAAAAGAAAAGTTTAAAAGGTCATCAACTAGCAGAGATGCAGGAAAGAAATTAGAAACAGGGATTTTATGCATTCCATATAACCAAAGATAGGTGTGAGTTAGAAATAGGGTATTTAATTAGAAACCTTGAAAGCATTGACATTCCACCTCCAGGTATCTTGTCTTTCCTCTGTTCCCTGAACTTTTTAGATTCATAGTAGTTAGTAGAGTAGGGATGCTCTGAGTTTCTAGGTCCACTTTGCAAAAAGTTGATCCTTTTGTTTTCGTTCTTTCTGTAGCCCTGGGTGTCAATAATGATCATGAAAGAAACTTGTTGAAAGAAACCCTCAACTGAAAACACAATAACAAACAAACTAAAGAATCCCTCTATTTGCTCAGGGGCGGTCTGTCAAAGCATGTTCTCCACAGAATCAGTGGAGTACTTTGTATATTTAGAACAGTTGGTTCTTATCTTTCCCCTTAAAATAAGTATGCAGCAAGGCTGCTTCTCCAGGTGCTATTTAACTTTGTGCATTATGCACTTCAGCAATGAATGGGTCTAACATTTAATTTATTTTCACTGAGGTAAATGCATTTTTCTTATGGTGCTATTAGTTAAAACTACCACCGTGAACTCTCCATGTCTCCATTAGGAACCATTCTATTAATTATAAGTGCAGGCTATACTTTAGATATGCAGAGTTCAAGCTTCTCAAAACCCTTGTGGGAAACATATACACTTGCTTGTGCTTTAAGTAACCAGTTTACTGTTGCATTATTTTATTCTGCTAAATAAGAATGTTGTTTTCAAGCTTTTGAAAATTTTCTGTGGGTAGCGTTGAATATTAAAATATTCTCTTCTGAGTGAATTCAAACAACTCGCCTTGATTTATAAAAGGTTCCAGTTCAACAAAACACTCAAGTATACTGTTGACTTCAAACTTTGATAAAATTTCCCCTAATTGTTATAAATTTTTTAATTCACTATTGTTTTAATTATCATCTTTTTAGTCTTTCCATATCATTACTGGTAGACTTACCTGCTTATTATACCAAGCTAAACAAATGGCTGTGTCCCATCTTTAGAAGATCATTATGGTATCTCTTGATACTTCTGGAAGTCACAGTAGATCGAAAGGTGAGACTTGTTTGAACATCCATTTTAAAAACAGAACCCACAGAGCTTCTGTCTCAAGTATTAATGTCTTTATTTATATATGCCTCATATATCTGCATAAAAACATCAAATAATTTTGCTCATCATTCAAAACATGATAGCTGGTATGTGTGTACCATATGCACACAAAACTGAGCTGCATCATTTACTTTCAGTACAATTGGAGGTTAATTGAAGTACATTCTTCACAAATGGAAAACATTAATATGTTGAATAAAGTTTTCACCAAAATATTCCAATGTCAATTTCTAATTCTCCTTATAACCAGCAGGCTGGATAGCTACTGTATCTCTGGTCCAATCACGATTTAGGTATGAAAGTAAACCACTTGTATTTATGAACTTGAGAGATGTTCACCAGGAGTAGCCTGTGAAGCAAAAAATGCTTTAAGGTTACTGGAAGAAGGTGTTCCTTATCCAGATAGCAGTGTTATATTATATTACTTTCGTTGTATATTATATTTTTTTGTTGTTGTTCCAAAAATGGGGATAATTGAAAAACTGTGTATATTTGGACAGCAAGAAATAAGATAGGTCAATATGATAGACTACCTCATTTTATTAACCCGCAGTTTATACAATTGAATGCAAGAGAATGCAGCTACTCCAAATTATTCACACAGAAGAACAAAAGTGCACATATGGATGGAAGGATTAATTAATGTGCTTTTTAGTGTGATACTGTTATTCTGGAATATTAAGATAAACTAACCATAGTTGTAGTCACGAGAAGTTATTATTATCATTTTGGTATGCCCAGGCACAAACACACTATGGTTCAGTATGTTTAATCATTCTGTAAAAAGGAAGCTGACAAATTTGAAGGGTTTCTGAAAAGAACTACAAGAATGTTAGTTTGGAATACTTTTTTTAATACAACCTTAAAATTCACCTTATAAAAAACTGAAGGGTCTTTAAACACCTGCATGAAGTAAAAGCAATTTTGAAGTCAAGATAAAAAATTTAAAGTTTAAAATAAGTAGAGGTAGTAAATTAGCAGGATTGGAACCTGATAAAAGATGAATTCAGAATAGAAGAGAAATAATCCTACTTTGAAGCAATTAAATGATTGCAATATCTAAAGAGGGACCAGAACTGATCACTTTTAAAGTCTTTAGATCTAGGTCTGTTGTATGTTCTGGGTTTGGTCCAAAAGCCACTGGGTAAAATCTGATGATTCTTGAGATTCAGTTCAAGTCAATGATGGCTCCAAAGTTCAAACATGGGCTTCTATAAACCCAAAATGTTTTACAATGATATATTCAGCTACAAAGTAAGAGTTATTAATTTTCTTACAAGCACTAGATTGCCTTCCAAACTGACAGTTGAAAACCACATGCATCATAATGGTAGGGAATAAAGACCTCATGTATGTAGTCCTTACCACACTTGTATCGCCAGTTCGAACATTCCATCATTTTAAGAGGGTGTTGTGATGGGATATGACATCACTGTAGTTTTAGATACTGGTTTTACTGAGACATGTTTGATTATGTTAATTAGTCTGGCTTTCTCAGTACACAGGATTCCCCAGGATGTAATTCATTCAAGTGTGAAACCCCAGAGGCTTTGACCTATTACTAAACACAAAACTACAAATGGAATAAATGTTTTTCGCTAAACACAGTCCTAAAATAGAAAGGCCAATTTTAAAATATGAGAGTAATTTCACTGAAAAGAAAAATGTAGTTGTTCAATACACCTCAACAAGCAAGAAAAGGCTTAGAAATGTACTTCAGTCTCTGAAAGCAAAGTGGAGTCTGTATGAAATAATTTGCCGGACAGTTTTCTCTGTAAAAAATATAGGTGCTCACCACAAGGCTGAAACATAACATTCTGAAAATGTATTATCTCAAAAGCAAGTCTTTGGATAACTAAAATAAATAAACTTTTTCATTTGGTTTGCTGAACTGTTGGCCGTTGCATTTAATTTTGGGATGCATGCAAAGGAATTGTTTCTAATTCATGGTTAATTAAATTTTCTGTCTTCCAACAAACAGCGAAGTACCAGATTGCATGTATTTTTCTTCAGATATTTTTTCTTCTCAAACGCATTCTATTTTAAGCATTAATTCTCATAAGTCAGATGGAGTTCCTGAGTTCCAGTGTCAGCTGTTTTATCTATCGTGATCTTTAGATCTGTGCTAATCTACATGAGACACCAGTCTCTGGGGAGGTAGGTTATAGTAGTAATAGAAATTAAAATTCAGATAAATGGTCTGTGTTTTACTCTTAGTGTAAGATCTCATTCAATGTTAAGAAGAGTAATACGTAAATGTTATTTCAGAGTAATAATATATCACATGAAAACCCCCACAGTCTTGTAAATAACAGGTATATACATAAAAATACCACCAAGTTGTCTAATATCTAAATATAAAATTATTGTTAAATATTAACCATTATGGTTACAAAAAGTGTCTGTATGTACACACTTTATAGGAAGACAACTAAGCAAGGCTATAAATACAGTATGAATTTGTACTCCAAAAGTAGTCATCACTGAAAAGAAGTTCTGAGGTATACCTGATCTGTTCACTGTGGTGTCTTGACTGCCTTGGAGCAAGATCTGATCTTTTCTCTATGTGCTTATAATTTCTGTTAGGAAATAAGAGTCTGTGGGAACTTCGTATTTTCTCTATGTTTTACAAAAAAGATCAGAGCAAACAGCAGTCTATAAAGAGGGTAGAAATGCCCATGAACCATTGTGTGCACAGTTCAATCAAAAGCAGAAAAGTTTGCAAATTAATTTCATACTTTATTATTAGCTCCATTTATTAATCAAGGGTTCAATCCATTTAACTCTGGTTAGCTCAAAGCAAGTGAGCTGTTCTGCTGGAGTCAGCATCCCTGTGAGTGTTTTGCTGGCTCAAGCCTCAATGGAGACCATTCCT
>NW_008240046.1:16337926-16398268 GCF_000691975.1 Corvus brachyrhynchos | reverse complement strand
TTTTAAAAATTTAATTACTCCATGTAATCATATCAGAACAATTCTGAAATTTCCAGCCTGCCATTTTCCCAGTGTGAAACTTTCAGTTTCTTCTGTTTGCTTGAGTAATTTTTTTTTTAATTCTCCCATGGGATGATTTTGCATGCAAAAAAATAACAGAGAAGCATATTGTACCCATGCAAATTAACTCCCATGGATTTTGATGCTAGAAATATTATTGCTTGCATGTGTAAAACATAGTATGAGTTAAGACCATTTTTTAATATAGCTGAAAATCTGTGGGTCTTGTGATGAGCAGAATTGTTATGAGGACACCTCAATGCTTTATATTTTAGGCTGTGGGCTTTTTTATGCTTAAAGAAGTTGTTTAGATATGATATTTTTGAAATCTTTTGGGGCTGGACTACCTTTGTTTCTACTGGAGTATTTTACATTAAAATGTAAGAAAACCACCAAAACCCCAACCAAACTACTTTCTAAGAACACTTCTCAGTGGCCGCGAACAGATGCAGCAAAGTCATGGTGACAGCAGGTGGATGTAAAAAGAAGGGAATTAAAGCTGGAGACCCAGATTTTCTTTTCCTTCCATACTTTGCAGCATTTTTCTTTTTCATCTTGAGAGTATACAAATTTTGCAGCATGTCCTGGAAGCTAAGAAATACAAGTATGAATTTAGGGAGAGAGTAAATACTAAAGGCGTAGAACAGTGGAAAATCTCCCACTGATTGTTCTCTCTGTATTGCTGTGGTTTGTGCTCAGATCCATTTCTACTGACTATACACAATACATGTATCACAAGGATAAAGAAAGGAGATAAATCTAATAAGGGTATTATGAGCTGTATAAATGTTCAATAACCCTTTGAATTACTGTATGACTTAAATAGGTTGTAGGGGATCCTTTATAATCTGGAAAGTGATTCCAAAATGCAAGACCTGGGCTAGCTTAGTTTGGTAGCTGTCTGTTTCTTTATAAACACTGTTACTCAAAACTGATTCTCAGAGTTGTGACTGAAAACCAAACCATTTTTGCCCACTTTTTCCTCGGTAACTTTTCTTTAACACATTTTTACATCTATTGACCTGTTTCAGCTAATTAATTTACAGCAAAATTTATTATTTTTGTGATAATCAATTACATTACATTGGTTTTATGGGCATTACTTTTTATATGGAATGAGTGCTTGATAACATATTTTGACTAGTTTATAAGGGCTTGGATGACTGGATCATTTGCATTGAGGTGTAATAATGACTACTAGCAGGAAAAAGGCAGAGATGGTTATTGGACTTCAATTTCATAATTGAAATTCAACTGTACAACTGAAGCTGTGGACTGTGTATAGATGTAGTGTAATTTTTTGCCTAACAGTAGCTTGACAGTGGAAGAAGATGGTTTCAATAATTGGCCACTGGGGTTTTTTTTTTGAAGGTGTGCTACTCTCCACTCACTGTCCATGTTCTATTTGTGTGTGGCAAATTGCTTTTTATTGGGGAGGGGGTGTAGAAAAGCTTTGAGAGATGTAGTTCTAAACAGTTACTCCCGCTTTGTTGATTCAATGAATGCAACTATTTGGCCATCCTTTAAATGAGATTTTTTCTTATCCCTGGAGGTATTTAAAAGTTGTGTAGATGTGACACTTGGGGATGTGGTTTAGTGGTGTTCAGTACTGGCCTAAGGACAGATTCTTAAGGGTGATGATGCTATGACTCTGAATGATGTTACGAAATACTTAGAGTTTCAACTTGGTTGAGCATGTATTTTATAATAACTTATAAAAAATGGGGTATTTAAGTTAAATTTGGTGCCCAAGTGATCACTTGCATGTACTTATTGAATTCAAAATCCTCTTATCTACTGACAAGAAACTGTATAGCTGGATATGATTCTAAGTCAACAGCTGTCTTCATAGAGCTGTGAAGATGGTTGTCCTGACCTGATCTGTGAATCTGATATCTGCATAATTCTCCCTTCAAGTATCCATATCCAATAATTCATCTCTGGCTTCATCAGATATACACTTCATTGTAATCCTTTAAGAGGAAGGGCAGAGGAAAACTATTGGACTAGTGTGTTTAGCACATTACTGTTGAGTCTTGCAGAGAACAGCTTACATTTTCGGAAGGTGGATTTTTTTTTTAAAGACGGAATATGTTAGTGTCACAGTGAAGAAATTATTTCAGCAATAGCTCTCTATCAGATATTGACTGCAAAGTAGCTCTTACTAAATATGTGTTGTTTCACCCCTTAAGACGTGACTTCATACATATTCTTTCTGGTAGGAGTTTTAGCTGTTATAGGTTAGGCTGCTAACAAAAAAGCCTATTAAGGATATTTTTTAGTTTTTTATTTGTCTAAAAAAAATCACAGACTTAAAGGTTAACTGCTGATTTCTATAACTTGTACATCCTAGAATATAAAGTGTTAGAGAAACTGTTTTTCCTCTCCAGATGATCTTTCCTCAAAGCTACTAATTGAATTTGCAGTGTATTCTTCATTGTTACAAAATAGATGTTAATCTATGTTTAGTAAATTTTGTTTTAAAATCTCTGTTAACAGTCACTATTTCCTACATATGCTGATCATGCACGTGATGCATCTCACCTTTAAAGCATCTATAACAAACTGAATCTCATTGAACTGACTTTCAGCATTATTTAAGTGAATAATAAAAGTCTGAAACAACAAGCCTGCTTTCATTTTGCCTTATCTTTGCCAGCTTTCTGGTCCAGTATAGCAATTACTTTGCTCCTGGATGATCCAATTACAGAAATTCTGAACTCTGTGCTCCTAGATGCTTCAACAGCAGGAGGTTAGAGTAACAGCCAGACACTTATATGTGGCTGGAGTGACTACCTGCTCCGGATATTGTCAAGTTGTAGGTGGGGGACAGATGTGACAGACAGCTTGTACCACTTAGCTGTAGATATTGTTTTGTTTCTTTTCTGTTTCATTAACTGTTACAGGGCCTGAATCAGATGTGTATTTGTGATTTGAGTGCACATGCATAAATACACAACAACGTACACTTAAATATGACACAGCAATAAGTTCTGTCGGAAATATGGTTCAAAAGAAATATTAAAGCCTCATCTTGAATTACTGATTGAAAAAGTTTATACCTTAACTATACCTTAATTTCACCTTAATTTCAAATATTTATTTTTTATTATCTCTGTTATCATTGAGTGGAGACCCTTAAAATTTTTAAGTCCCTTTTTGACTTAACTACACATAAATTGAAAGACTCTTCAGAAGTATAAAGTGATAATAAATAATAAAAATGTTCTATTTTAGTGATGTATGTGTTTCACATATTAAATATAACATCCTTGGCTGCATTTTTAGTTCAATAAAACATGAATTTTACTTCAGTTGTAGCTATAAAGCTGATATGGAACTTAAGGATTTATTTCATTTATTAACAAAAAAACCCATATGAACTAAGAAAAGAGCAGGCACAGCATGCAAAATTTATAGAAGTGCACTTCTTTCTTCACTTGTAGTAAACTCATTAAACAATATACAGTCTCAGCAGAACTGAGATTTTTATTTCAAGACTTTTATTTCAAGACTATTTTCCTAATGTGAAGAAAGACAGTGCCCTCATACAGGTTTTATATTAGTAGATAAAACTATTTTGGGGACTTAATGTAAGCATTTGAAGAGAGCTGCTGGGCAATGGAAGAGATACTATACTCAGAAACTCCCATTCACTTAGGTCATGCATGTGTTTGTGTACTCAGAAAATATCTCCTTTGCTCTTAAGTAGGTGCTTGCAAAGCACAGGCACATGAAGGACCCTGTGGTCCTGCCCCATGGAGAAGAAAATGTGTCCTGCTCTATAAGCAATTAGGTGTTTGCTCTTTCAGAGTGGTATTTCAGAGGATATTTTTGCATGGCACAGTTACAACAGTGAGACTCCACAGGCCACATTTTACTGTCACTTTAATGATTTAGCTAATGAATTGGAAGCTAACAGTTTCTAAAAGTTTCTAATTTTTATAAACTTGTGGATGACAATATCCTTTGAGACAGGAAGATAAGGGGGTCAAAGGAAATGGAAATCTGTAGCTTTACATGCTCATGTTGCAGTACTTGTAGTTTCAAAAAGCCTAGTTACTTCAGAGGGGAAAAACTTTGTACATCTACAAAACAGAAGAAGTGAAGGGGAGTTCTGTGTGTGTTGGTGCAATGGCAAGTTCCCATGCATTTCATAGTTTTGGCCTTATTGAATACTGGCAATCACAGAATTGTAGAATATTCTGTGTTGGAAGGGGCCCATCAGGATCATCGAGTCCAACTCCTGTCCCTGCACAGGACACCCCAAGAGTCACACCATTGTGTGACATCTCTTGTGCCTGAGAGCACTGACCAAACACTTCTTGAACTCTGTCAGGCTTGGTGCTGTGACCACTTCCCTGGGGAGCCTGTTCCAGTGGTCATGAGAGTGAAGAGACCAGTGCCTGCCCTTTTGTTTCCCCTGTTAAAGACCACAATGAGATGTCCCCTCAGTCTCCTCCTCTCCTCCTCTGAAAAGACCAAGTGACCTCAGCTGCTTCTCATATGGCTTCTTCTCAAGACTCTTCACCACCCTTGCTGCCCTTCTTTGGATGCTCTCTAATAGTTTAATATCTTTCTTATAATTGCGGCGGCCAAAACGGCCCCCAGCACTCGAGGTGAGCCTGCCCCAGTGCAGAGCAGAGTAGGACAATCCCCTCCCTTGCCTGGCTGGTGATGCTGTGCCTGATGCATCCCAGGACACACTTGGCCCTCCTGGCTGCCAGGGCACTGCTGACCCAGGTTCAACTTTCTGTCAGCCAAGACCCCTAGGTCCCTTTCCGTGGCACTGCTTTCCATCATCTCATTCCCCAGTCCATCTGTACATCCAGGGCTGCCCCATCCCAGGTGCACAATCCAGCACTTGCTCGTGTTAAACTTCATATGGTTGGTGTTTCCCAGCTTCCTAATTTGTTGAGATCTCTCTGCAGGGTTTCTCTGCCTTCAAAGGAGTTGACAACTCCTCCCAATTTAGTATCATCAGCAAACTTCCTTGGTGTTCTTTTGAGTTCTGCATCCAAGTCATAATGAAGAATGGGTTTTGCTGAATTAAGAAGCTTCTTTCATTGGCAGATGTCTTGGTTCTGCTTATATGTTAACTGAAATCTCACCTGGAGTATCAAGTTTCTTCATTCAGAATGATGTTTCTTGTGTATTTTTGCACCTTTGTTTTTCCTGAGGAGACACAGCACTTGAAGCAAGTCTATTTCAGTCATAGATGTAGACAAGAAAATTCAGATTCAACTGAAAACATAAAACTGTGGTGAAAGTGGCATGTACTATCAGTTTGTATTTAATACTGATCCAGAGATACTGGAACAATTAATGAGATCAATTTATCATCACTGTTTCAATTGTATATAAATGGTATTTTTTCATTCTTAATACTCAGTAAGGGTGCTTCTTTTTGAAATTGTCATCAAACTGTGTTTAGGGGTTTTTTTAAAGAAATGGTCTTGTATGTCAGCTAAGGAGATGAGAGACACAGATGAAAAATATGCCAGTTGTATTGACTATGGGGTTTTGAAACAGATGAGGCCCTGGTGGATCAAATTCAAATTCATTCACATTTCCTGATAGGGAGATGTGGTCTATATGCAGAAATGATGTTTGAGAGTGATTCATCCTTTCAATCTGGAGACATAAATGGGCAGAACTCAAATAGTCTCTGGCTGATGAGTAATCCTATAGTGGATTTTTGTGACCTCTTCCTTGGAATAAAAGAAGTTGGATGAAAAGCTGCAGTACAAATGTAAATAGCCTTGCATTACAAATGCAGTGTGTCAGTTCAGCAATTAGGATATCTAGCAATATGAAGCCCATTACCAAGGGAGCAGGAGTGCAGTAATTGCAAAAAGCAAATTAGGCTGCTGTGCATTTTATGGGCCTCAGTAGGGCTAGGACGCAGCCTTCAGGAGTACAGAGAGAAACTGATGCTGTCAACAGTTCTGTTCTTGTCTCTGTGGTATTGCTTCATACCACTTTTAGGAAAATAGGGCTGTGTTTTTAATTCTCTCGCAAAATGAAGAGTCTCCAAATGTTTGGAGATTGTAATGTTGTCTAATCTTGAGAATGTGCATAGTTATTTTCAAAATCTGTTCTATAGTGTTGCCATTTCTTTTTCCTTTACAAACTCTAAAATGGGAGTAAAAATTATTCTTATCTGCTTCTTGGCATAGCTGAATGTTGATGTGAGATCTATCCAGCTTGTTGAGTACCACAACAATGATGGATACAAAGAAGAAATCCCATGTGTGAGACATTACTAATATATACGATTTTAAAGCAGACCTTATCTGTTGGAAATGTTATTAATTTTTTCATGAATATCGAGATAGTTCTGCTAGAGGAAGGTCCAAAATATTTTTGCTGTATAAAACCTCTTCACAAAAATATCTCATTCATCCAAAGCTTTTAAGACATCCTTGTCATCAGATAAGGCAACAAAACAAAACACATTTAGGAAAAAGATGACTGATACCCCCACTTAGTTTGAATGGGATTCAGCAGCAATAGAAACAGACAAATTTTGACATAGTTCAGAAGCTCTGCTTGCACTGAAAAAGCAAAGCTATGTCCTGCATTCTAAAAAAGTGGTAATAAAAAAACCTGTATAAAGCAAATCCAAGCTAATTCATATTGATTCTTAAAAGTATCTCAATTCTCTACTTCCTGAGGCAATAGTAATTGTTTACTTGTCTTACAGTCTGTTTCAGTATCTCACAAAGATTAGCAGTGACTGGAGTAAACCCTGATGTCAGTGAAAAATAAGATAAAACATTGTATTTCAAATATCTGAGCCGTGTTTCTCAAGAATCCAGACTTCAACTATGGTGTTCATTTTTCTATTAAAAGGAGAAAGACTATTTTTGTTACAATGATGTAGTCCGTGCAGAGTGAGGACGGCTTTAGAAATGTATTCAGACTTATCTTGGCAGTTAAGATTTACTGTTATGTTTCATCTAAATGATTGTATTTAAAACTGGGATTAAGGAGTGTGCTTTGAAAAACCTTCAAATCAATATAACCAGCATGATCCTTCTTTCACAGTTCTCTTTCTTAAAGGTAGTATATTATGGACCATTATTTCAGAAAAATGTTTTCTCATTATTATGCATGCCTTGTTAGCTGTGGGAAACTGCTTTAAATAAGTGAAGGCCATTAGGTGAAAAAATTGGAAAATGGAAAAATTATTGAGTTACCAGACTTAATAACTAAGCTACTTTATGCATATTGGCAGTAGTGAGATGCAATACCCTTTATTGTAAGGTTGCACATATAAAAAAATTTCTGAAGTTAAATACAGTGCAGGCATCTTGCAAAGTCAGTGGGCAGGAAACAAATTTCCCTGGGCAACCATGAGACATTTGGAGCCTGGAATTACAGTGAACCAGAATTTCTTTCCAGCTACAAGAAAGGAAAAATTCAGTTCTTTGAAACATTTTCTCTGAAAATGAGATATATGCAAGGAGCTTATCTCAACAGACATTAGAATGCAGTAAGGAAGATGGTTAAGTGTACTTCAGTTTTCCTTTTTCAGCATAGCATTCAGAAAAGTTTTTAAGATACAACTATTTTGTGTAAATGTGTCACAAACTGTAAATGTCTTTTTAAAATCTATTGTTTATTGACTGAAGACAAATGGGAGGAATTTCAGAATGCTTTAAATGTCTTATAAAATACTAGGATACTGAGAGCAGCCTCCCCAGGGATGTGATCATCATCTGTCCTCATAAGTGAAGATTTTCAAGGTGTAATTGGACATTGCTAAATAATTTCATCTAGGCTCCCTTTCCCAGAGAAGGCTGGAGCAGATGATCTGTCAAGGTCCCTTCCAACCTGGGCTCTTCTTATTCCTATGGAATAGGTATGTTTTACGAGATTTGTGTTGGACTGGGTCTCATTCTGACCATTTTCAGGTGTAGATGCTTGTCTGAGACTTCTGAAGGATTTGTGTTTACTGCTGGGGCTAAAGGAATTTTTCCTTGTCTTAAGATAACAATTTTGAAATATGACTTGTTTTTCACTGACAACTTGTCAAAGTCAACAGTAATTTATGACCAGTAGCGATTGATATGCCTTATCTGAGATCATTTGCTTTCCAAGTAGTGAAACAAACAACAAACTGTCCATTGTGAGTTGGAGCTATTTGATTATGGAAGAGCTTGTACTGTAACCCTTAACTGATTAGCTCTAAGACATGGCCATTCTGCCAAGATGATGTTGTCTAGACCTTGCCAGGTCATAAAAATAACTGAGATTTTAAAAAACTTTTATTGATTTGAAGTGCACACAGACAAAGCCTGAAAGTGGCATCCAAAAAAGCCTGTGAAATTTAGGAAAACACTCAAGCATGGACTCAGTTTAGCCTTCAGTGCCAGGTTATTTTCCAGATATTTTTGTATCTTTTACTTTATGAAAATTAATTTATGCTGTGTTTTTCTTTCACCAAACTCTGAAGGACACTAAAGAGGCATGAAACAGTTGTCCCTGCATTTGCTAATGTGAACTGACCAGGAAAATATCTTGCTTTTTCTGTAGTTTTTCTGTGGTTTTTCTCATCTAAGGTGTTTTTCTCCAGTGGAAAACAGAAGTTGCATATGTAATGACTTCTTTTCAGCTTCCTGTTTCAGGGGTGAGTGTATGTGTGTGTGTGTGTGTGTGTGTGTGTGTGTGTGTATATACACCTATATATATATTTCTGTTAAACATGAAGATACTACCACCTAATCTGTTGAAGAAACATAACTATTTGTATATGTTTCTAATTAAATGTTCAGAGAGAAGAGATATGAATGGGCTTTGCATAAATATAGGCCAGGTCCCTTCTTAGCTCTACCTAGCATCCACTCAAACAATAGAAAAAAGCCTAATGGAAAAGCTGAAGAGTAACTGAAAGATGCTGAATGTGCTTTATTTAATCTGGGAAAACTCCTGTTTAACAGACTAAAGTTATTTTCGTTGTTGATGCTCTCTCACTGCTGAGATTTGTCAAAGTAACCAAAAATCTACCAGATTCACAAAACTTTCTTACCCAAGGAGGAAAAAATGCTGCAATTTTTCATGGCTTATAAGAATTTATGACAAGAGTTCCCAGTTACATTGGGCTTTCAGGGGAGGGATAGACGGAGGGAAATGCGAGCAACCCTAAATGCCCTTACTTTTTTTCTTCATGGATACTATAAATGAGTTTTAATGTATTATTTCACCAAGGCGTTGTAGAGTCTTCTTCACAGCCTGTAAAAATTCATGTGTACTGACCCCCTGTGTGCTCAGGAGCTTGTGCATATTGGAGATTGTGTTTCTCTGTTGTTATTGCTAATTCTAACAGATCTGACATATGGTGTTGCACTTGAGATTACTGACACTGTGTTGCCTAACTGCCAATTTCCAAGTAGTATGTAAAAGGGAAAGCTGTTAATGTGCTATGAATTTGTAAAATCCTTTTAAAAGGATAGAGTGTTAAGTGACTTCTCCCATGTGTTTAGCAGGATGCCTGGTCAAGGGTGTTGGTTGAGCAGCATTGAAGCTGTCTGAGTAGAAACAGAAGCTTTGTAGCACTACTACATCTGGATGAAATCATAGCTTATCACTGACAAAAAAATGGTGTCAGACTTCCAAAGTGACCATGACTGGCAGATCTTCACCCGCTGCAGGTGGTACTGCAGCTCCCAGTTCTGAAACTGTAACAGTGATAAAGCAAATTCTCACCTGGGTGGCTGAAATCTCTACCTTCCTGCTTCCACAGTAGGAGAGATTCACTGCAGCCTTAGCAAACACAATTAATTCCCAGGGCTGTGAAGCCTATTGAAAATAAGTTAGTGGTCTACAGCATTATTGGATCCAATTCTAACAGTTAAATGTGCAGTGAAATATTGGGGTGATTTGTAGCACCATCCTTTGATTTCCTGTGTTTATGCTTCCCATAAGAAAAAATTTCTTTGCACTTTTTAATATAATACACAAAGGTTGGTTTTAATTTGGCTGAACAGGCCAAATAAAAGCTGGCTGACCACTATTTCAAGAATTAATACTCTCATGTTGGTCAGAGAGTCATAGAAAGCACCTTAAAGATCATCTGGTTCCAACAGACTTGCCCGTGGGCAGGGGCACTTTCCACTAAACCAGGTTGCTCAAATTCCCGTCCAACATGGCCTTGAACACTTCCAGAAGTGGGGCATCCACAGCTTCTTAGGGATACCTGTTCCAGTGCCTCACTACCCTAGTGAAGAATTCCTTACAAGCTTAGAGTGGCTTGAATGGGTCCTCTACCAAACAAAAGCTGAATAAGTGTACCTTGGGGGTCGTGGTGGGGATGAAGGACACTTATTAGGTGGAAGGGGGTTGAGGGGATCTTTTGGTAGTGTGGAGGGGTTTGTTTGTTTGCACTGTTTTGTTTTTTTTTTTGCAGTTGGTTGTTTCTTTTTCCTCAGGAAAATATAAGTAATTTCATGAAGATTGTTTTCTTTCTAAAATTGGTATAATTGATTTTATGTGATTATGATTTCTTTGCTCATCTTTTGAGGTATGTGCTTTAAGCAGTTAAAATCAGGGCAATTTTGTAGAGATAAATATATATAATTTAAAAATTATGGGATCATCATGAATCTAGAAACAGTAAAAACCTGTTTCCCAGTGATTTATTTCAATAGAGAAAAAAAATCAGAAATCTAGGAATCTGGGGAATTATTTGATCGTATTAAAGACTTGTCATTGAACCTTAGAATCCCAGGAAGGTCCTCTGCAAGTTGTCAGGTCCATCTTCCCTGCTCAAGCAGTGTCATGTAGAGTAGGACCATATTCAGCTGGCTTTTGAGTATATCCAAGGATGCACCCCTTCTCAGGTCAATGTAGCAAACAATGCCTTTTAGGTACTCCTTGACAGAACTGGTGCTGAAAGGCACACAGCTCTATGTGGAGATGACATCTGTGAGTTGCACAGAAAAATATTTTATTAAGGGTTCTAGTTGCCCAGTAATAACTTTGGTTAGACCTGAGAGAAGTCAGGATTTTTTGTGTTTCCAATGCTATTTCCTTAACATAGATCTGATTTACAGTGTATTTTAGAAGAATTGCCTGTGAGAGCAAACACTTTATAGCATATCTGAGCAATGAAACAAAAGAGGGAAAGCTGGGTCTCCAAGATGTAAACTGTAAAACATGTAAAAAATTTAACTTTCAATACACAAAAAAAAATTAGTTTGATGTGCAAGATATTATTTAAAATTTTTTAAAAATCATTATTTGGTGTTTTCATGTACTGAATCTTAATGTAATCCACTTATACATGATAAAATGGTTGCTGAAAAGATCAGACTTCTCTTAAAGTCTATTCTGCCCCCTTCTCCAGTGAATACTGAAAAATACATGTTGAAAACAGACATATCTAAAAATAATAAAAAAAAAATTGAACATCAAACAGTACTAAGGACCAAAATATTTACTTAGAAGACTGTCCAAAGAGGAGAACTGTCTCCAAGAGATAATTAAAAATACTTTTTTTTCTGAAATTGACAAGTGAATGCTTTCTTTAAATTCATGAAGTTTTCCATTGTAATGAGCAGATTTCCAAACAGACATATTTAACAAAAAAGTTACTTGCTAACCTTTAAACTTTATTCTATCCCTGCAGCCCTTTTTTGTTTTAAATTTCTTTTTTCTTTTAAAGAATCCTGCTGGAAAACTGGTTTTATATATACAATAACTAAGATACACATGCAGATATTTTCTTTAGATTTATGTTTTTTTAATGTACACTGCGTATTTTGGTGTATATGTATTTTAAACTGTCTTGCACCTTCAGTAAAGTAATAGACTTGCATAGTGTGGTATGAACCTTACACACATGATACTAAGATTTTTCTTATGATTCCTCATTCTGGTTGAAATTCATTTGTGGTACAGATGGCTTTTTTTGACTTTTGTAACTTTGCAGCTAGGAGAATGCCATTGGAGGGAAAGTTTAAACAAAAAATGAGAGGTATGTAGTGATTCCTTTTAGACACAGGAGGTCTGAAATAAAGCCACAATCATTTTTGAGCTTACTCTGCAAGTGTTATTCAGTATCTCAATAGCACTGCACTTTATATTGGTCTGGGAACTATTCAATTAGGAAAAGTGAATGTGAATTATCTGTCTTCAAATACTTGCTTATATTATTCTATTAACAGTGAAACAAATACAAAAAAGCAGCATGGCAGAATACCTGTGAAAACTTCTGTCTGAGGAACATTTGAGGAGGAAGAATGACTTGACTACTTTTTCAGTAATCAGGTTCTCTGTGTGGCAGTAAGGTGACATCTGCCAGGCTCTGCAGGTTCTAGGTATAATTTACTCTGTGGGTTGACTTAGTGATCACAACATTGAGTATCACTCTAGGAGCATGTCAGCCCCCTTGTGAGTACCCATGTATTGAACTCGGAGGTAGATTGCTTTCTTGGGGTTGATATAACCAGGGAGTTGTAGGAAATATAAATGCGCTTGATCCATTTAGTTTGCAAGAATTAGTGAATCCTTAAAGTAGTGTCAAATATGCCACTGCTTCTTTAGGTTTTGGACTGTGATTGGTTATATTACCACCTAAATATCACCAAATGGGAGGAGGAGGGAGTTGGACTTGATGATGTTTATGGGTCCCTCCCAACTTGAGATATTCTATAAATTTATGAACTGAAGATGTACTGTTCCTGATCAGGCAATGAGAAGTCTTGTATGTGGTCTACTTTTGAACTGTAAGATTAAAATTTTCATTATATTTGTTCTTAACAAGAGAGGTGCTTTGGTACATTAAAATTGAGAGAGGATTCAATAGATTTAAGATAGAAATTGAAATATCCAACAGTTCCTTGAAGATAAATGTATTTCAGAAACTTGTACTCTTGGGTTTCAAAAGTAAGCTATAGATATTTGTCTTTGACCAGTTAGTTTTGTAAAATCTTTTTAATAAAATGTTCCAGTATCACAGAGTATGCTTTTTCACCTCTATCTATCATCTATGCTAATTTTACAATAATCAGGCTTAGCTTCTGGTTCAATTGACATGCAAGACATATGAGAAGTAAGAGAATAATGAAAGTCTCTATTCCCAAATTTAGTGGAGTTCTGAAAGAGAGTCCATCTGATGTAATAGCTATTTGGTTTTTTCTTTCCCCAGACATAAATGGGATAGCTTCTTTAGTGTTTGTAATACTTAAGAAAATATTAAATCCTTGAGTATTCCTATATTGCTTTATTTTATGCTTTGTTCTTGCCTATTTTTCTTTAGTCTCTTTAGTGCGCTGGCATTTGCCTTAAAACCTTCTGTCTACCCTACAGCACTTCTAGCAGCAGATCTGTTTTCATAAATCACTTTGAGAGAAGCCAACACTCATAAAGAAAATATATGTTGATTTTTGCACAGTCCTGACATCTAACGGAAAGTTAAAATAAAGGCCACAATAAAATTCCACTGCAGTTCATACAGTGCTTGGTTTGTGTTCTGTGGGTATGCAGTTTTTCCTTTAGATTAGAATATCATTCTGATTTTAATGAGGTTTTTGTTTGTGAAATAAGATGGTAATGAAATGAAGCACAACTAGGTTCCAGTCCTGAAATCCGTTCTTGCTTTTTCATAAAGGCAAAGCTTTCACTGATGTCAATGACAGTTTTGCCTGAATCAGAATTGCAGGATTGGGCTGATAGTGTCTGACTTAATGAATTTCAAAGAGGAAATTTCATTTCATGACCAGACAGATCATTTTGGAGTGTCTTTCACAGCCAGTGAAAATGCATCTTGTGACTATGTTTTTGTTTTCTTTTTGTTTTCATGCCTCTTTAAAGCTTTTTTTCCCTGAGAGATTCTAGTCTAACAAACAAGCAGAGTGTTTTACTAGCAAGGATAGTAATGAGATTAATGGTAGAGCATTTTAGAATCTTACTGAAAGATGCATGGATTTTTTTTTTTTTTTTTTTTTTTTTGGTAGTAGGAATGAAAAATTTTTTGCTTCAATTTTTTTTTTTTTTTTTTTTTTTTTTCTGTAGAAGTTTGCTTTGCTGCTTGGTAACTGCAAGACTTATTTAATTAAAAAAGTCTAACTCCCACAGACATTTGAGTCATCTTAAGATTTGTTAACAATCACAGATATTTATCAAGGAGAAGGTTCAGAAGAAAGAAGAGGGAGTTTGAGTCCACAGTAAACAAAGGAACAAGTGTGTATGGGAGAGGATGTTGATGTTGGGTTTTTTCTTCCCCATTTGCTTTGACTACAGAAGTTGCTACCTGTTCAGCCTCATAAGCACTACCTTGCAACTGACAGCATTTTTGGGAGTAATAAATGAAACCAGTTCTAACCCAAAACTAGGCCTGTGGGGGTTGATAAAGGGAAAGTACTTATTTTTAGTAGATCTGCTATGTAGAACTGATGATACTACATGTGGTTTAGGGGTATGTTTGTTTGGGTTTTTTAAGCCACAGACAGTCTTTGTATACAAAGCTCTCTACCAAGCTTTGCAAGTGACCTTAAACTGGGGTTGCCTATTGCTGAAGTGAGGTAACTCAGCCACAGGCTGTTTCATAGGTGATACTGACTACTAGTATGTAATCTATGTCTGATTTTAGGCTTGGACTGTAATGACCAGTACTCCCTCTTGGCCACATACAAAATTATCTGAGCAGTTTGAAATGATGCTGGATCAGAACTATGGCATCTTGCTTGCTGGACCTGGCCTTTGTAAATAGTAATTATTAGAAAACATGTATTAATAGTAATTTCTCAGAAGTATGTTGTGAGGTGTTTAAATTGCTCTGTTTTACAAACCATGTAAAGGGAGAGGTTTATAGCAGCAAACATACCGAACTGTATTTTCTCTTCATGTCAGACTTATTTTCTCACTTTTTCCCTGCTATTTGAACCTTGTGAGGAAAAGGCAGGGCACTAAGAAGCTGAAACTACAATTTCAAAAAGGCTGAAAAATAGGTGATATAGGAGAGGTGGATCAGGATTATGGAAAATATGCTTCAAGAGGGTCTGACATGTATTAAAGAAAATAGTCTTAAGTATATGCAAGTTTTAACTATGGGATGGACCTTTTTTTTCTCTATGGGAGTCAGTGCAGTAATGTAGCTTCTTCTGCCTTTTTGCCATGAAGGGGAACTATCTTTGATATGCTGTCATAATTTTAGCAATGCTTTTCTCTGTTGTAGCTGCAGTATTGGAAGAGGAACATGAGACGTTCTTCTCCTCACCATAGCCTACTCTAAGGCTAAGTGGTGGTGACGTGTCCCTTTGGTCTGGAAAGGGGAGCAGGGAGAGAATAGTACCTTCACCATCTGCATCAGATCAAACTTTGGGAAGATTTACTCCTCTTTATAGAGACTCATTGTCTTGAATACTGACCTAACTATTTAAAAATTAAAAAAGATATCCCAGACCAAAAATAAATTTAAGGAAAAAGGGATAACAGCAACCCATAGAGCTACAAGAGCTGTCAGGCTGCCTGCATCAAGATGAAGGATGTAATCTGAGCACTAATATTGAGGATTATATGTGGTCAGGAACCACGTACTTCAGGTAAGAGTAGTCAAGTGGGAGGGCATGCAATTTAAACCACTTAATTTCATATTTTAGATGACAGAGCCAGCAAAAGATGTCCAGAACCTGTTGAGGCTGCACAGGTCATTAGGACTGCACCAAGGAATACCAGCCACTTCAGTCAGAAAGCCAGCTTCACTGGTGTCTCACCTTAAATGCCTCTATGCTATCCCATGCAGCATGGGGAATAAACAGGAGAAATGAGATGTTGGCATCATGGAAACACTGTGAAATGGCTCTTGTGACTGGAGTGTTGAAATGAAAGGATACAGGCTCTTTAGGAAGAACAGGCAGAGGAGGGCCCAAGAGATCTGGATGATACTCCAGGACTATATCCTGCAGGCTCAAGAAAAATGCATCCCTACAAAGAGTAAATCAATGGAGAACACCAGGAGGCCTGCATGGATGAACAAGGAGATCCTGCACAAATTTAAACACAAACAGGTAGCTTAGAGGTTAGAACCAGTGAAAGGTAGCCTGGGAGGAATACAGAGGAGCTGTCCAAACAGCCAGGGATCTTGTTAGCAAAGCTAAAGTACTGACTGAAGTAAATCTGGCCAAGGATATCCAAGGTACCAAAAAAAGCTTCTTTAAGTATACCAACAATAAAAGAAATACTTGGTAAAATATAAATTCTCTTAGGAAGGAAAAAGAAGTCCTGGTTACCCAGGACATGGAGAAGGCCAAGGCAGTGAATTACTTTTTTTGCCTTGGTCTCCACCAGCAAGGGTTCAGGCCACAGCACCCAAGCTGTAGAAGGTGAAAGCAGGTATTGGGAGAATGAAGCACCACTCACTGTAGAAGACCTAGTCTGAGACCATCTAAGGAACACATCCATGGGACCTGATGGGATACACCCATAGGTCCTGAGAGTACTGACTGCGGAAGCAGCTTACCCATTATCCATCGTATTTGAGAAGTCATGATAGTCCAGAAACTGACTGGAAAAGGGAAAACATAAATCTCATTTTTAGAAAGAGAAATAGGGAAGACCTAGGGAAATATACATCTCACCTCAGTATCTGGCAAAATCATGAAGTGGATCCTCCTAGAAACTATGCTAAGGCACATGAGAAATAAGGAAGTGATTGGTGAGAGCCAGCATGACTTCTCTAAGGGCAAGTCATGCCTGACAAATTTGGTGGCCTATCATGGAATGATAGCAGTGGTGGATAAGGGAAGGGCAACAGATGTCATCTATCTGGACTTGTGCAAAGCATTTGACACTGTCCCACACTCTGTCCTTGTGTCTAAACTGGGGAGACATGGATTTGATGGACAGACCACTCAATGGATAAGGAATTGGCTGAAGGGTTGTACTCAGACTTGCAGTCAACAACTCAATGTCCAAGTGAAGAACAGTGACAAATGGCATTCCACAGAGATGCTGTGTGAGTTGACACAGGCAGGCAGCCAGAACGAGCACAAACCACAGCTGAAGTGCCAAAAGTAAATTTATTTCATTACCTCACTAACCAGAGGATCCTGAAGCACAGCCCAGGCGGAGAGACAGACCACTCAATGGATAAGGAATTGGCTGAAGGGTTGTACTCGGACTTGCAGTCAACAACTCAATGTCCAAGTGAAGAACAGTGACAAATGGCATTCCACAGAGATGCTGTGTGAGTTGACACAGGCAGGCAGCCAGAACGAGCACAAACCAAAGCTGAAATGCCAAAAGGAAATTTATTTCATTACCTCACTAACCAGAGGATCCTGAAGCAATGCCCAGGCGGAGACACACAAGCAGCAACAGAGGCACTGTCAGTGTCAGTCCATCCAGCACACGGCGGGGCCGCTGCCTGCACCCTTTTATCAAGGGTCTACACACACGTGGTTTACCACCATGCTGTGATCTCCCTGTGCTTTTTATGAGCTCTGAGCTTTGACCTCTCTCCCAAGACAGGGAGCTCAAGCATGTCTGTGAGAGTGCCTCCAAGTCTCTGTAAGCACCTATGTTATCTCTAGACAGAGATTCTACTTCTCAAAACACACGGAGGATAACAAAGAGTAGGCATAATATATGGTTTATGTATGGGGTTTCCCACGCTCTTATTCTTAAGGCCTCAACATTCCCAGCTGTAAGGTCACTTGAGTGAATTTACCATCCTCCTCTCCACTCCAGTTTTAACCCTTTCCTCACAACAGACAGGTGCTTTTTTACATCTTTGTTGATGACATGGACAGTGCGACTGAGCGCACCCTCAGCACATTTGCTGACAACACTGAGCTGTGTGGTGCCATCCGCATGTTGGAGGAAAGGGATGGCACCCAGAGGGACCTAGACAGGCTTGAGGGGTGGGTCTGTGTGGACCTCATGAAGTTCAACAAGACCAGGTGCAAGATCCTGCATCTGGGTCAGGACAATCCCAAGCACAAGTACAGGCCGGGCAGAGAATGGATCAAGACTAGCCCTGGGGAGAAAGACACTTGGAGGTGTTTTTTTGATAAAAAATCCAATATGACTAGACAATGTGCACTTGCAGCCCAGAAGGCTAACCACAAGCTGTGGCATGCTCAAGGAAGGTGATTCTCCCCCTCTGTTCTTTTGGGCATCTGAATTTACTCATTTATCAAAAAACCATAAATAATGTTATTGTAACTACCGCTACCTGTGCATACCAAGAGAAAGATGCAAAACCCACTTTTTTCTTGCAGGCACATTAAAAATAGGAGGCTGGTATTAAGTGAACTAGCATTCTAGGCTTCCAGTGTCACTGGAATTTATGTTGGTTTAGCTGGAGGAAATAGTCCAATAAACTCACTTTTTCAGGGACTATTAATATTTTCTTGGTTTAATTCAGGAATAAGGCTCTGATGTAGTATATTTTTGAGGGAATCCTTGTACCGGTTACAAGATTATGGCTCAAGTCCCCTTTATACAAGGAGTGGCTGGGGAGGAGGAGAGGGAAGAGAGCTGGCAATGGACTTTAAAAAGAATTCAGAGTGATGGAAAATATACCTGTAAACTGTAATGTGATTCGAGAACACCCAGAGTTTTCAGAAATCCCTGAGTTCAATACACTCTGTGTTCAGACTGGTGAACTTAAAAATGATGCAAATTCTGCTCCTTGTTTGAAAACTGAACCCCTTCTGTGGTGGCAGCAGTGAAATATGTCATTAGTGGTTTTGCTTTGCAACCCTTATTTCTAGGAAGCTGAAATCTTTTGTACTTCTGCTGTTAAACTATTCCAGGCTCTTGAGTATCATTAAGTACACAGTGACAAATAACTTACCAAATTCAAGTA
The DNA here is from genome assembly GCF_000691975.1 of Corvus brachyrhynchos. Classification (NCBI taxonomy): domain Eukaryota; kingdom Metazoa; phylum Chordata; class Aves; order Passeriformes; family Corvidae; genus Corvus; species Corvus brachyrhynchos. The sequence goes on along the minus strand of NW_008240046.1, from coordinate 16,379,391 downwards.
TATTAAGAACTTAATATATGAGTTCTTGAGTTGTTAGGGTTTTATTCAGCTGTCTGTTTGGAATATGTTTTCATTACTCTGTAAGGGGTCTATGGAAATCCTTTTTTATTGAATATGATACTCAGTGTTCCTCAGCAAATATTCACCTTATTCTGAGTGTTTTACACTGGAGAAATTTTTCATTTGCAAGTTAATTTGCACACACATAGGTCGTCTTTGATACCCTAATTTGTCAGTGTTGTAGGTATTTCTACTGCTATTATACTGGTATACTACTAAATACTGGTGTTTCTAGGTATGAACATTTGCTTTTGGTAAGAGAGGCTACAAAATCAACAACTGGATAATGAAAAACAATATTCCAACTAAGGATTTTAATATCTACCTTGGCTGCAGGAGTTCACACACAAAAAAGTAGACAGTGTTAATGTTTGGATCAAAACCTTGTTTATATAATTTGGTACAGGTATAGACAGAGAGAAGATTTAGATGATCCTACAAGCCTGTTACTGTTTTGGCATACTAATACGTTATGTTGGTATCCAACAGAGATAGAGCAGCAAGTGGACCTACAAGTGATGCAACGTGGAACATTCTTGGACTTTATTTGAAATACTGATTTTTAGAATCTTCCAAATTGTTGTTTCTACAAATAAACCTCCAGGCTGTTATAAATGATATGAGTGTCTTTGGAATTGTGAAGAGCTAAGTTGCCATGTCATAGGGAATACATTTCTGCAGTTTGTTCTTATATTGATGACAATCCTTGTTTCAAACAAAAGTACTAGAAATAGTTGGAATGAGTAAGATGACAAGGAGAAAATCTTTCTTTTCTTCTCCCCTTTTTATGTTGCTAGAGGAAAGGCAACTTCATTGTCACTGTCTTTTTATGGCCTTAGGTTGTCTTGCTAAAATATAAATACTTTAAAAGAAGCTTTGAAATAGGAGAAGGTGTATGTACTGATTTTCTTAAACTGCTCCTCCTGCCAGACTTCACATAGAATCTATTCTATTTGTGCTTTTATATAAATTTGAACTTAGTTTACTGAGTACTTCTCTATGTCATCTTTTCCCAAGATAATCCCGGTTAAATGTAGTTCTGCCAGATAGTGATTTGCCAAGACAAATTTCCAAAAATGAATCCAGACATTACAAAACAAATGTATCAGTATTGCTGAATGAAATAGAAATATTTCAACTTTCAGAGTAATTTGAATACATGTTTTGGGAAGAAGTTAATTTTTTGTTAATTAAAGGAGGACAGGTTATTGTGACCAAGTAGTTTGGATACTGGTGGGATTGGTGCTTATGCAGAAGGGACCATGCAGGAGTATATGCAGTCACACACTTTTGTTTTTAGACAAAAACCCCCACAACAACTGAATATATGAGATCAATATCTTAGTGAAAATTAGATGTCTGTTTATACCACTAACTCAATATGGAATTCTGCCAGCCCTACAACGAAATGCTTGTTGCCAAGACACCAGTAATTAACTTCCACTTAGAATAAAATGCCTTTTACTTTCAAAATTTTTTTAATAAAATATCATTTAAACACTTTTTGCTTTTTAAAAATCATGTTACGCTTAAATAGAGATTTTACTTGTGATTTCATGGCTTTGTGAGGTGATAATGTGTGCTGTCCCCATGGGATCTAGATCTAGACAAGGGTGGCATTACAGCTGAGTCAATGACATGTCCCAAGGAGAGCCAAAACATAAGGTATTGTGGAAGCAGCCAAGAAGTGAATCATAAAATGATCCCACAGATAGAAAAGTTTATAGAACATTTAAACCTTCATGGTGTTTTAACATAATGAATAGAACTAAAAAGAGTTGAAAAGAGAATAATATCTATTTTTTAATCTGGATATAAGACCTATTACTTTGAATTAAACAGAATATATTTCTAAGCAAGTTAATGAGGAAGTTCAGGGATATTTGTTCCTGAAACCTAAGTTTGCTCTGCCAGTGGATATGTACAGGCACCTCTATTCATGCTGAAGCCCTTCAGGCTGCCATTGCTTGCAGCCATGATCATGCAAGACTAACTCCTGTGGCTACCATATCCAATATTAGTGAGGTTGAGAGAACTTTGTCTTGCCAACTGAAATGTGACCTTTTGATAAGCACTTTTTGGTTTTGTTTGTTTGTTCTGGGTGTTATGTTTGGGTTTTTTCTCCCAGGTAAATGGTATTTATTGCAATGCAATCGTAGGTCTTTGTTGAACTTTTGATGGGATACTCTTCCTTCTTGGACCAGGGCAAGAGAGCAGAGGAGGCTACTGTTCTGCTAAATTCTTTATTTCATAGTCTCATAGCTTTCTTGAAGGCAGAGTTCAAGGGGGTTGCATGATAAAGCCAAGCAGCAACAGCAAACAGAAGGCAAAACCAGCTTCTTCTTCAAATTCTAGTTTCTTCTATAATCTAAACCTTTTCTTACAGAAGTGTGGATTATATTTGTTAATTGACCAATAAGATTAACCCACGATTCTAGTTTTTCTTTTCTTAACCTATCTTGGTCTAAGTCTAACAGTCGTAAGCCTTACACAAGTGTTACATAGGTACCACACAAATTTGTGTATATAGTTTCTATCAGCTCTTATTGTTTATGTGAACACTCTATCTAAAAAATGTGAACAGTATAGTTCCATCTATGTTTTGTCTAAAGTAAGGAATTCTGTGAAAAGGTAACTCTGCTGCAGTAAAACTGTGTTTAAGGTCTCTGCTGCAGCTTTTCAATGTTTAAGGCACTTAGCATATATTTCTACTAAAAGTTATAAATCTATATTTCCATTTCACTTTGGTGTGACTTTATGTATCTCAGCTTATCCAAAGGTTTTAATTCAACCCCTGTGCTTTGACTTCCCTCTGGGCCTGAGTCCAGAGAAACTTTCACTCCAACAGGTCTTGAACTTCTTCAGGAAAATAAAATACAGAAATACTGTCAATCACATATTTTCTCCTATTAAATATTAATAGAGCAATCAAAATATTTATTAGTAAGTGTTTATCTCAACAAAACCTTCAAGTATACTCTTTAAGAACTGCAAATAGTATAAAAAACACTGGCAGATTTTTTTCCTAACAGTTACATAGTTTCAGGGTACCAGTAACTCCTTGTGGGAACAATTCTCTGTCTAGAAATCTCATCACCCATTGCAAATTACTGACCCTGAAGCTATTTATAAAATAAGGAAGTTATACCTTATAGTAAAGAGGAAAACTATGAATTTATTTGTATTTAATTTTATCCATATTTGTCAAAATAACCTAAAGTGGCTAACAATAGCCCAGTGGACTTCTGTAGTATGGATTATTAAATGTAACGTGCATGCCAGTCTGACATTGTCATATTCTGTGTTGTCTCTGTCTTGATTTGTTACCAGGCTAGGCTAGAGCTCTTACTAAGAGATAAACTTCTACTAAATCACTCATGTTTTACAAAAAAAACCAAAAGATTTTTTTTTTTTCCTACTCTGTTATACTTCAGGAAACTACATGTGGTCTCTTAGCCACACTTTCTGAAGAGGACTACTCGAGCTTGATCTTGTTCCCGACAAAGTTTTAATATGATTCAATTTTAAGACAGATATATTGCACCAAAGTATTTCTGGGTTTGAGGCCTGAATATTAACATTATGTAGGCAGTCCTACAGCACTGTAAAGCTCTGTGCTGAGCAGCAGTGTCCTGCAAGTTATAAGGATTTTAAACTTCTGTTTCCAAAAGGCATTTTTGTGCAGAATTTTTGAAGTGTTTTATATGCAAGGAAGAATTAAACATTCTGGCTAATAGTTTGGCTTATATTTTCTTTTATTGAATTTCATGTATCATCTAATAAATTTTGGAATTAATGCTGCATTAGGTGAAATTTTATTTAGACAGTTTTGGTCCTGTGTCCTGGATGTTGCAGTACAGCTATATACAAGATGCTGAAAACAATTTATTGATTTTCAGCTTTCTGCGTTCAGTACAGTCCACTAGTCTAAAAGCTAGACTCAACAATAAATACATGCATGGATCAGACACATTTATTGTTATAATCAGTCATGGCTTAATCTCATCTTAATAGCTGATGTTAAATCTGCTGACACTTAGTGCTCTCAAATTTCACAACTTTATTATGAAAAATAATACAACATCTATAGTAAAATGAGGTTTTAATGAACTTTTATGCTTGCACAATCCATCCTTTCTCAGTCTTCTCAATGTTCAGTGATTAGTGAAGCATTTGAGAAGCTATCAGTGGGAAGTGTGAGCCTTTCAAGGCAGACGACTCGTGAGTGGCTTAATAATAGACAGGACAAATAACTTCTGTGTGTAGACTTTATGAACAGGGAGAAGATAGTTTCCAGGCTAATATTTCTACCAATGCTGTTATCCAGCAATTATAGCTCATTAAAAATGGCTAAAATCAAGCTTGGAAATGAAAAAGAAAAGACTTTTTTTCCCCAAGCAGTCAAACTAAAATGACTTACATTGCTGCTTAATGCTGGATACAATGGTAAGGATTTGTGATAACATGGACAGATAACATTTGGCTTTCTAGGCACCACTGGGTGTTGAAGACAGGAATGTATATAACAGCAGTCAACCAGATACCTTGACTTACATACCTGATTCACAAATATTCTCTGTCCCCTTCCTTAAGTGAAACTCCTCTTTCTTCCCACTGCAAGATTCTGACCCTAAACCTTAAGGATCCGATAAGAACGGGAGAACAGAGAATTTCTGGAAATATTTTTCCAGATTATTCTTAGGATCCAGGTAACCTGTTATAAAAATTTGTAGGTTCAAATGCATAAAGTTTCATTTAATTCATTATAGTCTGCCTTTGTTCTTAGTATATAGTTGATAATAAATTCTTTCACTATTTTCCAGTTAATCTCACCTAGCATTGTAAACACTGATAAGTCATTAGCCACTCTTTTTTGTTACTAAAATTCACAAACTGAAATTTTCACTTACAGATATTTGCAAAATGTGTGTAGTTTCTATTGAGATATAAAAATCTTGAATTTACCTGTGCTTGAAAGATTTTAGTGCAATCACTTCAGAGCTTTGACTTGCAGTATTACATAAAATATAGCAGCCTTTCACAATGCAGTTGCAGAATCTGTCATATTTTATTGCTACTTGTGCTACAATAATTCAGAATGATTCAGGTTTATTCATTGTTCTCCTGAGTGATATTAGATGTAATTGAAATGAATATGATACTCTGTATTGTTTGTGAATCCATCACTGTGTTTCTAAATGACAACACTGAAACTCTTTATAAGCGTTTTACTGTTTTTCACCAAACACAATAAGCTTAATTGGAGAGTTTAATATTAAACACTCCAATACTCTGTTGGGGCTGGGGAGCATGTTGGTAGTATGAGATGAGTTCCAGAAAGGATTTAGGGTCTGAAGTTCCTCTTCAAGTCAAGTTTTGACTTGAAAAATTCACCTGGTGATATTGGCATCTATCAATAAAACTATCCTACAGTTTTCTAAAAATACCCAGAAAAACTTAATCTCTGCCAAGATGAGCAGAGTGTTGTGGGCTTTTTGGAATAGTTGTGGGGGGGTTTTTTTGAGGTTTCTTGGTTTTTAGTGATTGGAGTTTCCTCCACCTAAATCTTAGTCTGGTGATTACAAACATCACTTGGGATACAGGAAATTTGTTCTGCCTTACTTCTGTTTGTGTCAACATTTATTTGATGTCAGTCACTTAATTTTGCATGAGACTAGCAGAAGCAAGTATGACAGCAGTAAGGGAAACATTAGGTTTTCAGGTGAACATGAGGAAGCCAGGATTTCTGCCTATTGACATTCTGGTTGCAGACACAGGTGACAGCTAGAAACTGGAATATTACTACTGTGGGATGTAGAGGAGACTTCTGACACTTCTGTCTCTCCCAACATCATGACTTACTACTTATTGTGTGAAATAAAGTTACTCTGAAAATGATAGACGTTTTGGATATTGGGCAATGAAGGGACAATACAAATGGAAATTTTTGATGGGCTTGCATTGTCAATGGAAAACAAACACTACAACACAAGAATTTGTATGTCACGTAAATGGACATGTTTCTAGGTCTTTTAAAAAAAACCCATCTGTGTTACCTCCCAGGAGAGAAAAATATTTTAGAATACAAAGCTGCCAATTCAGTCTTTTAAAAGTATATTTTTCAAAAGTAAAGCTATAAGTATTAAGTAAACTTCATATTTCTAGCATCAATTTACCTAAAGCATTCACATCTAGTAGAAACTTGCATTACAAGCCATTGTGTTAGTTGCAAAAGTCTTTCAAGGAAAAATTGAAATTTAAAAATGTAATGTGTTATTAGATATGGAATAATGCAGCAGTATGACATCTTAGGTCAAAAAAAGAAGAATTCAAAACTAGTGTATTTTCTGTTAAGTGTAACTATGTATGAATTGAGTAATGGTGTTGAAACGGTGAAACTTGAAGGAAATATAAAGTTTACACATACTACCTGAGTTTTATTCTGTTATTTTGGTAGGTAATAAGGGGAAAGAGAAGCAGATAAAAATTTGATTGACTTTATACTAGTTTTTTTATGCTGACAATGTAATTATTTGGAAAATGCATAGTCTAATATAGCAACTAAAGAGCTTAAAATTTGTGTGAAGAACTAATACACCTTTTTTCATACTACAACGTCAATTGATTTTACATTCCTTTTTTGCAAGACAGCCACAATTAGATAATTCCATGGAACTTGGTCCTTGGGTAATGAAAACTACAATGTAACAAAAATAAATTATATTGTTTCTGTTCTGGCTTGTGGAGTAGGTTTCAGCATGAACATTTTGACACTTCAAAATGACTTCTTTTTAATCTTGTTCTTGGGAGTGGTGTTTGAAAGAAATTAGGTCTAATTTCCTAGCATAAAATGCATTAAAAAGATATCTCCAAGAAAAATCTTACAGTGTAGAATAAATATGTATTTAATATCTGATGAAAAGTATGCATGGGTATATCATATCTAAAAGTCAATATATATGTGAAATAGGAGAGGGAAAGGAATCTATATGGGTAAATAGGAGGTGTATTTTTGCTCTTGCCAATCCTTTTACCTGGCAAAAATTCCTTGTAAGCTTTTCTGAAATTTCTTCTCACTGATATTTTGGGACTTCCATGGGTGGCTGTTGTGCATCATCTTGGGTATAGGTTTATGGTGTTTCTTTTTACCATGTCTTTTCTCAATACACCTGTTCTGTTTCTACTATGGAGTATACCCTTTTTTGCTTCTACGCTGTGAGAGGGATTATTTTAGGAATGGAATGAGTATATGTGACAGCAATTTTAGTAACCTGAAATAACACTTTTGAGAGGTTCTGCATCCTGGCAGTACGTGAAGGCTGAAGCAATATTAGGGTCTGGGTGCTCCAATGCTTGCAGACAGTGTTACAGAGTTGAAGCTTGAGCCTTTGCTCACAGCTAAATCCCAAAATTTGACTCTAGCTTAACTGAATTCCCTGGATTTTTGTTGTTGTTATTGTTGTTACTTTCAAATACCTCTACATGTGTACTTGGAAACTTGATCTGATTTCCAGTTACTCGAGCTCGGAATCTTTTCAACTGAGGGTGAGATCACAAGGTTATTGTGAATGTGCATTACCTAATATTCTTTTAGAAGGCGTTGAATGATCTGATCTCTTAAGATTAATGTTTCCACTCTCCTATTTCTGTGGAGATTTGATTTTTTTTTCTCCAGACCATCTCGGACGATGATCTTCAGGTCTACAAATTTGTAAATAGAAGAATGTCTTAAATTGATTTTTTTAACCTTCCATCTTTAAATGCCTGTGCTGGATGTGATACCATAACTGAAGAAATAACTGAATAGACCTCAGAAAGAGATTATGAACTTTGCAGCTATATATATTGTTGGACTGTTCAGGAAGAGAAGAGTTTGCTTCCTGCCCCATCTTGGGCTTTTATCTTGCTCAATCTGGACTTTTAGATGGCTCACTTCAGTTATAGTACTCTCAGGATGGTCACACTTGTTCCTTGTTTTTCCTTCCCACTGGTTTGAAGCTTCAGTTGGCATAGTGTCTCTCAGTAAAATGTGAGAGAAAATAGACTGAAGTATAAGTAAAAGCAAAGTAAAAGTTTTAAAGACTTCAGTTATACATGTGGTACAGTGAAAATCCATGGTCTGTATTAAAAAGCATGATCAGTACTCTGACTTTTGGATGTTTTACTTCTAAACTGACCTTCTGTTTCATAAGTCCTGTCTACACAAATCTTAAATGAAAATTAAAACATCATTTAAGGGCAAGGATTTGAGTCTCTCCCTTCCTAGTCTAACTTATTTTTGTGGTTTTAAAGGCAAAGGAGCAGTATAGTTTGTGCAAGCAACACTGCCTTGCCTCATCTGGGACATGCCTAGAGCAAAGATGGCCCAGCATTCCTGCCTTGCTGTTAGCTACCCTGGCTGTGAGACGGGGTTCCCCAGCGCAAAGCTAAAAGCAAAGTCTTTTTCTCCTTGTCTCTGTGAAGTATTTGAAAACATAAATTCTGCTGAATTTTGTTGACACAGATATTATTGACAGATATTATTATACTACATTGTGTTCGTAACAGGTCGTCAAATCCTATTATGCATTTGTAGCCAGATTTTCTTCAGGATACTTTCAGAAATTTTGAATATAAAATATGTATTGTAGAAAATGGACAAAAATTCTATCACATTATTTTCTAACAGGAAAAAAACCTCCATGCTGGTATGACTGTTTACAAAGACGTGAAATTAAACAATGAGTTTTTGTTTTCTGCAACACTTGGATGATAAGGCACTGAAATGCCAACATAAATGCAAAATGTGCTCAGAAATATTGAGTAGAAAGGGCTGTGTACCCTCATCATACATCCACCTCATAAACCCAAATCACTGGCTCTTGTACTCTTAAAGGTGTGTTTCAACCCAAGCTCACACAAATATGCACCTTTTGCCAAAGTTAAATGCTGTCTTCATATAGTTACAACATCCAAGACACATGCAGACTGATCTCTTCCTCCTTTTCTCCTAAGTTATTTTAGTTTGTCTTTATTTCATAACTATTTTTTCAGGGTCAGTGTTTTCGTAAAAAAAATCCAGAAGAGAATGTTTGAATATAAAAATTCCTTTTGTTACCACACTTGCATAAAATGAGACTTTGCCTAAGGTGTTTCTCTTTCATTGTCAGTAACAGGATAAATACTTCATAAACTTCATTGCCTAGTATAATCTTACATTCAGCAAAGTAAATGTGTAACTGTTCTTAATTCCTGGGGTATTCAGACATGAATTTTAATGCCACCAAACTGCAGATTTCATGTGCAAATATTGTTATAGTTAAATATGAGACCGGTTTTGTCCTTTTATTGCACATTATTTTAGTAGAAGTGCCACACTTCATTGCTAGTTCACAATTCTGCCTTAGTCATTTCAATATAATTGAAAAATTATATTCTATGGGGAAAGAGAACTAATTTACATCTCAGGTTGTTTAGCCACAGTCATCTAGATCTCAAAATTCAAACCTGAATAGCTGTCATTTGATTTTTAAATTTTTAAATTTTTTTAGACAAAAGAAAATGAAGAAATGATGAACATATTTCAGAAATCAAAGCATTGTCTTGATTTAATGGAAACCAATTATCTCTAATTCTGGAACCCTTTCTAATGGAAAAAACCCACAAAACTCAGCTAAAAAATGTCAAGTAATAATTATTATGTTAGTCTAATTATGCAGCAATCACATAACATGGTCTAGGTAACATCTGATATTTTATTGAGGAGATAAATTATTCATGTTAACTTATGGACTTTCACAAACAGGGAGTTCCTTGCCCTTAGAAATGTCCTACACTTTTTTTTCAGAGTTTTCCTCTTCAGTCACATTTCATGAGCCTAGAAAGTATTATACAGACAAGTCTTGGGCCCCGTGGTGGAAGACAGATGGAAGTAATGCAAGTTCTCAGTCACACAGGAAAGAAAAGGCATAGCACATGTGTGGAGGGATCTTTTTCTCTTGCCATAGTTTAGAGTAATAAAACATTGTATAGACTCTTACAAATTAACTATGGAATGTAGTTTTGCTTTCAAGTCTCTCTTGTGGTGGAAAATATGTTCCAGGTTGACAGGTAGGTCAGACAGGAAATCACTAATGAAGACCTGCTGCTGGCTAAGGTCAGACCCATCAGCAATGGTGATGACACCTCTGGGATAAGAGATAGGAGAAGAGGAGAAATAAAAACCCAAACCAACCTGTGCATTGCAGCCAGAGAGGGGAGTGAGAATGTGAGAGCAACAGCTTTGTAGACACCAAGGTCAATGAAGAAAGAGAGGGAGGAGATTCCAGGTGCCCCAGGTAACTGGAGCAGAGACTCCCCTTCACCTGAAGACCATGGCAAGGCAACTCTCCCCCTGTAGCCCGTGGAGGTCCACAGTGGAGCAGAGATCCAGCCACAGCCCCTGGAGCACTCCGTGCTGTAGCAGGTGGATACCCAAAGGAGGTTTGTGACCTTGTGGGAAGCTGGTACTGGAGAAGGCTCTTTGCAGGACCAGTGGACACATGAAGAGAATAAAGCCTATGCTGCAGCAGTTTTGCTGGCAGGACTTGTGACCTCACAGGGGACCCACACTGGAGTAGTTTGTGAAGAACTCCAGCCAGAGGGAGGGACTCTTCCCTTAAGAGCCTTCTTCTCATTAACCTTAAAGAAAAGAAGACTCTCATTTAGAGCATTAGTGGAGGACTGTCTCCCAAGAGAGGGACCCCACACATCAGCAGAGGAGGAGTGTGAGGAGACTTTCTCCTGAGGAGGAAGAACCAGCAGAAAAGATGCACGATGAACTGATGGCAACCCTCATTCCCTGCCCCCATGTACTGCTGGGATGATGGTACAGAAAACTGGGAGTGAAGTTGAGCCTGGGAAGAAGGGAGAAGTAGAGGGAAGGTGCTTTTAAGATTTGGGTTTTATTTCTCATTATCCTATTTTGATTTGATTTGTAATAAATTGTTTTTCCCAAAGTTGAGTCTGTTTTGTCTGTGACAAAACTGGTGAGTAACCCTTATCTCAACTCAAGAGCCTTTCATTATATTTTCTTTCCCCTGTTCATGCAAGGAGGGGAGTGACAGAGTGGTTTTACTGGGCACCTGGTGTCCATCCAGGGTCAGCCCATTACACGATCTCAAAACCATCTTGTATTTTAAGTCTTAGAGGATTTTCTTTTAGGAAGTAGAAATGTTCTTTTTTTCTTATTGTATGTTTGTGACATTTAAATGGAAGAACAGAGACCCTGCCAAGATCATATGAAATACAGATTGTGAATGGCTGCTATTGGTTATAAAAGAAAAATCTGCAGTTGACCATGCATATTTTACTGTGACTTTTTTGTTGGTATTTCTACTTTTTTAATAAATTAGTGTTCAAGTTGGAACGAGTGCTTTATTTCACTTCAAATGGTTTTAGTCCTCTTTTGTAAGTACTTTAGAAGTGAATTTATATTGGTAGGTCAATTTAAATATTTTATTTTGGCCTCTGATAATCTATTTATTTTTTATCTGAATTCCTATAGGTTTTGTCTGACCTGCATTCAAATACAGTCTTAAATTGGATGCATGGTATATGCAAATAAATATGATTTGAGGAGGATGATAGATGTTACCCCAGCCTCCATTTCCAATGTCTTGATGTTTGTGCCCAAGAAAGAATTTCCTTCCTTCCAACAGTGTTGGGGTGGCCATTTGAAGTGCTAAATTGACATATTTGAATTTTAGGTGTAAACAGTGTAGTATGTTTAATGTATTTTTTGGTTCTGCTTTGGCTAATTGAAGGTTTCTGCAACTAATAGCATATATTCTCTGTGGAAGTCCTATGCTTGCATGTTCTCATCTCTATTACTTGTTTATTTTAAAATTAACTACATGAGCTGGAAGAGATTCCTGCTTTCTGCCAGTGGGCAGTGGTGAACTTCTGTTGCTTTGATTTTCTGGTGCTTTCCTGAGTTCTTGGACAGGAAACCATTAGGCTTCTTATAATGGAAATCTGTCTGTCTAATCAAAAGTTTGTTAAAATCAAATTTTCTTACTTCAGTAAGCTGATATTTTAGTGAATTCTTGGGCAAGAACTTTCCAATTGACTTTTACTCTAATATTTAAACTAATGTACATTGCCAAAACAAAATTTCAGTTTATATAAATAACAAGACAAAATGCTACTGGACAGAATATAAGATTTTTTTTCATTTATTAAAGACATGTGATTTGATTGCAGTCACAAAAGAAGAGACTGCACCCAAATACACACAACTGAAATTGGTTCTCCTGCAGAACAGGAATTCTAGAAACTGATCTGATCTGTAAACCAAATCAAAAGCAGAAAAATTTATGGATAACCTTAAAAAAAAGAAATTCTCTATGTCCATCAATGATTTGGTTGTATTACTAGCATTTTTGGCTTGGAGTGAAAATTGCTGACATTTGTATTGGGAATGAAATAATTCCGTATTTTCTGAGGAATTTTAATTTATTTAATGTATGTTGAAAGTCACATTTCAGAGATGTACATGGATTAAAAAGTCTAGAATGGAGGATCTCTTACAGCAGTACAAAATGACTCAGGTACATGTTAGAATCGAGATGACTACTTGCATTATTTTCTCTGAGAATGCATTTCTTAGGGGCTGGAGGGTAAGTGAGACACTGATATAAATATTCTTCTGTTTTCTATGTCTTGATTTTTTTAGTTTACATTTTTTTAAAGATAAGTAGCTGTGTTTTAGCATCTTTCACTGAATGTTTTAAGTTTTGGAAAGCAGGGAGTGTTGTAGATTGGATAGTTCTTTTCCATGATGTATCTCTTTTAACTAAAATTACAGTCAATTAATTCAGGAAAGTGTAGGCCAGTGTAAGGCCTCAGACAGGGCCCCATTCAGGGTGCAGTAGTCTTCTCTGCAGCTTTTGTAATACAGTTTTAAAAGTCCTTCAAGAAAATTTTTAAGTCATAAACACCCTCTCTAAAGAACTTACTATTTGTACACCTTTCTTCCCTCTGCCTTCCTGAGTCCTTCCCCCTCAAACCTAATATATTTAGCCCTTTGCTTGGACTTTCCACACACTATTTCTCCTAGACTGCAGCAGCTCCTGGGCTTTTGGAAGAAATTAGCTCACAGCTCTTGTTCATGTCTGGTTGCAAAGAAGTATTGCTCTGAAGTGCCATACATTTATCTTCATATTACTGTGAGAGAATACATTTGTATTACCTTAGGCTAGTATAGTCTTTCTCTATAGCGTTTCAAGTGGAAATAATGCCTTAAAATAGGTGGATGTGATAAAAGGAGCATTTCCTATCATATGACGGCAGCTATTAAAAGAACATACTGTTACCTAACACATATGCCACTGAGACTTTTGATGAAATAGGCCAGCCAAGCACCAACAAGGTATTGCTCTGACAATCGCACAAAGATCTTTGTCAAGGTGAGGTGACCGTGACGTTGATAGTCCTAACTTGATGTGTGATAATGGGATATCTCATTTGTATTTAGAAGAAGTCAGATTAAAAGCTCTGTCTCATCTAGGCTGCCCTTTTCAACATAAGAACTGCTAATTTTTACTGTCCATTACAATAAAATTTTAAGGTTTTAAGCATTAACAAAGAGAGCTCTATTGCAGTAACAGAAGGAATTCAGTTTGGCTTCTGTCTTAATAACCTGGAAAAGAAATTAAAAAGAAGAGCTTTCTTGCATCGTGGTTAGGAGCACTGGAAAGGAGTTAAATAAAAATGCTAATGATGGATTGTAGATAGAAACAGGACAATCACAGGCTAATAAATAGTCAAGGCAAGCTCTAGTGTGTTTTGAATCATGTGTTTGTAATTCCTAGTGTAGCTGGATGAATGATACCTTGCACACACATGAGTCCAATAAATATCACAGTGTTTGAAGGACAGAATCACTTTTTTTTCCCCTGCACTTCCTGGGGCATAGGAGACATCTTCCCCAGAAAGACATGTGACTCATGTGGGAATGGAGTTATGCAGTGGGTTTTGGTATGGTGCAAAATTGGTAAGGCTGCAGTGTACAAAGAAACTGAGATTTTTATCTGGTGATGTTGGTGCCTTGCTGGTCAATTTTCAGTTGCCACCTCCTATGTGGGTAGATTAGATTTTGACTTTTTTTCTAACCAGGTACAAAAGCAATCTCTGTATTTGGGCAAAGACTAAAATCATAGCTTTAGTTATATTGAAGTCTACATTTGAAGAGATTTGTGGCAGTAAAAAGATTTGTAATTTGTCACTAGGGGGTGAGAATAGCTTTGACAGATAAGAGCTGTGGCATTGAATTTGGTGGGGGGGAGAATTTGTGTTTTGTTTTGTTTTTTTAATGAAAGCCTGCTGGCTGTGAACATGCTTACCATCATACTAAAAAGATTGATGCCCTAATCAAAATAGGTGTGTAGTGCACTTAGCAACACTAATCAGTTTACTCTTTCTTAAAAACCTGCAAAAGAATGTTTTTAATAAATGTTTTTTTCACTCTTGTATCTCTCCTTTATGTTGCCCACAAATTCACAGTAATTATTTTTTAAGGGTTATTAGCAGAAGGGTTAATATCACTAGAAAGGCTTTTTTTACAAAAAAAAATTGTGCTTGGCTATTCTACAGAATCCAATTGCTTCTAGATTAAATGAAATCTAGCATCATTTATTTTCCTTGGTACTCTTTGCTTTTGAATGTTGTCACAGGAACTTTGGTTTCCTATGACAGTTACTTTGGATTGTCCTACTGATAAAGCTTTAAAAAATTATTCTTGAAACTAAGAAGATAAAAAGTCCAATTTATTACTTCAATTGTTAATTTCACAGCTCAGTGATTATTTCAAAATATACCCTGGTTGACTGAGCTACAGCTGTGGCCAAATATTGATTTTTTGGAGCAAGGTTTTTTTTTTTTTTCATGCAAAGAATTACTTCACCTAATTCTCTATGATTTTTTTTTTTTTTATAATTAATAAAGCAGTAAAATTTTCTACTCAGTCAGAAAGGTGACATGGAAGTCTGAGTTAAAGTATTTTTATTGTTACTAAGGAGATAGCGAAAGCAATTTTCCTTTTATAAAATATCTACATTTAGTCCCTGATTGCAATAACTCCTTCCTGGAACTAAGACATCAAAAGTTCTTTCTGTATTTCCATTTAACTCAAGGGAGATGTTCAGTTTAAAAAGATTGTTGTTGTTACTGTTAGTTAACAACAGCTTGTTGCTGCTCTCTTGAGCCTCCAGTTACTGCCTCGATTCAACAAAGCCTGCTGGCAGCACCCTGTCTTTTAAACACAACACAGAATGTTTCTGACCTCAGCAGGAGTGATGTACAATGTGGACATTCTGATGTCTGCCCGATGTGTTGTGCTAGTGGAAACATTTTGTAGAAACCAAGAAGTTTGAAGAGTCAAAAACATAGATTGAATCTGTGGTAAAATAACTTGTCAGTCCATTGATGTTTCAAAATCTATATAAAGTAGTAATCATACGTGGCAATGCAGCTTAAGTGGCTTTTTCACATTGTATGGATAAACCAAAAGATCTCCTTCAAATACAGAAGATGCTTTCCAACCCATCATTGAACAACAAGTGGATTTCGAGATCACGTTGTGCTCCTGTAGCAATTTCTGCTGATGAAGTTGAACCACTGAAGTTTTCTGGAGCTTAATGGCTTCAGTGAAAGAATGCAGACTGTTCTATGTGTCCCCCTTTAGATGAGGTTGATGAAACAATATTTTATTTGTAAAATATATATCCCTTCCCTGAAACCATAGGTTAATGTAATCAGTGAAAGTAAAGCCATTAATATTTATAGGACTGCTTAAACACATCTGGCATCTATTTTTCTAGCTGCAACAAATTCCATTAGATTGAGTACTGCTTAAAGGACAGAAAACAATTACTCCAGCTGTGAAGATGTTTGTAGCAGCTAATTATGTAGATTTCAGCTCCAAATTTTAATGGCCCCAAGAGATAAAAAGGGTTAAAGGGATGAAAACATAGATCTACAAGTTAACAATATTCATAATAGTTCTTAGAACAATTTAATGCCTTCTATATTGCTATCAGATGAAAATATCTCACTACTAGCTCTCAAAGACTGATTTGATTCTACTTAATAATTTAAAAGTATTGTAATCTACTGCAACCTTTTTTTTGGTCAGGTGTAAGAATAAATCTGAAGATTATTAGTTAAATAGCATTAATAAAAACTTGGTAACACATCACAAACATAAGGTCAAATTTTCACTGCAGTATTAAAACGAATTTAACCTAGCAGTTTTCTCTTTTTCAAAAGTTCCACTGTGAAATTGTAGACATCAATGACTTTTCAAACCAATTTTTAATTTAACGGATGTTTCTCCCAATTCACAAGCACTCTCTTTTTTGTTCGTTTCAGTTCACTCCTGTGCTCTGTCATCACTCCTAGTGCTGAAGTCTCTGAAACAAAGTCTGGGAAACAACCTGATAGTTCCTTCTAGACCTAGTGACTCCAACAAGGATAAATGAGGCTCTGGGACTTTTTGTTCCAGGCTTTAAAAAAGTGTCAACTTCACAGTCTCGTGTTTGCAAGTCTGACTACCATGAAAAATCTGAATCTCATAAAAGGCCTCTGGAGGTGTCATTTGAAGAATAAAGTCATCTTGTTTCTCAAAGCCAATTTTTTAATTAAGCAATGTGTGTGGGGGGTGTGGGTGTATATATATAAATATAAAATTTTACTTTTTTTGAAGATGTTTTTCTCAGAAAGCAAACTGTAATGCTTTTGGGGAAAAAGTTCAAATTTCTGAATCCAGAAACTAAGGGGTTTTTTTACTAGTGGGTTCTTCATTATTTTTCTGTAAAAATACACATTTACTGTATGTCTTAATATCAAAGAGATTGGACGCAATGTCAGATATCCTGTCCACTGTTCAGAAAAATTCTGAATGGCATGGAGTTGTCTTTTCATTTTTTTTCTTCACAGATGGAGATGATAAGCAAAAAAACAGTGCTGAAATTCATAACTGACAAGGAATGAAATTTGGACAGAAAGAAATCAATTTGTGTTCTGTTTAAAAGAGTAGTTATTTGGAATAGTGAGAGCCCTCTATTCTCATCTTCTTAAAGCTCCTAAGCTCTTGTAGTAACAAAATAATCTCTGCAGAAAAGTAGAATGAGCTCCAGATTCTTGAAATGCTATTTCAAGTAGAATAATTTTTATCTTCAGTTATAGTACTTCCCAATATAAGGGATGAAATTAGTAAATCAGTAAATTGAAGTCCTGTAAAGACTTCTTATAATTATAATAAATTAATAAAATTACTTTATCATTATTTTTAATTTTAAATTCTCATCAATTACAAGAAATATGAAAATACTTCCTATCTGCTATTCTATAGAACAATTTATGTACATTGTCCTTGTAGAAAATAACTCACATAATTTTAATACCTGTTAGAAAAGTATTTAAAATGTATATTGCTCTGTCCTGCAGTATCCTCTAAATTTGTAAAACCTTTTTTCCATGTTAATTTTGTTCAAGTTTCAAAGGGCTAGATTAGAATATATGGTTGGAGCTTAACATGGTTTAAGTCACTTTGTTGAGTACTACTAATACATATTATGTATTTTTTGATATCTAATCCACTTTCTTCCTTTGTCTACTGTGTAAACAAAAAGAAACTGATCAGATCCCAAAAGTGTATTTTTTGCTTAATCTCTATTAGGAAGCACATGTAATATACACATAATCAGGAAATACACAGGAGATGGAAGCAGACTCAGGCCAGTTGGAATAAATATAGGGAGGTTGACAGAGGAAGTAGAAATGAGACAAGGAGAAGGCTAAGGCCCATCCAAAAATATAACTGGCCAAGGATGTCAAGGACAACAAGAAGGGCTTCTTCAAATAAATCAATAACACAAGCCCAACAAAGGCAAATGCAGGGTCCTGCACCTGGGGAGTAGTAATCCCATGCTCCCCCATAGGCTGGGGGCTGAGCTGCCGGAAAGGACCTGGGGATCCTGGTGGACAACAGGCTGTCCGTGAGCCAGCAGTGTCCTTGTGGCCAAGAAGGCCAAAGATGACCAGGTGCATTAGGAAGAGCATTCCAGAAGGTCAAGGGAAGTGATCCTACATCTCTACTCAGCCCTGGTGAGACCACATCTGGACTGCTGTGTCCAGTTCTGGGCTGCTCAGGACAAGAGAGGCGTGGAGCTCCTGGAGAGGGTCCAGTGGAGGGCAATAAAGACAGTTAAGGGATTGGAGCATCTGTCTCATGAGGAAAGGCTGAGGGAGCTGGGCCTGTTCAGCATTGAGAAGGGGCAACTGAGAGATGACCTCATCAATATCTGTCATTATCTGAAGGGAGGGTGTCAGAGGATGCAGCCAGGCTCTGCTCGGTGGTGCTGAGCAATAGGACAAGAGGCAACAGGCAGAAATTGATGCACAGGAAGTTCCACCTGAATATGAAGAAGGACTTCTTTACCGTGCAGATGATAAAGCGCATTCAAACAGATTGTCCACAGAGGTTGTGGAGCCTCCCTCACTGGAGATATTCAAGAACATCTGAATGCAATCCTGTGCCCTGTGCTCTAGAATGACCGTGTTTTTTGAGCAGGGAAGTCAGATCAGATGACCCACTGTGGCCTCTTCTAACCTTATCCATTCTGTGATTTGGACCAAATTCTATGTCAGAAGATAGGATAATATTTTGCTTTTGATTGAGCATTTTATAAAATAGAAGTGCCATTTAGAACCTATTTTCATAAGCATCAGTGCTATTTAAAAAGAAAAAAAGAACCCCTCTCTGATGTCCGTTCTCTGATCTTGCTTTTGGCAAAGTCAGCTTACTTCACCAAATAAGCCTCCCTCTATTTGACAAGTCAAGTCAATAATGACAACTGAACCTATTTGGTTAAATATCCTATAGTTCAGTTGTAGATAAAATGACATGGGGAACTTTCCAGAATTTGGCTTTGCTCATCTGGTGTCACAGAAGAGCTGCAATTGAGGAACTGCAAGGGTTGTGTGTGCAAAAGCACATCCTGGAAAGAAAGTCTGTTATTCACTGTATTTCCCACACATTATATGTAGGCTGTCTCTTATGGAAAATTACTTTTACAGATCTGGGTGCGAAAATAAATCATCTGTATTTCTTCACCTTGCTTGGAAAATGAAAGTTAATTTGTGCCATCTGCTCTATCTGTTATTTTATTAAGGTGACAAAACATTTTGAATTATGTTTTAACTAGTTCTTTGAACTCATAAAAAATGAAGTCTTCAAAATAAATTATCATATTTATTTTGCAAGAAAAAAATACTTATTTTATATTACTTTAAAATATTTGCTATAGAAATTGGAAGATAAATTTTATATTAAAAAGTAAAACTGAAGTATAATTATTTTAAGTCTAGTTTGGGGAAATATACAAATATTAATTATCCCTGTGTTTATATAACTTGAATCTTCCACTAGATTGGAAGAATATTTGTTAGAGGAATAAAATTTCTCAGTTAAATTGTGTTGCTTTTGTTCTGTAACTGAGATGCCAAAAGCTTCTAAAGAAATATATATTATTATTACGTTTAAAATATTATTAAAATTAATAGAATTTTAAGAGTATTGCTGTAAAAAATCCACCTCCATTTGAGAGTTAGGAAACAAGATTTCAAGTTCTTAAATGAAAAAAACTGTATTAATTAGATGAGAGTTGATAAATTTTTAAGAATTATGTAAGATACTAAATGTGAGTTATTAATACTGTGTATCATTCTAGGCTAGCTGCATCCTAGAGACTTTAACAAAACCTCCTCTGTTGATTTTAGGCTGTCTTTTGCATAGACAGAACTCATATTTTTACTAATAAGAATAGTAAGAAATGGAAGATAATCTAAAATAATCATAAGAAGGGTCAAGGTCCTCCTGAAAGGAGGTTGTAGTCAGGTGGGGGTCAGTCTCTTCTCACAGGCAACCAGTGACAGGACAAGAGAACACAGTCTTAAGCTGAGCCAGGGGAAGTTTAGGCTGGGCATTAGAAAAAAATTCTTCACTGAAGGAGTGATTGAGCATTGGAATGGGCTGCCCAGGGAGGTGGTGGGGTCACCGACCCTGGAGGTATTTAAAAAAGACTGGATGTGGCACTCAGTGCCATGCTTCAGTTGATAAGGTGGTGTTAAGTCATAGTTTGGACTTAATGGTCTCAAAGGTCTTTTCCAATCTAGATAATTCTGTCATTCTGTGATTCTACGATATTCTTTGCAAAAATTACTGTATTAATAAGCTGTCTTCATCCTTGTTCATCCTTAGTTATGTTCATAAAAAGTTTGATTATTAGACCAGCTAAAAGACCATGAGAATCACAAGGAAGACCAAGGGGAAAAAAACCCCCTAAACCCAAAGTTCTCTAAATTTACACAAAACCAATGCCCAGAATATAAATAGTACAATGAGGAACAGACTACAGGAAACATAATAAGAATGATTTCTTGTAGTATCAGAGAGAGTGCTCTTCTGGTTTTGAGGGTTTTTTTATCATCTGAGATAACGCAATTCTGTAATCAGAATAATTTTTTATAGGAAAAATTTCCTTTCCAGTAACTCAATTTCCCTATGAGTTCTCAGGCTTAAAAAGACTCTATAGTTTACTTGGCAGTTTTTATATTTTCCAATTTATTTTTTACACGCTAATAGACTACAAGTGGTTGAGATGATACAGAGGGGTTAATGAGTCTTCTGTTCTTAGGGAAGAAGATATTTATAAGAGAGATTTATAATTAACTGATAGTAAATAAGGAACTGTGCATGGCCTGCTTTCAACTACTGCTTTCTCTGAAGCTAACAAGTGAACATAATGGTTATTATTATTTCCGAAGACCTTAGTTCATTTCAGGTGATTTCAGTGGATATCAGGAAATGTATAAATTAAAATTAATGTGCTGTTGGGTTTTTTTTTGGCATGAAGAAATTGATCTTCAGGAAGAAAATTTACTGAAGGTCACAAGTGGATTCAAGGTAGCAATATAAATAAAAATCTGTTAGCATTTATTTTCATTTCTTACCCCCTGGGTGAGAAAGCCTTCCTAGTGTAAAGATGCTTTTTTTTTCTTTAAAATAATGTATTAAAAAGTAGGACATGATAGGTGCGGGGTCACTCTGACAGTGGAACAGCTGCTTTGCCTTTGCCAGCCAGCCCCAGCACAGCAATGACAATTCATGTTTTATAGGTTAGAGTTTCATAGAAATTCAGGTAGAAGATAAAACATTTAAGTTTTCTTTCCCCAGATATTTGTCACAAATGACCTAATTCAATAAAATAAATATTCAATTTCAAAAATGGGATTTTTTAGGTAGCTAAAAGGGAACACTTATTTTGCTATTTAAAATTTTGCAACTGGGACTTGAATAGGGAATCTTCAGTCAAGTAGAAACGTAAAAACTGTTTTAGGCAAGTATTAAATTTCTATGATGTTACACATAAATTGTGAAATTTCTGTATCCCTCATGTTCAGATGTATGGACTATAATATTGGAGAAACATACATTTTTTACTGATGTTATTGACCAATGTGAATAACTTGATCCAGACTGGGTTGAGTAGGCTGTATAAATGCCTAAAAGTGTTCCTTTGCAGTTACTATAGCTAGTAATTACGTGAATATCACTGAATACGTTTATCAGATTTGCTCAACGCTAGAACCATAGCAGCTACCAAACTCTAAAAAAGACTTTGTTGATGTGTAAAAATAAAAAAAAGTAAGTTGACTCTACACATAAGGTTCATAAGTTCAAAAGCATTTCAAGAAGTTGAAAATAAACAGTAGGATCTAAACCATCTTGCTCTTCAAATTAGTATTTTATTAAGTAATTATGAGCCAAAATAGGGTCAAGAAACCATGATGTAATGCTAAATTACTATTTTCTTTCAAATTTATACTAATTTCCAATTTAGAGGAGGAAAATCAAAGAGGAGTACTGTATGTTTAAATGATAAGATTTAAATTTCCTTTCACACCAAAAAAAGAAGAAAAAAAATTGTTGGGGGAAAAAACCTATAACATCTTAAGACAACTAACTGCCTTTTGAAAATCTGTGTTTCTTTCAGAAACACAGATCTCTGAATCAAGAGAGCAAATTTATTTATTGCCTGTAACCTCTCATTTCTTCATTGTGGGTGTAGGTGATCCTTCTGTCTTTCAAGGTAGTATGATTTAGTTACTCTATTTCTCACTCTCTGGCCTATAAACAGGTGTCCTGATTAGGCTCTCATTTAGTATGCCTTGGGTGGTCTTTTGATTAAATTTTCTTATAGGGAGGAGAAAAATAATAATGGTGCAATGGATGTGAAGAAAGAAAAGTGAGAGTGACCAAAGAAAAAATAATGTTTTTGGTCCCTTGAGACTGGAAGGAGCTACATTTGGAAAAAAATACAACAGAGAGCTTAAACACTTCTGATATAAGACTACAGTTCACGAGTTTTGAAGCTTGGCAGTTGTGGTTGGGCAATGCCAACACCGAGTAATTGCTTAGAACACTATAAATCTGAAAAGGACCACAATTAAAAGATAGTTTAATTTTCATAAAGTTAGGATAATAATTTATTTGATAGTTTAAAACTTAGCACTTTTTTATTTCCTACAAATGTTTTTTTAATACTTGAGAACTGATTTTCATCTAGCAAAGAATGTAAATGTAAATATCACTGAACCGGGTATGCCTGAAGCCATTTCCTAAAAAACAGGTGAGAAGTTGATTTATAAAAATGGGCTAGATAAACATATTAAGAGCAGACAGTAGCCTGAAAATCAGAGCACTCTTGGGAGATGTGACAGTGCTCATAGAAGTTCCACCCTGCTTATGCCAAGCCAGAATCCTGAAACATGTGCCAGGCTAGTACTATTTTTGATGTAGGGACCATATAGGATTGTTTAAAAAAAAAAAAACTGAATTAATGATGCCTAGCTGAATTTTTTTTCCCTCTTTTTTTTGGGGGGGGGGAGGTAGGTCTTGTAAAAGACCTTTTTTTTTCCAAAGACTGAAAAAACCTCTTGGAAACTCTTAGATTTAGTCTAAGAGCAATCATTTTAAAATCTTTTGAGAAAGTCTGTTATTTGAATTTATTTTTTTTGAAAAAAATAAGTCAGTTAATATTAACAGCACCAGGTGACTATGAGCCCATATTAATATCTGATTAGTGAGAGATGATTCCACCCTAATTAAAGTGCAAATGAGACTGCATGCCAAAGTTAATAATTCGGATTTTATTTAACAATTAAAAGAGAGAAAGAAATAGAAAAGAGAGAGAGATCAAGTAGAAGATAGTTAACATCCATGGATCCAGCAGCATCCCTTTGATCCTTCTTCACCCTGGGCTTCTCAGTAGTGGGGAGCCTGATGTTGTTCAAAACTTCTCACTATTTGTACATTTTAGAAAACAAAGGAATTAATGTTCATCGGCTGCACAGTTCTCTGATGCTAATTAGTCTGCATGCTCAGTCTTTCTGTTGGAGTCAGTGAGTTTCTTGGGTTGGTAGGCTGTGAGTTGGTGCTGGCAATCTCCCCCTGCAGGAATTATTTTTACTGTATATTTCTTTTGGGCTCCAGACACTTAGGAAAAATGGTTTTCACTTCATCTGCTATGGGAATCACTCATTTGTCATCCATATGTAATATGCTTTGGCAGTTAAAATGGTTTGCTATTTATAAATACTAAATTGAATGTAAACAAATTTATCTCACTCTTGCTTATGACTAATTTTTCACAATTAGTTATTGTGTTTCTTTACCATACCCACAAATGCTATTGTTTCAAAAAGTGTGTTGGAAAATGTAATTATCATCTCAGGTACAGAAAAATGTTTACCCATTTATCTTGTTGCATTACAATAAGTAAAGACTTAATATTCTTTTATTTCTGTCTTTGCTCTTAGTTATTGTCAATAGAAATAGCCTTCCTCTCCTCCTCAACAATCAGAGAGTTGAACCTATCCTGAATCTTCAGCTTTACTCTTGGGCTCCAAATTGAGAAACATTTAATTTATCATGCTAAAAGTCCCTTCCTGGTCTGATATGAGTCATGAGGAATTCAACAGTTGACTTTGCCCTCTGTTAGAGCACATGAGTAATCTGGCCAGGAATAGCACAGGACTGTGGACACAAAGACGGTCTTGCTTCAGGGATGTGTGGGACTTCATTTGCCAGGTAGAATAAGGGGAGCATCCTATGGGGAGCTGTGGATGGCTCATGATATAATAAGACAGTTTTTGCACCTTCTGTGAGATAAATTTGGCCAGTTCAAGTTTTGCACCTCAGTGGTTGATTTGCCCTTTTCCCTGTCATGTCATGAAAAATGTACCAACTTGCAAACAGTACAGAATAGCCAGTAATTTCACCTTTGAGGATAGGTATGATTGTGCACTTTAAGTAGGACCTAAAAACAGCTAATGGCCTGAGATAATGAAGACTCTTAACAAAAAGAAAAAATTACTGAGCCTATTAATTTAAAAAAATCTAATTTATTTATGGTAACTACTCATAAAGTGAGAGCTGATTAATCTTATTGAAATGTTTTATATTAAAAGGAAAAAAAAAGTGTGTAGGTCTGCATAGCAAATCAGTTGCTCAAATCACTTGGAAAACATGTTGTGATATTTGAAACAAGCCACAGGTAGTGGAGTTTCTGAGATGTAAACCTCATGAAGTGGGAGTTAATTGCACGTTTTGGTCATGCGGGCACATCCTGCTGTTGCTAGGTTATTGCAGCATGAGAAAGGATGCTGGGTCTGCTGATTGCACCAGGGAAGAAAATGTTTTGATGTCGCATCGCATATGCTGAGACCATGACCTCATCCCACACAGTCTTATTAGCAGTGTTGAGCAGGAGTTAGGTCTATTCACCCAACAAGTAACTCCTGTGAAATATTCGGTCTCTGCCTAGCATTGAAATGCTGAGCCCAGTATTACTGACAAAGCCTTATATATAATATAATACCTATATATATATATGTATATATATTTATCCCATAGAGAGGCAGGCTACATCTTTTAAAGGGAAACAGAACACTAAGACAAGCTGCACTGTAAACTTTAAATATGTTTCTAGGATTGTCTCCACTTTTCCAACTATTTTTTATGCGCCATGCCAGAAATTTACAATCTCCAGTCACAACAGCCATTACTTATTTAGAAGTATCTCTTCATTTCAGGTGTAAGAGACAGGTGTAAGTGGAATTTATAAAAGAAATAGAGAGATATCCCTGAAACCCATAGGTGTTGTCACCGGAACTGTAGTCACCACTGCAGTTCTACAGTTTTATGCCCTTGTGTGGTAACATGTTGGTAACTCATCACAAAACCATAGGGAAAAATTCTGCTTTGAGGCAGTGAGAGTTCAGTGTGACTTTGAAGAAGCATAGACTGTCCAGCAGTGCCTGTCTCAAGGCCAGTTTCCTATAACCACCTTTTCAAATAAGACTACTGCAAATTATTTGTGTCCAGTATTTCACACTGGAATCAAGTTCAGTAAAAAATGACAGTTCTTAATAAGCCATCACATTCTAGTGATAAGCACCAAGCCTAAATAGGCAAATAAATTAGTTTAAGAGATTTCTCTTTGCATGCTTACTTAGATTTATTTCTGCTGAACAAAAATCCTTATTTTGGGGGATTTGTTAGGAAAATTGAATTGCTATACTTAATTACACTTGTTTTCTTAGAATTCTTTCCACAAGTCTGTTTTTGCTCCAAATGTCTAGGTTATCTTGAAAATATCCCTTCTTCACCCGGAAAAAATATGGGTGTTAAGAGTTGCTATAAGTAGTGTGCACAAGATTTAATTTTCACTAACAGTAACCATCAAAAAATGTTAAACATTTTATCAAAGCTTGAATTTTAGTCAATAATTGTGGAAAGGACAAGCACCTTCATAAGGCTAACTTCCCATAAAGAGCATTAGGCTGTGAAAAATTGGACTGAGGAATTTCCGTATTTTTCCACTCTTTGCCTAACTTACAGTGGGCGCTCCATTTATAAATAATTAAATTTGGATGAGATGGATGGAGTGCATAAAGTTCAGTTACAGCAGACACTTAACAGGATTTTCTGCTCAGTTAAGGGGATTCAAGTAAAATAGGTGTCTTCCAGCACAGAAGAGCACAGTTGAAAGCAGTTCAGGAGTTTGGAAAGACTTACGGAGGTTCCTTGTCACGATACAAAAACTTTGTTATACAATTATTTGTTGTTGATTTTACCATAAGCTTGGAAGGCTGATGTTGATATAGGACATAAAAAGCAGGTAAGGGTGACAAGACAGTTGTATGTCCCTTGTAGAGCATGTATTAACCAAGTCTTCATACACAGCTACTTGAAAATCTCCTGAAATGTCCGCTATTAAGTACAATCAGACACAGGACCTTGCACTGGAGACATCTTGTGACTTGATTTGACTTGACATTTTCTGGGTCTGGGCTATGATTTTGACACTCTATGACACAAATGTGTTTTTATTCAATATGACCTTTCATGTTACATTTTCCTTTTTGGGCACCAACCTGTTTTTGGCTGCAAATATGTCCAAAGGGACCATACGGCCTCTGTACCATTCACTGTAGTAAAAACCATGGCTATTTACCATGAGGTCTTCAGTCGTTACTCCTGATTTAAGCAACTTAATGTTAGCATTTATTGTTTGTTATAGCATTTTAAATTACATTTAAATTTCTCTGAGAGCATTATTTGGGAACATATATGAGAAAAATTAAGAACAAACTATTCTTTGCAGGTAAAGTCATGGTGTTTCGCCCTTGGGGTTGTGTGGGTTCTGTGCAATCGCAAAGTTGTTCTTGGCAAGTGAATGACTGCACACTCATCCTTAGTTTGTCTGTTTTGCACTGATTACGGTACCACCTGAAACATAATGTCCTGGGTTGCAGTGTATTCTATTACCATCCTCATGAGCTGTTGAAACCAGGTGGGGCAGTGTTTCCTTGCCTCCTCCCCCCAGACTATCTTGCTGTTAATGGCCCATCGTTGTCCTGCCGCATGACTCAGAGATAACTCCCTCCGGACTATCTTCTGTTAATGAGCCTAATCAACACTTGGTCTCATGACTCATTACCCCATTGTGAGATGCTCCACCCAGAGGGAGGAACCAAGCATTCCATCCTGGATATAATCTGAGATTCCAAACACTACAGGCACCCTTTCCACTGGATTTCCAGAGGACAGGAGCTACACAGCCACCACTGGACCTTCTGAGGAAGAGCAGACCCTTTCTACAGGATCACTGCTTCAACAGAACCACATCCATCAGTTCTGGAGGACTGCAGCCACCATTTTATTGGACTGCTACCACCACCCTGACTAACAGGGTGTTCAGGTTGTATCCTGACTCTGTCAGTTTAAACCAGTGTTTTCTGGCTTTTTTCCCCCTTTTTTCTTAATTTCCCTATTAAATTGTTATTCTGACTTGATGCCTCCCACTGGTTTGTTTTCAAACTAGTACACATAACTAACATGAACTTTCTAAATCGGGTGACACAACAGGACATCTAAGTTCCCAGGCCTATGTGTGTGAGGACAAGACCTTCCTTGAGTCTTTTTTGGTGTATAACCCAGACCAGTACCACCCGACTGCTTAAGTCTCACTCCAACATTGTTGCTGTGCTGTCTTCTTTCCCCACTTTGATTTATGCTTCATGCTTCCAAATATTATTCTAGATGGAGATGTTGTTTTTGTCTTCTTTCCTTGTTAGAAGATTATGAAGTAGTGACTAAAATAAAATAAATCATGTCTACATCTTGAACTTGGGGAAAATATGCAGAATTGAGATCATTTCATGATCTCCTAATGGTAAATGTCATAGAGAATTGTTATAGGAATAAGTCTACACCAGAGAGATGTCCTCACATTTTCTTGTAATCTCCATTGTCCTTCTAGGTCTTAAATTATTGACATAATTACACTGAAATGAAACGATCTATGACTTAGTCATTAGATTATAAAAGCAACATTCATTGAGATTATGCAAATTCAGATAATTTAACTCAGCTGCAAATGATCTGTATGCCTCTGTTTAGAAAATTTGTGTATACATATAGTCGAGATACATCCATTTCTTCAACATTATTGGAAAAAAGCTTGAAAGCTTGGTTTTGTTAATATTTTACATCCTCCACTGAACACTAATTTTCAGGATCAATGATGATTTTGCAGAACACTTCTGCACTAAGCTAATTTCCAATAATGTTCATAGTCAGGAATTTTTGCTGTGCCTATTGTACATATTTTCCCACCCATGCAAAACAGCATGAATGTCTTATTAGAGACTGAATCTCAGGTAATTAGCATCCTATCACCTGAGCAATGAAATAATCCATGCTGCACTACTTTTATGCCTAACAAATATAGCTAAAAGTTTCTTACAATAAATGAGCTTTCTGAGCTTATTATTTTTTGTTCCCTTCCATCATGTCCTCACAATTATGAGATAGATGAGAGACTTTTTGGGACACTGAAGGCAGTTTTAGGAGAAAAAGAATAAAAATTTTTTTTTCCAGAATAGAGTCCTGGAAAAAGTTCCACTCATCCTTGCCATTCTATTAATTAATTTCTCAGTCTATCTACTAATTGAAAAATGTTTTCTCTGTTTAGACATATACTTTGTTTAAATGTGATATGCAGTCTAAAGAACAGCTATGCATGTGGATAGTACATTTATAAGACTATTTCAGTACCATAATAAACACTGAGCAAAACCTTGAAGAGTATTGTAAATTGAATTTGAATGGATTTAAGTATTAGTGATTCCAGAGAAAAACAACTTCTATTCTTCAGTTATAGATTTATTAGTTTGACTGATTCTGGTAATAGTAATATAAAATTCTAAGAAGAATTCTAAGAAAGATCTACTTTCTTGTTGGGGTGGTTTGGGTTTTTTTTTGGGGGGGGGATTTGTTTATTTGTTGTTTTATTTTTTTTAGATGCTTACAGGATGGTTAGATAAGATACTGAGTCACTGCTATGGAAGAAAAATTATGAACAGAGGGAAAAATAAAGCTTTAGGATTTCCTGACCTTGTCTGAAGTGATGCATTTGATTAATCTATATTTTCATGCTTTGACAATTGAACCTTCTTTTGTTCTTCCAGAGAGGATGTTTGTAGAGTAACAGATTTTGTCTGCCGTTGGTTTTGTCTTGGGATTTGATGGAAATTTTTTGCTATTTTGTAGGCTTAGTTGTCTGAACTAAGGGCTTGACACACTCATAAATAGTTCCACAAGATATGATTGTACTTCTTTTGTCACGTTCTTCTGTATTCATTTTTCTTTGTGTATTTTCTCTTAGCGAATGTTGGTAAAAATGGATTCCTAATAATTTTTTTTGCTCTTCTTTGTCTTCTTTCTTCTTTATATATATTGTATATAATATAGAATTGTATTTTTTGTATCTATGTAAAAATAATTAAATTCATTTTTCTTGAGTTTCAGTGAATATTGCAGTCTTGTGAAACCTATTAAGAAGTCTATTAAAGCTTATTAAATTTCATGTAACCCCATTGCTCTCCTTTTGTCAATAAGGACTTTATTTTATCAGTTCCTAAAGTGTTTTTACTTCTGCCTTTATTTACAGTTCCAGACTTCATAATGAAAGAATGCATTTTTAGTAACAATAGGTGGAAACCTGTAATAAATGATGAGATTCTTTTTATTGGTGTCTGACTCCTGTAAGTGGATATTAGTCTCTAGACTACACATCTCACTGCTTTATTGGTGTCTGACTCCTGTAAGTGGATATTAGCAGTCTCTAGACTACACATCTCACTGATTTTAATTACAAAAAAAAAAGACTGTTCTCTTGAACCAGACCATTTATATCTCTTAAATTCATACTACTTTCAAATAATAAAACAAAATTTATGATTAGTTTCTGAGACATGAACATGCTGTGAATTAAGAGGATGCTAAAGTGTATGGTTTCAATGTTATCAGGCAAGGAAAGCAATAATTATAGGTGTTGATAGATGTTGACATAGAAAATAGTGATTGTAGTGGGGGAGATAGCTCTTTCCAAATAAGTATAACTTTTTTGGGAGGTCAGGGAAGAAAGGAAACAGGGGATGGAAGTTCTTGATTTTGAAAGTACCATTGGGAGGCCAATCATGGTCTCGTGCTCACAGTGCCAATCTTAACAACAAGATATACCACTGTGAGTCCGCACTCAAAGTGGAGGAGAGTAAATTTTGCTCTTGATGAAAATCTGACTCATAGCACTCTAAGGGGTATGTGCAAGTACAAAGAGTTGAAAAAGCACATTATTCTACAGCTGGAAAACAAGCTTTAATGTGCTTTATAGAGCTTCTAAGCCAGTTAGACATAAGCGAGTTTGAAGTTACATAATGACAACAGTGAGGTATTGAATACAATGATGTATTCTGCCCATCAGGAAGGGAAACTCTGTACCTTGGTACCATACCAATGCAACAGACTGCCCAACTCTCCAGCCTGTCAAGGTCCCACTGAATGGCAGCACAGCCTCCTGATGTATCAGTTTCATAGCATCAAGTGTTCCAGTTTGTTTCCGGAATGATCTGTAAGTGCTGGAAGTGCTCTGAAAGAGCTGTCCATTCCACCTTCAATCTTTCATGTTTTGTACTTTCAGATCATCCAGTGAAGGAACTAATCAAATAAGAGTTAAATAGCCTACAGAGTCTTGGTTTGGACTAACAGAAGCTTCGTGTCTTACTCTAAAACTCCAGTTTGCTTTATTTCTATTACATTAATTATCTGAATCGTGTATGTATGGAGTTTAAAAATTTACTGACTTTTCTGGCTTTTGCTACATTTCAGATGTAAGCAGTAAGTTCAAAATCTCTTTCTACAATTAAAGATCTGTAGATATTAAAGAGTGCCTCGTTTGCTGCTTTTTCTGCCTTAACTCTTTTAATCTCTCATTTCAGACTTTTCCTAGCTATTGAGCTATTTTCTGTCCCAGAATTTGCCACTTTGTTTTTTCCAAATATCCCTCTAGCCCTCTAGCTCAGTGATTTATTGATTAAGAACAGAATCAATTCAGATTTGCAAAAAGCAAATGATTTTGTGTGGTCCATTACTCTTTGACAGATTTTTTTGTTAGTACTTCATTACTTCATGTCTTTTTTAACCCAGAGTTTGTTTACTTTTTAGTTATATTTCTTCATGTGTTTATGCTACCTTCTGACCCATGTGACTTATACCTGGTATGCTTTCATGCTTTACCTGGTTATGTAGCAAAGTCCTACATATTGTCAGGTTGCAACTTCTTGGGCTGGTACAGCACTTCCTAACTTGTCTTGGCTGTTTCCAGTAACATTTGACCACCTACGTTTCATCCTGTGGTCAAAGATTATGCTTATGATGAGATCTCAGTCATTGTCTAGAGAAGCCAGAACACTTGTTAATTTTATTCATTTAAATGTTGAATGTTTTGCTCAAAATATTATTGTTTTCACCGAAAGGTATGGTAATGATTGTCAAGAGGAAAGGGATGCAAATGCTTTATGAGAAGCAGAAAAGGATTGATTTACTGTGAAGTAGTATGCTCTAAGTTCTTGTCATTTGTTTCAATTCTCAATTTTCAAAAGCCGCCAAAATTGTGTTCTGCCCTAGCATGAATACTGAGTGTTTAAGCCAAACCTTTCCAGTTGTCCTTCTATGTCTGCCTGATTGTTGTCTAAAGAACAGGAAGGCCAGAAGGATGAGACGTTGGCATCAAGCATTAAAAGAAGTCATTGGTTGCAAACCAGAACACTAGGGGCAAAGCAGCAGGTTCAGATCTTGCTTCTGGGTTTCATTGTCTAAAGTCTTACGGTATTTCTAGAAAGAATCCAATCTTGGGCCTTTGTGTATGGGGTAATTAATTTCATTTTTTATCATGAAATACATATATATTTTAATTTACCCTATGGATCATAATGCTGGCCTTGAAATGAGTATTCAACCCCAATCTTATTAGATAGTGGAATATTTTCAACATTTATTTCTGTTACTGAAGAGAAATGTTATAGAGATGGCTTGATATAAAAAGACTATTTGAAAATTAGTAAATCATATCTAAATTTTGTTTAGTAACTTAATATATAATAATTATAGGATCTTAATATATATAGGAACTTAATATATATAATTATAGGATCATAGAACTGTTTGGGTTGAAAGGGACCTTAAAAACCATGTAGTTCTAATCCACCTGCAATGGCCGGGGACGTCTTGCACTAGACCAGGCTGCTCAAAGCTGCATCTAACCTGGTCTTTACATTTCCAGGCATGAAGCATCCATTTTTTTAATGTCAAACATGAAACATTATTACCTTTATGTAGGTCGTATTTTTGTGATTTTTGTTTTCCCTTCAGATAGTTGAAGTTTCGTTTGCAATATGTGATTCAGCAATGCATTTTGCTGACACAAAGAAAAATATTGACCTATATTTATGCAAAAACATGTAGGCATAACTTTAAAAATATGTTTCACATAAAAAAATACCTCCTCAGAGTTTTTACCATCATGATAGACTAAACCGTCTGGGAGCCTGAGGCTCTGAAGAAGAAGCTTTTGCTCTCCTGTGACAGTTATTCAAAACATAGCTTGAGGAGGCCAGCACTCCCAGTTGGACAAGTAGACCATGACAGTCCTTCCCTGAGGTTTAAATATGCTGTACTGACACGAATACAAAATCCATTGTTATCACTGTGTTAGTTTAAACACTGACCTACTCTCATGCCTTTGATTAATGAACACCATCACAGCACTTTTATTTTGTACCTTAATTGAGTAATGATCTCTGGGGGCCAAGTGCAATTTATGTAAAACTACTCTTGACCTCAGTGGGAAGGGACAGTCTCTGCTTTTCTCAAGGCAGAAGAAATGATTAAAAACAAGAGGAATTAACTGAGACATGGGAACCTAAATTTAGTCCTGGTCAGTACAACATTCTCTCTTCTTCCCTCTCATTCTTGCCCTGAATATCTTTTCAACAAAGATTGTTAGAGGAAAAGCATAATGCCAGTTGGAGTTTTCTGTGCTGTCCAAAGGTAACAATTGGAGTTTGCTGTGTTTTCCTAAGCTTAACAAACAATGTCAGCCTTAATTTGCTTCTGCTGGTGTGTACTGTCTGCACAGTAGTCTGGAGTCTTGTTCAGATCTAACAATTTAGAGAGATGGTGCTTCCTTTTTACAGCATAATGATTCTTAAAAATGCAGAAATGTTTGAGTCACTAAGGGAACTCTGAAATTGTGTTTAGTCTCTATAATGGCTTGTCACATTTAATATGGTGTTGCTTTAATACTGCAATAAAATGCACATTGGTAAAATATTTGGGGAAAAAATAGAAAAATAATCTATTGATTATATTTAAAATGATATCCTGAATGTAGTCCTTCAGTGTTATGAGAATGCTATATATACACACACATATATATATATATGCATATATATATGTATATAAAAGTTTGAAAGAGTACTCTGTTCCTCTGGAAATAATTTTAGGCTCAGGAGGATTGCTGACAGTGAGTTTGTCCTAATTTATTTCAACTAAATTCTCTGTTTAATAATAGAATTTGGCTGGACAAGAGTAGTTATAGAAGAAAGCGCCAGCATAGCTCAGGAGGTATTGAAGATTATCTTGCTGATCGAAATGCTATCTGTACACAGGTTGACTGTGAGTTCATGAGGGAGTCTAGTGAGTAGATGGACTTGAATGCTTTCTCAGAAATCCTTAGTATGATGAGTGTGATAACTTAAATTACTCTAAAAACACTTCGAGTATGTATTTTTATTGTTTTTTAATGAAGTTATAGGAATTTTGAAATTTTGATGAAATATCATTAAATTAAAGGATCCAAGTATTTTGGAAAGTTTTCTATCCTCCTGAAACTGGATTTGAAAACAATCTTTTAGTTTGAGCTTCTATACTTCCAACATGTATTAATTTTAATTTGTTTAATTACCTACTTCATTATTCATATTATGAAGTATTCATAATTTTACATGGATTCTTAGAAATTGAGTACTTTAGCTAATTTATCTATTTTTATGACTTTAAAATATGAGATAATATAAGCCAATAAAAGATTATGAGACTTCCGTCATGGTTTAACCTCAGGAGGCAGCTATGGCCCACACAGCTTCTTGATGACTCCCCTGCATTGGGATAGGGAAGAGAATCAGAAAAGTAAAAGCTAGAAAACTCATGCCTTGAGATAAAGACAGTCCAATATGGAAAGCAAAAGCTGCACATCCAATTAATTCACTGCTTCCCATGGACATGCTGGTGTTAAATCATGAACAGCCCAGAACAGCCAGGTTCCATCAAAAGTAGTTGTTGCTTGAGAATACATACAGCTTAACCCTGAATATCCCTCTTCCTCCCTCCCCCAGCTTTTATTGCTGAACAAAAATGTTATATGGTGTGGGATATTCCTTTGATCAGTCAGGGTCAGCTGTTTTGGCCACATCCCCTCCCAATTTCTTGTGCACCCCCAGCCTCCTCCCTGGCAGAGTGGAAAGAGAAACAGACAATTCATCAATTCTCTTTCAGCACTGCTCTGTGATAGCTGAAAGATCCTTGCATTATCAACTCTGTTTTGGTCACAAGTCCAAAACATAGACTCCTACAAGTTACTGCAATGAAAACTAAGTTTATGACTGCCAAAATCAGTACAGCAACTCACATACAAGTGACATGACTAAAACCAATATCACTTGGCTTGCTTTTTTGTTATAAATTTTGCCATAAATAGAACCTTTTCTAAAGTACTCCTGTGTTATCAGCGCTGTTTTGGTCACAAATACAAAACATAGCACCACACAAAGTTCTATGAAGAAAATGTTATCTTTTCCAAATGAAACCAGTAGACACCTCCAATTACATTTCAGGGTTTTCTTCTGCAAGTAGAGTGTCATGGTTTTCATGCACTTTTTGACACTGTAGTGGTTTTAGCCACAGTTTCTCATTTTTTTGACTCCTAGGCAGGAATAGAAACCAGTCCTGAACACTTTCGCTTTTTTTTTCCTTACATGACTGTGTATTACTGACAGTTATAGCCTGTATTTGCATGAAAGCATGTATTTATGAAGTTTGGAAGGCTTGAGGTCATCTAGTAGCCAGCTGAACACTGACAGAACTGGGATGTGTTTTGCATAAAATGTACAAAAACAACATCCAAAGATAGACGTCTCTTTGCAACAAGATGTCTAAGAAACAGAATTTGAATTACTCTACTGGTCTTGGCTCAGTTCTGTTGAAGGAATGGGGTTTTGGCCACTCATTCTGACTCGCTCACACATGAAGCTCTCTTCAGCACACTGAATGGTGTATAGCCTCACTTGAAATGTATTCCTTGTTCAGCATATTTGCCAATGTGCATTCACATCTATCCCACAGTCATGGAGGCACTTGAAGGATTTTGCAGCCCATGGGAGCATACAAAATTGTCAAATAAATAACTTCTTTTTGTGCGTTAAAATAGAAATAACTCTCCTTAGCCATGGGATTTCATGCTTTTATTCCTGCTTCTGGTTGCCATCAAAGTTACTTTTACAAGTGGGTAATGTATATTCAGTTTCTTGCTGTACCACTTGCAAAAATCCCTGGCCAGTTCATCCAAAATGCCATCAGTATTTTTGTCAACTGTATTGAAAATCAGTAGATACTTATGTTTTGGAGGATTATAAAAGGTGAAAACTTTAATTTGTATCTCTATAGTACTTTGGTAAGAACAGAGGAAATAGTTTGTGTTCATTTTATTGCCAGGTGGTACTTGGCTGATGTTCTTTCAGCTCACTCTAAGAAAAGGCAAGAAAATAACATGAGCAGTAAAGATGAGAGAAGAACATGAAGAGATGAAAAAGCTTAGTAACTGTAGGGTCTGTGTATTTAAGCAGCAGTGATTTAAAAACAAACAACAAAAAATATTGGGAAACCGTCTGTCCATGAGTGCACAGCAGAGCATTACCACTTAAGCTAAAGCTTTCTGGATGCTGATAGACTTTCATTTACAAACAAACATAAACTCAGTAGTTATGGGGGAACAAATCAAAAGCAAAAGTTTTTAGAAGAAAAAAAAAGGAAGAGAAAAATTTAGTCACTTCTATTCAGTTTCCACCCCTCATCTCAAAATGGAAGTGTTGGAATGAAAAGCAGTTCAGAGAAGTACAAGGATGAACAAAAGGCCTTGGAACAACCTTTGTGCAAATAACAACTTTCAGAAATAGATGAGCAGGAAATAAACTAAAAATGAAAAGAAACACAAAGCTAGAGAGTAAAGGTAGGGGAAAACTAATATTCTCTTCTGTGCAAAAAGAGGTCTTGAGAAATCAAGTTAAGGTAACAAGAGGCATGTTCGAAGGAAGCAATGCAGCCATTTCTCTTGCAAGATATCACATTTGTGAAATTCCTTGTCAGTTTGTTGTGGATGGGAACTTTGCATTAACTTCAAGAGGAGGCTGGGTAACTGCTGGAGAATGCATTCCCTGAGCATGCTAGACAGCTACAAATCAAGCTGAGTTTAGAAATAAATGAAGGATGAGAGAGTAGTCAAAGTATTATCCCGTTTTTCATCCTATGCATCCACTTTTTGCAGGCAGAGGCAAAATCCTGAGCTAACTGGACTTCAAGTCTAATTTATAACAGCTTTTTTTTTCTCAGTTTTGTTTTGGTATTGAGGGTGAGGTAGTTTGTGGGGGGTTTTGTGTGGTTTTACTTTGTTTTTGTTTTGGTTTTGTGTTTTGTTTTTTTTTTTCAAGGGAGGAAAACAGGTTTATAGTTTCTGAAGTTTTATATCATGTCTGTCATGATAAAGAAATGGATGGGCCAGAAGAAGACAATGTCATCATAGAAGATGTTAGTGTGACACCTTGTATACACAAGATTTTGTTTCTTTTCTGTTACAGCCAGTATTAAAATCTTACAAGATCTGCATAATTATTTTCATGAATTTTTTGTGGAAGATTTTTTTAAACTAATTATTTTTAAAAGAGTTTCCCTTTCTTATTTCTTCAAATAAATATCTTTAATTAAAAAAAAATACAAATAAAACCAGGAAAACACAAAACCCCCAAACAATCCAGCTGTTCCCAAAGAAAAGCAGGGTTGGCTCACAAGGAAAGATATTTTTCAATGGTTTTAATAGACCTCTTTGTTCTGGAAACATTGACATTGATTGCAGTGGGAAACAGTGTAGGGCCATTAAGTATGTTTGCTTCTCTTCGAATCACTGATTACTTTTCTTGAAACTGCTAATGATATTCAAACTCTTTAGCAGCGCTTCTGAACCATGTACACCATGAAATTCCTCTGCCAGCATCACTGTGGTTTTGCACAGCATGGGACAGACGGGGATATGAAACTACTCTGTGCTCCTGCATGACAGGGTGTTCCAATGAGTGCCCTGGCAGGAGCACTCATGTTCTCCTGATGGACAGCCTTGTGTTAACAACCAGCAGCAAGTCCCAGAGCAATGAGTCACAGGGCTGGAGTAGAGTCATGGGCTCCAAGTGCCTGCAAGGCCAGTCACAAACTCTGGAAAAAGATATACTGGGCCTCTGGGATGAGGCTGGATTGTGAAGTCAGGAAAAACAGAGGATATTTGACCACTGGTTGAAGAAAAGGGTGCCTGGGGGACTTGCATTGTTGGTGTGCTAGTCCTGCGTAGAGGATGCAAAAGAATGTGTGGTGGGGATGGATAAGGGTGATAAATGTCTAGTAGGCTCTTATATGTACAGAATTAGGCTAAACATTGCTAGATGTAGGAACTGGCAAAGATGGATGACTAATTTCACCCGTTGAAGAAATAAGAAAAATGTGTTTGGCCCCAATACAATAAGATTAGAATTGAAGACAGCAGTGCTATTTTTCAGTCTGAATGTTGTGTGCTTTGGAGATGTGACAGCATAGTCTCACAATTGTGTGATGGCCTTAAATATTTCATAAGCATTACTTTTCTATGTTTAGCTATCAAGGCTTAGACTTACTGTGCCAATTCATTGCAGGCAGAGTACTTGAAGCTGAACATCAAACAGCTTCTTACAGTGTTCCAGAATGGATCCTTAGGCTGGATTGGTTCTAAGATTAAGGTATGCAAAAGAAAATGTAGGAAAAGTTTTAATGGACAAGGTTAAACTTCTGAACCTGGCAATATTTTTTGTTAGTTGTTAAGATTATGCATGAGAAAGTGTACTGTTATATGGTCTTACTTCAACAATCTCTTTACTTGTCACAGAAGAGCCTTCAAATGCTGTTTTATTCTAGTGAAAAAAAATGCAGATTTCTTTATTCTCTAGGCAGTATAATTTGTTTATCGTGTTACAATCCTGTCCACAAAATCTAACAGCTCATAGAAGAAACATTGATCTACTATGCCATGAAAAATAAAAAAATGAAAATTAAACTCTTGCTTTTACACAACAGTTTAGTAATAAATCATACTAGAACCTCTTGTTTCAACATTGACATAGTCTAGAATTATTATATTTCACTGAATAAATTTCAGAAGAAATGTTTACCTATTTGAGAAAAAGTATTTTACTTTCTGCAAAAATTTCAAAAGTAGATGCCTACTTTGTTAATGGAAAATATTCACAGAAGGGTGCAAGTGAATACACCTTGGTATTATGCAGTGGCCTTTCTTTTTCCCTAATGTTTGCCAAGACATTTGAAAACTTCATCGATGAGTTTTCTTGTTCTGTTTGTGGGTGGTTAGGGTTTTCATTTGCTTTGTTCTTATGCTTTATTGTAAATTTAACTCAGAACTACCAGTTCTACAAACTGAATTTTTCAAAAGAGTTTACAAACATGTGGGGACATCCCTATTCTGATTGATTAATGCAAGCTGATGTTATTTTTCAGGTTACTATATCTGACCTTTGTCATGGTGATATATGTAATCTATTTAACTGTTCCAGCTGCACAAAGACTAGAATAAATGAATATGCCTCTGTATGGCTGACAAATATTTAGACAATTTTTCTTATTTATTTAGCTTGCCAAGATAAATTTAAAAAGTAATATTTTATTCCTCTGAAAAGTAACTGAAGCACATTGAAAAGCTCAAAATTAATTACATCTATCTATCTATCTATCTATCTATCTATCCATCCATCCATCTTTATTAGTATTAACAATTAATTTTTAAATTTTAAGAATACCCTGAAATTCCATGGCAACATGAAGAAACATTCATGTCTGGAAGCATTGCAGACATTTAAATTATGGCAACGTGCTCTTTTATCTTTTATCTTTTATCATCTTTTATCTGTGCACCAATGCACAGTACTTCCATGTTCTTTAGAAAATAGGCTGATCTTCATTAAGAGGCAGATAGGAGACATATTCTGTCTCACAAATTACTTGATCTAGAATAAACCAAAGAGGAAAAAGAGTGACAAGTGGTGTATTTTGAGCATATGTTACTGACACGTCTATCGGATTTCTTAAAAAGAATGTCTGAAAATATGCATCATGTGTCTCCCTTTATTGAAAACCTTTTGCCTTAGACTCTAGAAGGTAAGTGAACCAACTTTAAAGGTAAAATTCACCCCACAATGCCTCTTATGAATTCCCATTCATAAGAATGGTACTATATTTGGTACTCAACCAACAATTCATAAAATGCAAGCATAAGATATGTAGAACTGGCTCATCCTGAGTCAAAGTACTATGAACATCCTATCACATAAGTTAGGCCTATATTAAGTCCTCTCTGCTGCTGTTAACCCATAGTTAATCCATGGGGTTAAAACACATTCAAGAGTTCTATATTAAACAGGAAGATCCATATTGCAGCATTTGTGAGACTGGTATTTTAAAGGAAAACACTAGCAAACAATGAAAGCCAACCTGTTTATGGAATAGAAGTTCGTATATTGAAGAGTTAAGCTCCAATAATTGGTATAATAACTATTTTCCTTTTCTCTCTGCTTACATGCAAATGTTTCAATACCAAACACTGTAGAATATTAAAAATGTTGATTGCTAAAGTATTTTTTTAAAAGAGCAACTGAATTACAAGTACAAACTAACAGTGTAATTCCAAAGAGAGGATTCTTCCCTGGTGCTTATGTGTCTTTTAGTAGTTTAAACTTTTGCAGCTTGAAAAGCAACTGAGTGTATGACTGGAATAACAATTTCTGGAAAATTGTAGAAAAAGAAAGGATAGAAGAGGTAGATTTAAACAAAAAACCCCAGATTTTACCCTTAAATGTTTTTTTACATATCTTCAAAGGTGAATTCATACGTCCCACAAATCTACTAGAGTTCAGTTCTGTGTCTATTATGATCCAATTATGAGATGCCTCTGCCTGAATTAAGGTGCAAACAAGACCGTATGCCAAAGTCGATACTATGGATTTTATTTAACAGTAAATGTGATGTAGAGAAAGAAATGGGATGGGGAGGGGAAGGTGAGGAGGGACGAGAAAGAGAGAGGGAGAGAGGGAGAGGTTAAGTACAAAGAAATCACCACCATGTGGATTCCTGTGGTGTCCTGCTGGCCCTTCTTCACCCTGGTCTTTGGTGTTGGGGTCTTGAGTCATTCTTCTGGAGGCACCAATTTTATACAGTCCAAATCCCAGGTATCCACGGCGTTAGAGATGCTGTTCTCACAACTTGAGATGGTATGTGTGTAAGCACTTGCTTCCTTACCCACAGTGTCCACAGTGGGAATTTTTGTCTGGTTGCTAACCAACTGTTCGCCTCTGTTAGGCCTGGAAATTAGCTCCTTCCTGCTGTGTTGTGTTTATCTCAGGTTCCATTGTGGTGGTTTATCTTATGCGGACAGTGTTTGTGGGG
The DNA here is from genome assembly GCF_000691975.1 of Corvus brachyrhynchos. NCBI lineage: Eukaryota > Metazoa > Chordata > Aves > Passeriformes > Corvidae > Corvus > Corvus brachyrhynchos. Next base: position 16,338,539 of record NW_008240046.1, on the reverse strand, counting down.
TTTTGGGACAGACAACTGCATTCTTTAAGTCCTTACAGTGCCTTACTGCAGCAGGCCCCATGCACATACTCTGTCCAAGTAACCTGAACTGGATAAGCCCTGAGAAACATCCCCTCCTTTTTCTGAGACAGTGTAGGTTGTTTCATAACTGATGTTTTCTAGGGTTAAAGGAACGTTTGGGTACCTAGAATTTTTAAGCAAACCCATCCTCTAGTAAAAAATGTAACGCTTGTATGTTTACATAACTTTAGCGTTCTCGATTAAGGTATTGACAATTAGTTTTCATTAAAGATGCTTCAAATTTCAGCAGTTCCCAAGTACATACACTCATTACATATATATTAAATATAAGATATAGAATAAAATTTCAGTACTGCAGTATTTGGTGTCAATGCCTTGAAAGTTCACAGACTTTTTTGATTCTGATATAGCTCTTCTGCAAAATTATACAAGTCATCCTCCATTATGAGGCTTCTAAACCAGACTTACACCAAAGTGAGTGTATGAAATGCTTTTTAATTAATACCCACGTTTAAGGTTTGGTGGCATAAAAGGAATAAAATCTTCTGATTTCCTTTGGTATCTGAATTACTCTCCATAACTCACTGCTGAA
>NW_008240046.1:16332610-16337902 GCF_000691975.1 Corvus brachyrhynchos | reverse complement strand
CCTGCAAGTTTTACTTTAGTCCTTTGAAAGAATAAATTGAAGATATTTTTACAGCTTAAATTTTTCCACTTTGAATATATTTTTCCACTTTGAATGCTATTCCTGTTCCTCTACTTTGCAGCCTTTTATTCTGATTTTCATAGAATCTAGCCTTTTTAACTGTCTTGTCTTTTCGAAGTTGCTGGTTTTCTGCGAGTAGACCTGATTGTATCTAATGGAAATAAAAGCAGCTTTCCAAGAGGGGTTTTTGATTGATTGGGTTTTTTTCTTTTTAAGGGGGAGGGCTTGTTTTTTTTCTCTTCCCCATTTTAAGGGCATCAACCATCATGCTTAAGCTCCACATTGTCATTAATTTGAGAAGGTACTTATTAAGCTCATTCAGCTGGTACTTGTTCCCATGCATATGCATTCACTAAATTTTGGTCAAAAATTATTTTCCAGACTGCTGTAGATTGTCAGTTATAGTTTAACACTTGCAGACCATAAAATGCTCTGAAATATACCTTTTAATATTTCTGCAAATGCTCAAATGTGACTGTACCTAAAGTTTAATATTTGGAATAATGAGTAATATTTAATTTTAATATTGAGTTTTAAATACATTTGTTTCTTTAAAAAAACCCTGGATTTGAGCGTACAGACAAGATTCACCTTATCTGAATGACGCTGGCTAGAAAATAAATTGGTGAATGTGGAAACTAGTTTCAGATTGCTTTTCTAGGCAAAAGAGAATAACACTTCTGAAAAGTGACTGACTTTACCTGTTGTGGACACTAGTTTTAGGATCTTCATCTGAAATTTCTCTTCTAACTATCTCCAAAAGACCATCTAATTGTTACAGATAATCTGACTTGAAGATGATTAGTGGTGAAAGGGTGACCTGTACAGTTTGAAACCGAGACAGTCACCATCCCTGGAGATATTGTAAAGCTGTTTAGATGTGGTGCTTAGGGACACAGTTTAGTGGTGGACTTGGCAGCATTAGCTTTACAATTCGACTCGATGATCTTAAAGGTGTTTTCCAACCTAAGTAATTCTATGATTTATTTCTATCACACGCAAAACTAGATTGCAGACTATAGTTATTGTGTTGTGGCCTATAGTAAGATGTTATTAAAAAAAAATGTTGTATGAGTGTGGTAGAAAGGAAAATATAACAGGAAAGAGGAGAGAAATATCAGAAGATGCAGAAAAGTATTTAAGATATGTTTGCTAATATTGAGACACAGTTGCACCTGAATCTAAAGATTCTTCTGTCCCTGAATCTAAAGATTCCTCAAGCTATTTTCGTTTTGTTCGTAAACATGAGAGCTTCATTCACTTCAGAGTCTGGAGCATGGATAAAAAAAGTCAGAAACTGTTGCCCTTAAAAGCATGTTAATCTAAATTTAAAAGTATTTTTACTTAATAATGGAGAAAAAAAACCTTTTCATGAAAGCTGACTGAGAAGGAGGCAACTACCATTTGGGTGCCATGCCCTTTCCTGAACAATAGTCATTTTGTGTTGTTATAAAACACAGTAACTGCTTGTTCTTTAGTTCTATAACCAGTTATTGACACAATGTTTAGGAATGGGCTGCTTGCATACATTGTTTAAAGAGCACTGACATATCTTCCTGTTTAACACCCGCTCAAATTGAGTCCAGATGATGGAAATGGACACATCTGAAACTTGCCAAGGTGTCAGACTGTTTACCATAGTAGTAATCAAAATTTGTTCTGTGGTTATCTCTCTGAAATAAATACCATAGAATCTCAAAATAGTTGAGGTAAGAAGCAATGTCTGGAAACTTGTGCAATCTCCATGCCCAAAGCAAGGGTATGAGAAGCAATTTGTTTGATCTCTGATCAGACGACTTTTGGATATCTCCAAAGAGGGAGACTCTACAACCTCCATGGGCAACCAGCACCAGAGTTTTATCACCCTCACAGAACTATTTTTTTTCTAATGTTTAAACAGTGTTTCTGGAATTCCAGTCTCTGCCCATTGCCTCTTGTCCTGTGTCTAGGAATCCCTGAGAAGGGTCTGTCTCTTTCTCCTTTACCACCCCTCATTTAGGACATTTATCAACTTCCTGCTCTTCTGGTATGTCTTTGTTGCTCTGGGGAGAGCAGAACTGGACATAGAATGGCTAATGCATCTTGCCAGGGCTGAGCAGTGGGAAAGGATCACCTCTCTCCATCCCTGATGCTCTGCCTATGGCAGCACTCTATGGTGCTGAGCTGTTCTACCATGTCTCTGCCATGCCCATGAGATCTATGGCCCTGTAACACAAGGTTATAGAATAGTCTACAGTGGCAGAATAATCAAAACAGAAATGAATATCTGGGTACCTAAATAGGTATGTAATGGGAAAGGTGGCAGCAGCAATTCAAGGAGGAAAAATAATAGTTGGTGAAAAATGCCATTAAGGAAATTAATAAATGCTTTCTTGAAATGTTATTGCTTTAGCAGATCTTGAATATGTAGAGGTTTCACTTCAGTCAGGTTGTGACTTCAGATTCTGAAAACTACAGCTAGTATCCTACTATGCTGGTTACAATGATTGCTTTAAAATTTTTCAGGATATGGGGAAAATGTTATGTATTGCCTGAACCTGAATGTTAGCATGCACATATAAAGGAGAACCAAAAAAAAAACCAAAAAGAAAAGGCATGAAAGGATACAAAAAGAAGCAGATATTGAAGATGTGTGAAAAGTGTTTTTATTTAGTGGCAAAATTGTGGCAGTTGTGCCCATCTATTTGAGGTATTTTTTTTTTAAATATGTTTCTATTCAGATTTCTATTAGTTGTTTGATAACATCTTTAACTCTTATTTGTGTATTATATGGGAATTTTGTATTTATATGGGAACTTTCTACACGGTAACAAAATAGATTTTTTTGTTATTTTTAGTCTCTGAAATTGGGAAAATCTATACTGGTACTGGCTAATTTAGATACTTAATTTCTACCTACCTAAGCGTGTTAAATTGCAGTCTGTTTGGGACAGCTGGCAGTGCTTGAGAGTTATGTCCACTGTGTTTTAGAATTCACGAAAAGCATCATTTGTCTTGTGATATGATTCAGAATGGCACTATTTTAGTAAAAATAAAAATTTTCAGAAATTAACTCTGAAAGCTTAAGTCCAGTATCTGACTGAAAGAATTATTTGGCTATAGCTTTGCTCGCATAATTCTTTAGACTTTTTGGCATTTAGTAATGGTGAAAGTAATACAGTTTGCTCAAGAAAGTGTTTTACTTCCATAAAGGGAAGCAGTGCATGTTGGGGTTTCAGATTGTTTGCCATAATTTATTTGGAAATTTGTGTTTAGAAGTTAACAATCACATTTGCAAAAAGTAATACAATGAAAAATGATAGTGGTTGTTTGCAATTACTATTACCTGCTGCATGCTAATCTTTAGAGGTTTTATGTGTGAAGTCTCAAAAAATAAAAAGGATGATGGGAAGGAATCGGAAATACTTAATACAGTTTGAGTAAAAACTGATAGTAAAATCTGATGTCCTTGTAGGCAAACATTCATCTGAAGATGTGGCCTTGAAAGGCCTAAAAGTTTATTGTACGTGATGTGTTTCCTGAAGATTTTATTTGGGTGGATTTACAGTTAGTCTTACCAATCAATATTACCTTTCGATATCAGAAAGGAGATTAATCTGACACTGGCACCAGATTCTGTCTCCAGTAGTCTTATAAATCACTTGAAAGAGAACAACAATAGTTATAAATTTTGTACTCAATCTATTAACTTGGTAACAAACTCTGGAAATCTGAAATCAGACCCAGGCTGGTTCCATACTATGCATAAGGGTATTGTCAGTAGTCCGTGATCTAAGACGGAAGCCAGGAGTTTCAAGCCTCCTGAAAGTTTACTTTGTTTGACAGGAGGCAAAGGATATAGAGTTGGGTAACAACCCAGCTGCTTATTTCCCAAAAAGTCATTAACACTAGGCATAAATAGTTGTGCCAGTCAAAATTAGTCTAAAATTTACGAAGATTTAAATTCAGAAGTCTTAAAACATTTTGGTGACTTTTTTGAGAACAGTTCATCTGTTGATGAATTATCCTTATTGACATAATAATTTTTAAGGGCCTACTACTGTACAAAACCATTTCATTCTCTCTTGCTCTGTTTCTACACACCAAAACTCAAAATGAATGTTACTTTCGTGCACTGTCATGGTATACAATGAAAGACAAAATACTGATCTAAATATTATTCAGCAACATCAAAGCTGAGACTAATTGCTTGGAGAATAATAAAATTTTTTTGTCTCTCTCTGCTTTCAAATTTTTTCAGGCTTTTGGTTTACTTTCCTTTTTCTTGTATTTTGTTGATTTTACATATTGCTTGGCATTCTGCATTTGTTATTCTAGGAATAGCTCAATTTTGGTGCCACTATAATAAAATAACAAAAAAGTCAGAACACTCCATAACTTATTCTTGTTTTATGATAATAGTATTAGACCACCTGGCATAGAATACTCCATCATAGAGCTACCCGAGATCATACCATATTAGCAGGCTATATTTTTCACTGAAGACAATATTGATCATAGAGGCTCAGTTTTAAGATGAAGAGTCACATGCCATGTTTTAGCTACACTTTCATGGAAGACTTCCCTTTTAGCTTCTTCTGTCCCACATTGATCGTCCAACCAGCAATCTGATTGTTTGAATGTCCATCACAGATTGTCTTGGGGACTTTTTTTATTTGACTGTTGAGCGCTTGAGATACTTTCAAACTAGTCATATAGTCTTGCTACAGCTTTCCTAACTCTTGGGTGAAGATAAGAGCAGTACTTTTAATACTTCTTAGCTATAAAATGTAGGTTCATCTTGCAGACCACAGCTCAATCCATGTTAAAGTACCAATGAATACAGCTGAGCAGCCCTGGTTGGGAAAACAGAGGTTCTGCTATGGTGCCCTCAGTCTCTGCTCCAATAGCAGTGAGGCAGAACATGCCAGCTGAATTGCTCTCTGTAAAGAATCTTGAAAATCCCTCCTAGCATAAACATCTCATTTGGGTATCCAGCTGGACGGAGGCTGGGTTAACCAGGTTGTGCACCACCTGGAATGGTTCTGCAGACATGGGTATGGCAGATGGCTTTGCAGAAGCAAAGAAAGCTTCATCTCTTTGCCTTCAGCACAACTGTGGCTCTATAATTTCAAAGTCATTGGGAATAGTTAAGAAACCTACCACACCTGTGCTTTTCCAAGCTCTCCTCCTGATTCAGATTTTTGGATAGCAAAGTACAGCCCAAGAATACAGTGAATGTGCCAGAAAAAA
>NW_008240046.1:16325722-16332368 GCF_000691975.1 Corvus brachyrhynchos | reverse complement strand
TCCTGCTGTTGTGAACTGTCTGGTGAATCTAGAGTGCTACTCAGACCATGACTTTCTTTTCGCTACTACTTTTTATTTCCATCCTCGGCTTCTCTAGTATTTATGTCTAACTTTAAATTTTTCTTTTTAAAAGTTCTGTTGAAAAATCTATTCCTTATATAGATTATCCTTTCAGTTTCCTCTGCCCTCCAGAAATGTTCTTTCAAGCTCTGACTCTCTTAACTTCTTACAGTTTTATTTTCTGCTATAAGAATTCTACTCTGTTCTTTACAGTGTTCATTTTCTTTCTCTTTTTTCTATCTTTCTTTGTGTATCAAATTGGAATTATCACAAAGCACACTTATTCCATATGGGAATCAATATGAGGTACCCTCTTTCTCTTAAAATGCCATCACAGGTGAAATAAATTGAATGCAAATACATACAGTGACAAAGTAAGAGCTATTTAGTTTCTTTTCCAGTGGTGTTTCTGGAATTTGGAATGATTGGTTAATGATGAGCTGTTGAAACCTTGTCCTCAATGTTAGAGAGCACAGACTAACCAAAGAAATAGTTAAACTATGTGGAATTCTGCAAAGTGATTCCAGAACTGCACTTTCTATTAGCAAAAGATGTCAAAATCAGCATATTTTATTGTCGTCATTGTCCCTCCCAATCCTGAATGGATTACTAAATAAATAGGTGGCAAAATAACAAGGAAAAGAAACAAACAAACAAGCAAAAAACAACCCCCATCTGCAAACAGACAACAATTAAGAAAACCTTTGTTTTTTCAATTGTCTGATCTTGCCTTTCTTACCTTTGATAGAATTCATTGTCCATGACAGGATCATAAAGTCACTTTATGTTAGTGTGATGGGTATTCCTTGAATTTTAGAGCAGTTGAAGCTGTGAAAGAGTGAGAGTATGGCCAAATTCTACTAGCCAGGCAGTACTGCATATAAAAATTAGTGTCACCATAATTCCTATCTATGTTTTCAGACCCATCCACAACATGACACCAGCACAGATGGCTATGTTATAAAACAATAAACCCCACAGTAAGCCTGTTGCCATTGGAATAGGTGAGGATCACTGATCAGTACAGAAGGGTTGTCCTTCTGTCCAAATGCCTCAGTCTGCAATAGAAACTCAAATCTGTGAAACTTATTTATCCATTCATCTTGAGTCATTTCTAATGCTGGCTGATCACAACTCTTGCTCAACCTTCAGGGAAAAAACCCATGCATACTAAATCTCTCCTGATATTTTGAAGCACAAGGACCATAGGCCCAGATTACAAATGTTTTTAGAAGCTTAATTCATATTGATTTAAGTAGGGCTATGTATCTAAGCAACTTTGACATTAACAGTGTTCCCTTCTGCTCTTTATTGCAAACAAAATGACTAGTGCCTTATATTCCAAGTGAAATTGTACAGACTAAAACATGAAATTATACTCTTTTCTTTCCTCCTTTCTTATACAAGTAGCCACAATGCTGTACGTTTTTTTCTTGTCCTTTTTGATTTGGTTCAATCCCAATATATACCATAAAAATATTTTTCTTTCCAAAGGATATTTGATGTGGCCCTGATTCCCCACTGATGGGAATAAGTGAATGAATTTCTTGCTTTGCTTGAGTGCAAAACAAAAGCTTTTACTTTTCCTACTAAACTACATAACACAACCCACAATTTTTCTCACTTTTACTCTTCCTGTTCTTTCCCCCATGCCACTGCAGGGGATTGAGAAAGCAGCTGTGCAGTGCTGAGCTGCCTACAGCCACAATGACTTGTGGTTAAGCCACAATGACTGTGTATAAAATTTGTGTAGTGTGAAGACTTTTGGAATCTCATAAAAATAGTTGGTAGACAGAAATTTTGAAATAGTAAAAAAAAATGGTTATTTTTTGCCTCTCTCTTTGAAAGGAAGAAAAGCTAATGAAAAAACTTACTGCAGATTACTCAGAAATTTCTTTTAGAAATATATTTGCATTTTTAATCTTCTGGGACAATGCACTTTAAACTTTTTCATTTGGCATAAATAATTTCTCATTGTGTTCCAAAACATATTGACTGACTCGATCTGCCATAATGCATTCCTCAATCTCAGAGAAAAAATAAAATTTATAGCATGGAGGCATAAAATCAGAAAAGACCTGTGGGAGGCTTAGAAAAGATATCACTATCAAGAGAACAGGAAGCAAAGATAATTGTAAACGGAAAAAAAATCCAGAACAGTACAAAGGAAAAAGGAGGATTTCTGATTTTAACCTTTAGGAAAAGCTGGAGTGAATTCCAAGTTTGAAATAGAATTTGAAACCAGGTAATGGGGGTTTGTTCTGAATTTTCATCAAAACTTTGAATTATTTTCACTGTTTGTCAGCCTGCTTTGTGACAAAGAGGAGTATCCCTCTTTTCTTCTATGCTCTGACAACATCATAAGGAATGCCATAGCATATGAAGTGTCAAGCATATAATTGATTCCCACTTTAGCTATACATGTGGTCAGAACTTTTATAATGATAAATTATTTTGTTTCTGTTCTGATTCCTTTTGCTTGTTAAAAACTGCCTGGATTTGCTGAACAGATAAAATACAAATGTTAAATAAGGTCAGAAAAGTTGTAGTCAGATTGAATTTGCAAAAAGCTATAGAAATCAAATATTTAGCTTTCTTTAATTTGTTGTTTATATGTTCTGTGCATATAGATTTTTATATATTTGTGGGCAGTAGTAATCCAGGGAAAGAACAGAGGAAGGAAAGAGGGGAAACAGCAGTGGGGAGATGGAGGTTAAAAGAGCTGCCAGTAAATAATAGAAACACTCTTAACATCTTAAATAAAAGATCAGCATGATAACATTGTCCTGGGAGCTCTATAAACATGGGATGAACTTGATATGGAAGAGGATTTTGTTTGCCCTTGGAGCTGTAGTTTCTGCTGTCGTTAATGCTGAAGGATTTTTCTTGACTCAAAACACTTGTTTCAGAGAATTTCTGGTTTTACTTTCTGGATGAATTGGAAGACCAGCTGGAATAGGGCAGGGATGGCATTGCTCCCATGATCCACAGAAATGGGGTTATGTATGTCTCTAGAAGGTATTTGTCCATTTGAAGTGGTTTCCATGGTTACATATGAGGAAAAACTAAACATTTTAGTTTTTAGTTTGAAAAAGAAAAGATACTTCCTTCCAGTGCTGACAATTGCTTTCAAACACCTGTCTACCATGCTGTTTAAACCATTTGTATTTCAAACACAGCAGCAGTTGAAAAAGGATGAACTCTCACAAGCTGAAAAACATGTGATGTTTCATTGAAACAAGTTTTGATGCACAATGTTACTTCATGCTTTGTGCAGGGAGAGAAAATTTGACGCAGTTGGTTGTGATGAGGCTCAGCAAGACTTTCTCTAACAAAATATTAACTGCCAGATGTGCTTTATCTGTGTTAAATGGAAGAAGAATATAAATGAGGTCTAACACCTGTGTGTGTAAACTGACAGATAACATTTTTTCACAGTCAGTATGTTTGCAGCATTTATCTGTGTCTCTTAGGGAAATTGCATGACTATTCCAATATGTCATTAAAGAATGACTTGGAGCTAGGGATTTTTTGATTAATTATGCTTCCTGTAAAAGTACCTCAAATTGTGGAAGAAAGTTTCGGAATCGTAGGACTTGACAGCTGAAACATGACTTGTGTTTCATGAGTGTCGATGACAGCAGTAGCTATGAATCTCTGATACTATTCACTCATCCATGCTCATCCTCATTAGAAGCAATACCATTTCCAGCCCCTGACAAAATGAAGCATTTTTTCTGCTTTATAGGAAGGTCTATCTATTGTTTTGTGATTGATTAAAGAAAATATGGCATATGTCAGGAAAGTGGAAAGTTTCACAGTTATTATTCTGAAAACCCAACTCCTATTACGGTGATAATATTTTCACTTTTTCTTTATGTAATTATTTAATTTATGAAGTATTAAAATTTTAAGTGTACTGTTGACACAAAAAATTAAGAATTCATGTAAACTATAATGAAATGAGAAGAGTAAAGACAGAGGAGAAGAAATTAAAGCCTACCACAGAGAAGCAGCTTTTACTCTTTTCACTGATCTCAGTAATTCTTGGCAGGACTTCAAGACTACTCTGATATTTCATAGGCTTGTATCAATGTGTTTGGTGGCATAACTAAAAACTATTATTTTTTATTAGGGAGATTTCATTCCCAATGTTTTCAGCAAACTCAATGTTAGAAAAATGGAAAAGTCCTTCTGCAAGCAGTTGAATTTTTTTGCTCTGTATTTCCACTAAGAAAAATGACAAAACTTAGTAAATTAAAAAATATAACATAAATTAAGTATATTGAAATTATTTTAACAAAAGAAGGTAGAAAGTAAAATGGACCTTTAATAGAAAAAGTGCAGCAGTTAACATAAAATGGATAATTATAAAGCAATTGCCACCAAAGAGGTCCAGCAGGATTTTTGCATTTCTAACTTTTTATTTGTTTTTGTTGTTCTTTGAAATAATCTCATATTTCAAAAGACCTTTTACCCTCAGCAGTACACTAAGACCATTATCTGTTCTTGTTGAAGAGATGTGATAGAAAAAATAAAGCCAGTGCTTGTTTCGGTGACATGAGCTTTACTTTTGTGCTACCACTTATTAAAAACTCAATAGACAAATTTAATCTTTTTGGAGATGGTGAGAAAGAGTTGCTCTAGTTAAGGGAAGGAAGAATTAAGAACTGGGCTGCTTGCTTATCAGAGAGTTTTGGCTAAAAATGAGCTTCTTTTCTCTCAGCTTTTTATAAAGTTGTTTTTTTCTTTTTTTAAGAGGGACAAATAAATGTGGATTTTTGAAGAATATTTTACATGTATATGGGAAGAGAAATATACTGTTGGGAAATATACCTAGAATATACTCACTGGTCATAAAGCATAAAGCGAAAGGGCTGTTCAGTATCTCTAATGAAAAAGCTTGTCCTTCATTTAGATGTTTACCACACAGGAATAACTAATTTTAAGACACATTAGTTGTGTTTTGAATTTATCAGCTAAGGGCATGAGTGAGAAAAAAAAATTGGAAAGTGGTGGCAAGGTCCTATCATGAAACTGTAGGCCAGGTAGAACTGAATTTTTAACTGTTACAAGGAGGAATGTTAATCTACAGATTTACAATTTATAAGAAGTCCAGTTTTATCATGTTTCTACTAATAGAAGCTGTTACTGCCAGTCTAACTCTGATAAAATATTGAATCAAAATCTCTTCTTTTCTTAGAGAAAAATATAAATCCACAAGATAGGTATTTGCAGGTTTTATTTTTTACATTCTCTTTCAAAGTGGGCTGTCAGAATGCAGAGGTTAGAGATAATTCACGTTTTCCTTTCTTGCCACTATAAGGGAATCCTCAGAATCTATAAGATTGTTGCATCTAATGTATATGGCTTATTACAGGTCTCTTCTAGCAGCACAGCAGGGATAGAGCTGGACTTGACATATTTAAACTGTTCAGGGCTGAATTTTTATGTGGAGATCAGTTGCATTTAGAGACGTTTGATCAAGTAGCCGACTGCTTGAGCGTACAAATGAGCTGGGATTGGAAGGCAGGTTGGCGATGTTTGCTATGTTGCCACTGAAAATCTAGTACTCCCCATAGAAACCTATTTGTACATTATGTTAAAGTTATAAAAATTTCAATTTTATACTCTTTGGCCCTAGACAATGTCTCTAAAACAGGTAGTGGAATTTGTTGGGGTTTTTCTATTGAAATCCTTCAAATTTTGTGGGCATTTAGGTACTAAATTTATTGTCATCACTTAAGAGAAAGATAGTGCCATAACTGATAATTTAATGAGCATATTTTCTCAATGTAATGTGCTGAACAAGAGAATGAAAAGGTACATCTTATTCTGTAAATTCATCTTGTGGCTTCTGATATGCTGTGTTCCAGATTACTCTGCTAACTTGGGAAAAAATTAATTGAAGGGGATGTCAGAAAAAGACCAAAAAAAAGACAGGCCCATTTACTTTACTAATAATAAAGTGAATAATAACACTAGGCAGAGATTAATTACTTTTACAAAGCAAAAAAGGATATGAAAACATGATTTCATATTGACCCATGTTAAGAAATGCACTCACCAAGTTTGAAGATGTTTCCTGATCTAACACAGTGCTGCGTCTCCACGGGCACCTTCTTGGTTCTTCACTACCATCTGACTTGATCAAATGAATTCAGCACTGGCTCTGTAGCATTTTTGGACAGCACATGTGTCGCGGGTTCGGTTTGTAACCGGGTAGAAACACCAATTTAGTGTAGTGGTTTGGTCTAAAATACTCATTACTGTTTATCTGCTGTGAGATAAGAATTAGGAGAAATGCAAAGCAGGCACCAAACTTGAAAGACTATAAAGAAGTTTATTAACAGACCTAAAAGAGGGAAAAAAATTATACCACCTTCAGAACTCTCCTCCTCCCCCCACCTTCCTCCCTTCTCCCACTGACAATGTGAAAAGACAACCCTTAAGATGTTCAGTCTGTTTACCACTGCCATAATAACCTTGTTCAGTCCATTTAGGAAGAGAAGTCTCTTCTTGCTCATGCTATGAAAACAGTATCACAACGAGACAGCCGCCCACTTCCAAATATTGTTCAGTCCAT
>NW_008240046.1:16249683-16325011 GCF_000691975.1 Corvus brachyrhynchos | reverse complement strand
CCCCCACACGGGGCCCGCAGCCACCTGTCCCAGCGCTGGAAACGAGAGAGAGCTTGGAGGGGGAGTTTGTCTATTCTTAAATGTGGATCACAGAGGTGATCACAACTTTAAGTGGCTTAAAGAATTGTCCATATTCAACCTGGCCAGCTGATAGGTTCTATCAGTTCCCAGAGGAAACTGTAAGCACCCCTTAGCAAGGACATCCCTTCCGGGACTATGCTTGCTAACCTATGACATATAAGAACTTCTTATCTGGAGGTTCTTCTGCACTCAGAACTCCAAAAAAGAGGAAAAGATGAGGTTCGGATGTTCTAAGTAGTCATCTGAACATGAAGTTAAATGAGGGTAAACTTTAAATTAAGTAAAATCTTATACGCTCAAGTCTGATCCTGTAGTTTCTACTCAAGAAAATAGTTTCCCAGTCAAGGACTACAGAACAGTATTGTCACCTAGTCCATCATAGATAAAAAGATGCATAACTGTGTGAAATTTCAGGAACACAGATTCATTTCCCTCTCTTCTTTTTACAGAGAGAAGATTTGTATCTTTGTATTACCACATATCTCAAGTGAGCTAAGAAAATTCTTTCCAAAATACATCTTTTAACAGTACAAGTTTCATCTTGGCATAAAATGAGGATGGTTGTAAGACAGCAGTTCTAAATGAATGTGCTTTTGCCAGCTCTTTGGGAAAGGTTTTATGAATCAAGTTTAGATGTGAAGACATGAACATACATAAAATTGCAACATCATACAAAAGTTTTTCTTATTTGTCTGGGAAAACTGAGCCAAACAAATTTAGTCTTTCCTGAGTGACTAATAAAACAATTTAAAACTTCAAAGAGCAATTTGAATTTCAAAACTGCCAGTATAATGTTTGCTTTTCTTACTTGTCCTGAAAGTAACAAAAAATTTTCTTGTTCTAGCAGACTTTTGACAGAAACTAAGAAACTTAATTTAGGACATGCTTTTCAAAACACCTGTAAACTATTCAGAGACAGTCTAGTAACAATGTGATGCAAAATTAACCTAACTGGGAAATATTTTATTTAACTACATAGTTCCGCCCTCAAAATATTTTTGCCTGAAATGTAGCTTTTCCAGTCGGAAGCTAATTTAGAAAAATAAGGTTGCTTGCTATTACCATTAGCTATGCAACAGGATCATATTTAAAAACTGGAAAAACTCTCCAATTTTATGATTGAAAAACAGTTTTAATTATCTTTGTATAATTGATATTGATCACACCACTACTGAATCAATGTGTTTCTAAGCTAACCATGAATTGTAATTTATCATTAAAAAAGTTTAATTGAAACTTTGTATAAATAACTGATGATTAGTCAATACGAAGAGCTTTATTGTTATACCTTAAGCCATAAACAAAACAACTGAAGCCTAAAGATAAATATTGATATGAATCATTTTATGAGAAGCAGAGGCAAAATAATCCTGGAGCAAGATGGATTACTTTATAAGCATAAATGACACCTCATAGCCAAGACAATAACTTGCCTGGGACTTCAAAGCATTCATTGCTCAAAACTCATTAGATTGATTCTTGAGTGCTTGCAGAGTTATTCAAATTGTCTTTTGTCAGTGATAAACCAAGAATTCATATTTATTTCCTTGTTACATTTCCAAAGATGAACTGAGATAATCTGTTATTTCTCTTTAGCTCTCAATAGATAACTTTTAACTGGGGAAAAGATGCATTATAGTTTTGCTGAAACAGTTTATGGTGATAAATTTGTGCACGTTTTCCACAAAACAATTGGGATTAATGGAAATGGATGAGCTAAAAATAATCTGTCAGACATTGCAATTTTTCTTACTTATATGATTTCTTTTGTACATACAGCCTTAACATTAGAGAAAGCAATTCTCTTGAGATCAGTGGCAGAGTATATAAAAAAAGAGAACATGCAAAAAAAAAAAAAAAATTTGTTTTGGACATGACATAATGTTTCTTACTACTGAATATATAAACGTTATTAAAACTAGACAAAAAGGTTGTTCACTATAATCTGAGCCATGACAACTGAAAGAAGTTCAAAAGGACGATATCAATGTATTTATAAATATATACTTTTATCGGTAATTTAAGACATTTGTTACTGGTATAGGCATTTTATTTTTTTATATAGTAACAATTTTGCAGTTATGTAGTTTTAGAGTAATTAGTATATTCTACAGAGAATGGCTTTTTAGAAAGGAAATCTTCAAACTTTCACAAACCAATGGTGCCTACAGACTTGCGTATTGATGTGCTTTTGGGTTTTGTTTTCAAATATTACTTGAATTATGTCTCACATAATCTGAAGATTTTGACTGATACATCATGTTAGACCTCTAGAGCTGATAAGAGAGGTAAGATTATGAAAGCAATTCTGATGTAGAGTGGGGTATATTTTTCATATTCTATTCATAGAACATGATTCTTTTCTAATTTGTGACATGAAAGGGAATTTCAAAATCTGACATAATCACTCAGAATGATTTCAGCTGTGACACTTGCTGACAATGATTGGATTTCTTCTCCTGATGTCTGAGAGGGATCACTGCTGACTGCATGAAATGTCTGTGGTACTTGGGAAAGGACCAATTCTCTTAGTACTTGCAGCTTTCCATTATGTCTTAACTACAGGCAGTACTTCATTGGATGGTTTTGGCAGTATGTATTTGTATTACTACACATTGATTTAACTATTACACACAGCTGATTTTTAAAAGTAAAGATCTAGGAGGACATTATATCCATACAACTTAATGATTATGCACACGTGAATACTTGAATGTACTCCAAGCAAAATTGGCGATCCACTTTCTACAAGTATTTTATCTAATCAATTCATTGTCAAAAATGTTAATCCGGTTTGGGTTTGGACCTAATGCTATTGTTCGTCATTCAAAATCAACTTCAAAAAGCAGGTTGGAAGTATTTTGATTGTGACTAATTTCCAAACCAAAGAAAAAGGAAGTACAATGTGAACAAATTAATATCTCTCGTCATTGTTGATGAGATTCTGAATAATATATACCAGTTTAAAAAAAACACATACTCACGGCATACAAAAGTCCCACTTACTTCAAAACAAATTGAGATAAGGAATGTTGCCTAAGAGACAAAATAAAATTGCACCCTGGTTGCAGATAAGGCATTGGAAATGAAGCTTGAAAAATCCATATTATATAATTTCTTTATTATCCAAAATTGAACATAGAAAATGATCTTGTGATTAGGGCAATGGACCAGAAAACAGGCAGTTCTAAGTTTAATCACTGGTTCTGCCTTGCCTTCTATGTATGATATAAAGAAAATGTCTTTCCTTCTCAGCTACATAAAATCACAGTTTATAGGAAGTTCTAAGACTGTCATGATCACGAGGTGCAACCAACTGATTTGAAATATATATTTTGACTAAGTAATAGTCATAAGTTAAACTTTGATTCTCAATGAAAGCAACTATGGATGAAACAGCATTTCCCTTTTATGTATCATACCCACCCCTCTAGAAAACAAAACAGAAGTTTACTCTGCTGTGTTAACTTACGTGAGGATTTTTTTTTAAAGAAAATGTTTACTGATAATTTTTTTAAGTACCATTTTTTTTCTTTGTATTTAACAGATTATTGTAAGATTGCATCTCGCACAGAAAGTCAAATAATGTTGTTAGTCTAATTAAGAACCTTACAAGTTAATTAAAACACAGCAAAAATTTGTTGTGGTAAATCCAAGTGTTAATATTCACTGTCCAGATTATCTAATTAACACAAAACAGAACTCATTAGCAATACAAGTGTAAATTGTTAGTGAGAAACTTATTAATATATATCTCTATAAGAATGATGTCATGTTCACCTTTCTCATGACACTCCTGATGGTCAGGTCACCAGTAACTGTCTCCTTGAGAAGGCAATGCAGAGAGTTGTAGTGAGTTGCCATCATTCCCTGTTTCTTTGGTCTTGTAATCAAAGAATGACAGAATGGGTAAGGTTGGAAGGGACCACAGTGGGTCACCTGATCCAGCCTCCCTGCTCAAGCAGTCATCTTTGAGCACATGACACAGGGCTGTGTCCAGACCGTTCTTGAACGTCTCCAGTAAGGGAGACTCCACAACCTCTATGGACCATCTGTTTCAGTGCCCAGTCACTTACACAATAGAGAAGTTCTTCCTCATGTTCAGGTGGAACTTCCTGTGCATCAGTTTCTGCTGATTGCCTCTTGTCCTACTGCTTGGCACCACTGAGCAGAGCCTGGCTCCATCCTCTGGCACTCTCCCTTAGGTACTGATAGACACTGGTGCAGTTCCCTCTTGGTTGTCTCTTTTCAAGTCTGAACAGGCCCAGCTCTCTCAGCATTTCCTCATATGAGAAATGGTCCAGTCCCTTAATCACCTTTATTGTCC
Organism: Corvus brachyrhynchos; assembly: GCF_000691975.1. Classification (NCBI taxonomy): domain Eukaryota; kingdom Metazoa; phylum Chordata; class Aves; order Passeriformes; family Corvidae; genus Corvus; species Corvus brachyrhynchos. The sequence continues at coordinate 16,320,603 of NW_008240046.1, read as the reverse complement.
TCAGTAGGACTTGCCCCAGAAGCTCCATGTCTCTCATACTGGGGAGTACAGAACCAGACACAGCACTCCAGATGTGGCCTTACCAGAGTTGAGTAGAGAGGCAAGATCACATTCCTTGACCTGCTGGCAAAGCTCTTCCTAATACACCCCAGGATACCACTGGACTTGTTTGCCACAAGGCTACTGCTGGCTCATGGACAGCTTGTTGTCCACCAGCTCCTTCTCCACAGAGCTGCTTTTCAGCAGCTCATCCTCCAGCCTGTGGGGAAACATGGGGTTATTCCTTCCCAGGTGCAGGGCTCTGCATTTGCCTTTGTTGAACTTCAGACAGAAAAGCTTCAAACTGAGAGAGTAAATTTTGATTAGACATTACAGAAAAATTCTTTACTGGGAGCCTGATAAGGCACTGGAAGAGGTTGTCCAGGGTAATCCATCCCTGAAACTGCTTAAAGCCAGATTGGATGGAGCTCTGGGCAACCTGGTCTAGGGAAATGTGTGCAGGGGGGTTGGAACTAGATGATCTTTAAGGTCCCTTTCAATCTAAAACATTCTATGATTCTATGATTCCTCTCTGCCCATCTTTCCAGCCTGTCAAGGGTTCTGAAGGGCTGCAGAGCCTTCTGGGCTATTGGTCACTCCTCCCAGCTTTGTGTCATCACTGAACTTGCTAAGGAGGCATATGTCTCTTCATCAAGTCATTGATGAACAAACTAAACAATTCTGAGCCCAGTGTTGACCCTGGGGGGCCACCACTAGTGACAGGCATCCAGCTAGATCCTGTGCCACTGATTGCAACCCTCTGGGATCTGCTGTTCAGCCAGTTCTCAACCCACCTCACTGCCCACTCATCGGTCCACACTCCCTGAGTTTGGCTATGAGGACTTTGTGAGAGACGGTGTTGAAAACCTTGTTGAAGTCAAGACAGATGATATCGATCTCTGCTCATACAGCCCAGGTAATTGTTACGCTGTAGAAGGCAGTAAGGTTGTTCAAGCATGATTTATTTACCATTAGTAAATCCATGCTGGCTACTCCTGATCACCTTCTTGTCATTCCTGTGGATAGAGACAAATCTTGGTGTAAAGAGGACATAATTATGTTTTGTCAACATTTTGCAAGTGACAGACCGTGCTTGTATTTGACTTGTCAAGAGTGGCGCATGTACTTTCAATACATAAAAATATAACATTCTTGTTAGCCTTGCTCACTGTAAACCAGAATTATTTTAGCAATCTATTTTCAAATTCATATTTTCTAGCTGTATGCATTTTATATAATTCATTCTATGTAAGAGTTTCATCAGTAGAAGTCAATGACAGTACCTGAAGCAAAATTGGACCTCTTCTCAGTAATTTTCACTGCAAATTTTGTCTGGAGTTGGATATAGGTGTTTCATATTAGCAATGGAGAATTTCCAGTGTCTGTATCTGTGCCACCTCAGAGGTTAGCAGGTATATAGCTATACTTGTAAATAAGATGATGTAGATATAAGGTTTTTCTAATGTTGCTGTTCAGATCCACTGATCTCACATTTTCTTTCTTGTGCCCAGAAATCAGTTAAAAATTCAATATATATCTGTTAGATCTTATGTATTTTTCCATTTCTGCAGTTATTCTGCAAATACTGAAGAAATAGTAATGTGGAAAGCGGGCTAGAATTCACTGGAGAACTGTATACAAGGTATTTAACACAGACTTACTAAAGCTAGAAAATATTGTTTCTTCATTTTAGTAGACTGTTTAATAATTAGTTTAAAGGAAAATAAAATCTTTATTCCAACTTTTATTTTTGTTCAATAACTTGAAGACTCATAGTTAACAGGATATTGAAATTGATTACTACCTTGCATGCATAAAACTTGCAAGTACTAATAACCATTAGATATCAGCTTTGGAAGATTGAAAATTAGAATGCTGTTCACATAAAAATTCAACTTTTGAATGTTCATCCTCCATGTGACTGCACAGATGGAGCTGGGATCTGGAGTCCTAAAAACATGGCCATATTATAAACCATGTTTTTTACAATATTTACTTGTTTTACAAGATAAACATAACACAAACCTAAACACTCTGATTTAAAACAGAATGTGGGACCTTCAAGTTAGTGAAACCTATCCAGAGAGCATAGATATGTTTAAAATTTACAAGCATGTCAATGTTATTTACAATGGTGAAAGTTGCTGATGGTGGCAGGCTGCCCGGGGCAGGAAAGGGGTCAGGTGCCTATTTGCTACATATTTTAAACTGGAAATCCACACTCTTTGCTCTCATTTGATCAGGATACATAGAATGCATGATACTGGTAATGGAGCTTTTCCAGAACGCTCAGGAGCCAGGATGGAGTTAGCTCAGCAGTGAAGAAGGAAAGTTTAAATTTTTTGTCCACACTTCTAGACAAAGCCTAGAAAGCATCTGTGACATCATTTGATACACTTCAGGCAGTTCATGTGTGCTGTGAAAAATGTCTCTTTCCCCTATTCTGCAGTAGTGTGAAATCATAGCAAATTCAACCCTATCAAAGTATTCCTTTTTTCTTTACTGTGTCTGTTAGTGTCTCTGTTTGTCAATTGTTATTTACAACACCTCTAAGTTTTGTTCTGCTTCTTCTATATGTCCTTTATTTATATATAGTGTTCTTGTGACTGAAGTACTGACTGAAAGATGATTAACTATATGGATGTGGATAAGAGCCACAAACTTCAGAATCTGGAATGACAAGCTTTCTTCTATTTTAATGTTTTTTAAAAAAAGGTTAAAATAAGTGTTCAAGGTATTTGGGGATTTACATTTGCAATGAACATATTTTCAGGATTTTATTTTTGACCTGTGAAATTTGACCAGGGGAAGTGCTTGGATTTCCTTCTTAAATACATAGGTCAGGTGGCTAGATGAAAGAAGCAAAATATGACAAATTTTTTCTCAGTATTTGTGGTAATAACTTCACTGTATATATCACATTTTGTGAGTTCCTAGTTCCTCACAACCATCTTTTTAATATATTTGGCTAATTGTTGTCTATCTTTGTCTTTTAGCAAGTTATTTATAGTATAATTTTAAAACAACTAAGGGTCACATGGGAAAATCTTGAGATAATCCTCTACATAGTATCCAAAGGGAAATGAAGTAAAAGAAGTCTAATGAAGAACAAGGTCAAGAAAGTAGAGAGACAGTTTCAAGAATAAATAGAGATGAGCCAAACACACCAAAGTTCAGTCTCTCCAAGTCTGGGAAAGGAGTACAGGCTACAGGTATGGGCAGAGACTCCACTACACTGCAAGTGTGAAACATGCACTGGTGGTTAAATACACATGGAAACTTGGCTATCACAATGCTGTGGTCCATCTCTTTTTCCTTCTGTTTATCACAAGAACTGAGAATACCTCACTGCTACTGCTTAACACACTGAAACCCCTGAACACTCTCAAAAAGTTTTGTGAAATACTGCTCTGTTAAAAATAATTGAAAATAAAAGTGAAGAGGGAATAGATTTAAAACCTGGAAATGCTAGCTGCTGGTACTTCTGTTGTGAAGTAGACAGAGGAGTTAAAAATGATGGAGAGCGGATTTCTTTCACTGACTGAAATTTGTATGGAGGAATCATGTTTTGAAATGCAAAAATACTGCAATAATCACTCAAAAAGAATTTCCAATAAAATATTTTGTAAATTATTATTTTCCTGTGAGACATTGCAGAAATTTAGAGAGGCAAATGCATTTCTCCAAGAATTTTGGTCTGGAGGGTTTAGTTTCTTGTAAGAGGAAAAAGGTGTATGCCTAAGTTAACAGGTTCAATGAAAAGTTTAAAGTAGAAAAAGTGTTGGATATGAATGATACAATCTTTAAGGAGCTGTGATTTTTCATTTAGAGTTATTTAAAATTTTCATAATAAAATGAAACCCCTAATGTCCTGATTTGAGGTGCTTTTTTGTTTTCCAGATGCCATAGAAAACTAATTGGTTCATGTTACATTTGTTCAGGCTTAAATTATCTTATATTATCCCATCTGGAGCTTTAAATTGTCATAGTCTGTAAAGTAGGTAATCAGATACCGAATATTACAAAATAAACTATCAGAAAAACACTTGCTAACAGTGTAGGGCACTTTGAATTGATTTTGTCAATCATAGTAAAATGACATAAGAAAATACATTATTTAGATGCACAATTTCCCCATTCATTAGGCACAGCCAGTAGGCACTTATGCAGGCTGGGGATGTGAGAGAAACTGCCTTACCTGTGGCTACATTAAATTTTCCTGTGCATTGTTAGAACACATATGAGAGTTTGAGCTTGCCAATGCCACAGCTAAAACTTCCTGAAACTTGCGATTTCACAGTTTGCTTGAATACACAGATTCCATTTTTTCTGGAAGTCTGCCACAAAGGAACCTATATACTTGGGTAAGAGATAAGAGTTCTCCTGTTATTCTGCATTTACTCAGACTTGTACCTCCATGCTTTTTATTTCTCATCTGGGCCAGAGAAAAAATTTTATTGACGTTCATCTTGGAAACATTTTGTTAAAGTCATCATATAATTGTCACCCAGTAATAAACCTTTTGTTTTCTCCCTGTAGAAAGTGGACCTGCACAAAGCTAGTTATCTCATATTACAATAGGTTGACATAATGGAAGCACTGCTTAAAAATTAAATCATTTCATTAGAGTGAGTGCCTGCAACCACTTTCCAGATGACACAAAGCATGATAAGTTACAAGTGTGGTATGAAGCAAGAAAATAGCATATGCTAGAGGATAGAATGTAAGGTAATCATCACAGTTACAATTAGGCCTGGTGTTGCTTGTTAGGGTACTTGTCTGTACCCAATGGAAAGTGAAAGAAATAAAATTTCGTCACAATTGACAAAGTGATTGCTTTTGTAGATTTATCTTTATTTGTCTTCCTTGGCAGTCCATTCATATGTATAACAGACCTGAATAATTTTTTCCATGAACTTATGATGACAGAAACAATATTTGTTTCCCTCTCATTATGTTTTTTCCAATATTAGGCCAATTTCTTTATTTTCGTAATCTATTCCTATTCCAATTTGTTTATGTCATTGCAATGATTCAGAACAAAGAAATGTTAACTAACAAATATTAGTATATTTAACAATCTCTGATTACTGTTATCTATCTCCTTTCTGACAGAACCCACAATCTCTGTGAGTTCCACTCTTGGCATTAACTGCAGGCACCAGACATAGAGAATAAAAAGTTGAGGAGAATAAAAGAGTATTCTCAAATTTGCCAGTGCCTTTTCAGGAGTCATTATGACACACGGGAAAGGTTACAGGTGATTTCCAGGGCACATTTATGAACAATTTGCAAGGGAATCATCCCAGACTCTCAGGGCATATATCCAAGGTAACTAGCGTGGTGAAACTAAATAAAATTTACCAATTTCTGCCTCCATTTTTTTTTGCTATTGTTGTTCATTGGTGGGTAAACAACTTCCAACACACAGTAGGACAGAATTTTGTCTTTTGAAGGAGAAAGAATATACATGGAAGCTTCAATATTAACAAGTATATTTAAACAGACTTCCGACTTTTTTTTTGTAATTGAATGTAAATAGTCTCAGAACATCTACTTCCCAGCAATATGTAGCAATGAAAACTTCTGGGAGATTCAAATTGATTGTAGTCTGTTTATATAATTCCTGTATTCATACTAATATATATTCTTGTATAACTGCAAAATAATCTTTTTGCAATACAACAAATGAGTAAAACTGTAATTGAAAACCTTCTTATGAAAGCATGTTCTAGTTTGACCAATTTCTTTTAAATTTTATTTAATGGCTTTTTATTATTTATTTATATGGGTTTAGGACCCCTGAAGTTTGCAGGATTTTGACATAAGTGCCCATTGTTTAATTAGTAAGTGGCACCCTCATTGTTTGTGTGTGAAAAGTCATGTTGAGAAAAATACTGGAAAGTTCCGTTTTCCTTAAGCATAGATCCTCATCTGAAACACTTCTGTAAGTTACGCTAACTTTATCACTACTGTATTTAAAAACTGTTGTCAGAAAAGCCTGGGTTTATTTGATGGAAGACAGTTTTCTCTTCCTCTGAAGGACAAGGCCTGTAGATAGTATAAAACAGTCAAACTGTAATGCCTTTAGAAGAAATTGGAAAACTGCATTGTTGATTCCTCTATGTGTGTGTCTTACGCACTTAGATAATTACATACTGCCTCTCTTGTTTTGTAGAAACAACTTTGTCATCAGTTAAAATCCAGTGATAAATGAGAAATGAAATTCCCATTGAAGTTAATGAAAGCAATGCTTAGCTTTTCATGTTCAGCTTTTGGCTGACTTAAAACAAAAAATTAAAAAATCATGCAGCTGACTGGTTTTATTCTTCTCATTGCCTATTTTTTTTCCAGACATGGTATTAAAGGAAAAGTATTTATCTTGCACCTTGCAATGATTTGGAACTAGCAATACATACCTGGTCAGAAGGGAGCTGTCATTTTTTAATATTTTCATCTTCATCAATTTTATGTTATTGTTTTTATATCTTGAGGGACGCATGCTAAAAGAAACACAATTAGGATACTGTATGTGTGTGAACAGTTCCTCTTCTGTTTTATAATATCTAAAAACTTCTGACTGGTTTGTTTTTTTACTGGAGAGCTTTCTCTCTTCATGTGTTTCCTTGAAATTGGTTTTCCAACAGACTTATATCTTGGTTGACTAAAGACTGCAAAATTAAATTTTCAAATGGAAATGAGAGCCTGTGTGAACTCCACTAGAATCAACAAAAATACTACTTCTTGATTTGCTAGATCAGGTTTCCAGGGCTGAACCTGCAAAAAAGCAACCCCATATGAGCTGTGTGGATGCCTACTGCAGCATGGCAGCTGGAGGCATCCTATTTTCTTCCAGGGGTAGGTGTTGCATCCATAGGCTGAAGTGGTGGGCATTACATCATCCTCTTGGCTGTCCTTCCCTCTCATGATGCTGCCTTCCTTGCCCCCATGAATGATCCAGGTTTCTTGTCCAACACATTTTATTTAATTTGTGTAAGGACAGAAGTGCAAACTCAGTTTCAGTAACCAAGAGCATTAAAGACTGTGGAAGGTATCTTTTCAGCTTTATACTGGCTAGCGCTTGTATTTCAATGCCTTAGAAAGCCTCGAGCAGCCTTGAGAGGTAGCAAGGGCGATCTAGCTCTTTAGTAGCTCTAAAATCGGTACCTGAATCAGCTGCAGAACAAATACCATCAGCAGAAGCAAAGAGGGAGAAATATAGCTCCCTGCCCGCTCAATTCCCTGCAGTTAGAAGCTTTCAAATGAGACAGACAACCACAGATGTTCACAGGAAAGTCGCTGAGCTGAGTGAGGGCGTTTGCCTCCCCTCGACCATCTTTATTCGGAGAAGGGGAAAGGGGAGGACTGGGGGCGGACCCGGGGCGAGCGGCCAATCAGACACTGCTGAAGAGTCTGAGTTACATTTGGCTTTGCCCGCGCTTGGAACAAAGGAGCTCAGAGCACATGTCTTTGGGAGGGGGGAGGGGAAGCTCGGAACAGGCAGCAACAAAAGACAATGCCATCTCGACATGAAGTTTGGATAGCATGTGAATTCTTCAGGAATCGCATCCAAAATCTTAAATCTGAATTTTTAAGTGACTGCTGGAGTTCAGCTACATAATCAAGATGTAATGCTGAAGAATAGCCTACAAGCAGCCCTTGGTTTAATTTTGATGTCATGTTTTTCAGAATCTGCCCCTACAGATTGTCTGGTCTAGTATCTTTTTCATATATTTTCTTGATTTATCATGAGGGGTTTTTACCCTGTCTGATCTAAAACTGAACATAATATATATAGCTCAGTTTTAAGAGCTAATTGAATGGAATATTTCATTTGGAAGGATCCTAAAAAAATCATTGTCCAGCTGCCTGAACACTTCAGGGCTAACCAAAATTTAAATTGATAAGGGCATTGTCCAAATGCCTCTTAAACACTGACAGGCTTGGGGCATCAACCATCTCTCTAGGAAGCCTATTCCAGTGTTTGACCACCCTCTTGGAAATGCTTCCTAATGTCCAGTCTAAACCTCTCCTGGCACAGTTCTGAACCATTCCCACACATCCTATCACTGGATACCATGGAGAAAAGACCAGCACACCCCTCTCCACATCCCATCCTGTCATGTTTTATCCACCCCCAGTGGGTGACTAAAGACTGCAAAGTCACTCACTCACTCCCTGTGTGTGGTGACACCAGGAGAAAAAATAAAGTAAAACCTGTGAAATGTGATAAGAAAAGTTTAATAATTGAAAAAAGTAAAATATAATAATAATAATAAATTATAATGATAAAAATAATAGTTTTAATTGAAATGAAAATGGGAGAGAGAGAGAGAGAGGAATAAAACCCACAGGAAGCTGTAGAAAGCAATGATGTCAACCTTATAGGATATTCCTTCCAGTCCTTTTGCCAGCAAAAAAACGTGAATATCAAACTTTCTTTTGAGATTTCACACAGAGATGGGGGTGGTGTGGATCTCCCTTTGTCCACAGATGTGGAGAGCTTCCAGCTGCCTGTAGGACCATGATGGGGTACAGATGAGGGCTGTGTGGGTTTGCTTATAACTAAGTCAATGTCCTTGAAGAAAGTTGCAACGCTTCCAGGTGAGTGATAGAGGAAGGAGGGGACAGGTGCATGCCATAGTCTGGTCTTGTTCCTGTTTGGCTACACGTCTGTCCAAGACAGGAGTAGCAAAGAACAGAGCAGCCACACCCCTCTGTTATGGGGCAGCCTCCCTGTCTGGGGGTCTCCCAACCTCACATCAAGGCTGTTCAGCCTGTGTCTCACTGACAGAAGGGAGACACCTCTCCTAGCCCAGCTGTGTCACCAACCCCACGGCACCCTGAGTCACCACCACAGTTTCCCACACTGTGGTCTGGAAGCCAGGTCTGGTGGCAGGAGCTCCTGTGTGGCCCAGCCCTTGGCTACCTGGGGAAAAAGGGTGCATGATTTTACTGCGGCTGTAGGAACCTCTCAGCAAGCCCATAGCAGGATGTGGGCTGGGCCAGTCTTGCCTGTCCTGTAGGACACTGTCTGCTCTCTGTCTGAGCGCTGGAGGAGGGACAGGACAGGACTGTGCCATGGCCCCTGGCTGCCTCCCTCTGCAGGCATATAGCTAAGGCTGTATAAGTCATAATCAGGTTTTAAGTATTTGTTTTATTTTAACAACAAACTTACACTTGGTGCAAGAGCTACTAGGTGAATTCTTGTTACACAGAGACTCAAAATAGATACCTAAAACTCCCTTATTGTTTTCAAGTCTGTTGGCAATCTGACGTAAAATTACTCTTCGAGAACAATTTCATTTTGCAGATATACATAAAACAAATAAATATACATTTGTCAGGATGGTCTGAGGTTATATCACATGGAGAATTAATACCCAGTTGCCTTTTCTAGAGAGCAATAGTCATGGTCTTTAAATAAAAAACTCATATTTGGGAGATGTACTGTGGCACGGTTGTTAGCTATTTAATTTATCCCTGACAGTGCATCCGTATATTTCATAAGAGATACTAAGCTGCCATCTCTATTAAAAATTTAATCATGTACCAATCTTAACCATTTTCTCTCTGTTACTCTTTGTCACTTGTTTTACCACTGTTAGAGCTGACATTGGTACATTATCTCTGGCCTAGGGCGCTAAACCTTGCAAACACCACTTATTCAAGTGTGTGTTCTGCTAATGGCCTTGGTCTGCCTGTATGCTGTTGTGCATTCTTTCCCTTCCCCTGTGTTCTGTAATGGATATTGTTTACACTAAAAATATGCTATAAATTTAATTTTTACTGCTAGGACTCATATATAGAGCTGCATCTATTAGTGGAAAAACTGAAAAACACCCCCACTAGTTTAAAAGGCTGTGTGAAATTAATACATATCAGTCAAACAAATGCACTTTGATATGTGCTGTCATGGTTTTATTTTCCATGCCAATTACACACCAAAGTTCAAAGGAAAGGAGTATGGTGGGGATTTTTAATCTCTTCAGTCTGTGCCTTGCCAGTCTTTTTATGTTTATTTCTGCAAAATCCTCTAGTTCAACCTATTGCTAAATCACACATGTAATATAATTGGGAATTGTTCAGGAAACACGTTGAAGAGAAAAACAAAACAAAACAGGCTTATCAGCACATCACACCTGTAATTGATATATGTCTATTACTCTTTTCACTAATCTAGTTAGACATGTGGAAAGGACACACTGAAAACAAAAACAAAAAACTGGAGGATGCAATAAACTGATTTCTGATACCTGAAGAAGGTTTATTTCATTTTCTTACCAGGAAAGATAGTTGAGCCACTCATGGGATTAAAGGAGTCACTTGAAGGCTCAGTGTGCTCAGCTCAATGCCTAACTTCATGCATTATTTTAGTCATGTCATTCTCTTTAACCAAATTTTGTTGTCTGAAAGATGTTCCGGTCAGAAGCAATTGTATTCTGTGTTTGTACATGGCCTGGAACAAAAGAAGGTAACTGTTATTGAAATATCACCAGTAAGCCTTATTTCTGCAATATTTTGAGCCAATACTTTTCCCCTAAGATTCACATTTACTCTAAAAACTCCAGAGAATACATTTAGTTGGGAACCTCAAAATAAAGACTTCATAGAACTTCTGAAAGCCCTCCTGCAGAATAGTAGTGGTGTGTCATCTGAGCTAAAGGGTGTCAAAAGGAAGGGAAAAACAAATCAATTGGCAAATGTTATCTTTCTTCTGATGTAGGTAGGTTTTGAATTAGACTATTTAATCAAGAAAAAATTCAGAATAACAATTGAGCAAATGTTAATCTGTTTCCTGATGTAACTCCTGAACAGTCCATCCCCTCACTTTTCTGTTTATTATTTCCTAATAGCATTGAAATTCTCATTTTTAAAAATTTCAGAATTTAGTGTTGTAATTGCAGAAAATATGTTTGCCATTGTTCAAGCAACAGAAAGGAGATGAAGTGATAAGTACCTGATTTGGAAATGTAGAAGTAACGTTAGAGAAATTAGTTTTGTGCATGTGATTTAAAAAACAAATATAATCCAAAACCCAACACAAAAAACAACTTTGCAGTTCATAGTAAAATATTTAACATTCATGTCTGAGGTTAAAATTAAATATTACTCAGATAATTGGATAGCCTCAATATTAATGGTTTGAGGAAGGAAACACCAACAAAGAATTGCCATGCAATTGAAAAAAAATAATGAATGCACGTGAGAATATCTGAAAAGCCATATATCTCTGAGGTGTGTGTTATGCCATGAAATGCTAATGGTGTTGAATTAATGTGTTATTTTCAGAATTATTTCTCTCCATCTTTCAAAGCAAATAACTGAAAATTAGTTTTGCATATCACACTGCATTTCTCTGTCCGGAGGTGAGGGTTGGCTATTATGGCATCACCCATGGGCCTTAACCAAAAGTACTACAGCAGCACTATGGTCACTTGTCTGCCATTGCAGAGTTCCATCATCACCTGTTAAAAATCTGCTGCACTAGTTGTTGCTATCACAGTATTTTCCATTCTTCACCTCACTGCATGAATGTAATGTTTCTACTGAAGTAACAGCTACAAGTACAGACACTACCAGTGCCAGTACGAAAGAATGGAGCATCCTGCCTGTGGCTGTTCTGCAGCAGCCTTCTTTCATTTATTCTGCAACATGCTGTAGGAGTCTCACTTTTTTGAGCAAAGCTGTTGCAATACAAATGAGAAAGTCCTTACAGCATAATATTTTCTCTAGGTATTTTAGCTGTACGCATTTCTAAGATCCTATCTAAATCATCTCTCCATCATGTAATTTTTAAAGAAAAAGTTGCTTCTCTATCTGGAGAATTACTTTCAAACTTCGGCAGAACATATTTTCCGGGGGCAGTAGGAAAAAGAAAGAAATAAAAGAAAATCATCCTGTTCTTAGTGACCACCTTCATGGTCTCTTATGATGATAGTAGTTGACACACTGTTTGGAATAACTTTCTTTATGAAGTATTGATGGAATTAATATAACAAGAAATTCTGAAATAATGAGGGAAGAATAAAAATGCAGTAAAAAATATTCTAAACCACAATTTACTGCAAATTACTGGAATAAAAATATAGAAACATTTTCTGGTAATTCAGCAACTGTTAGTTGGGTTACTGCTGCCCCTGGGTAAACTGACATTTTCATATGCACTAATTAGCAAAGAGGTCATATTAAAATCTCAAATAAAATAGTTTGTTTGTGGCATTTTGCCATCATGGAGGAACTAACCTCAAGTTCTGGAATAACTGATGAAGTGAAACCCTAGGTGTTCTACCCACCAGGGCTGGCTATTATCTACAGCTAATTAACTGCAAACAAAATGAAGAAAAATAAATTTGTAGATTTTAAAAATTATTTTTATTTTTTAACACAAGTGGAGAAGTATCTCCATCTGAAGTACGAGATGATGCTGCCATGCACACAGAGACACACTTGGGTTTGGTTATGACCAAATGCTGGAGTGTGTGACAGCAATACTGAGGCTGCCCTGGTGAAGTAACACAGCCCAACATCTCTTCCACTCATGTGGAAGCCGAGCCAGCAACTCTGCTGGGCTGAGGACAGCAGTGAGCTCTTTTGCTAATTAGTGCATGGAGAAATACCCAATTACACAGGAGTAGTAGTGACTTGAAAAGAGACAGCTGAAGTACATGAAGAAAATACAGTCTGTATTTCCAAGCCAGCCACAACCTCAATTTTTGTTTTAATCACAGAATTGTCCAGTTAAAGTTTTCAGCTGCTGCAAATGTAAATTTATCTCCATGAAAAATGGAAGGACAAATGACTAAATATTTAGTAGTAGTATCATCCACGCTCTCAGAACCAGCATCTAGAACACAAGTGCTTAAGATCATGCATGTTTATACATGAAAGTGATGCTAAATTACTACATCCTAAGATTTCTGTTAAGATGAACAAAGCTGCTATTTAGTAAGCTACATGTTTCCATGGAATTAGTTTTGAAAGATACCATTTTATTGCCTCAAAATACTTTAAAGAGGCACACATTTTAAATGTTCACTTAAACAAAGATTTTACTTTCCCGTAAAATAAAATCATATAGCTATAAAAGCATCAGTTACATTTCTTTGCAAATTATCCTACATATAAATTTTTTTATTTACAAATTCTTAAGTACTCTTTGTTTGGTATTTTTACCAATCACCTAATTTTTTCCATTCATTTTGTATAGACAGGTATGTTTGCCAGTGCATAATGATGCATTTTTATATATTCATACATCATGCATTATTACAGTTTGTTGTTTCAAAATATAAAGGTTTCATGAGGATAAACTTGGCAGGATGTCCACATAAAAGTTAAAATAAAGCCCATTTTAATTCAAATAAAGGCAGAAAGTGAAGTATTTGTCAATAAGAGCTAGTAAAAGGTTTTATGTAAAGAGGTGGAGAAAGCAAAATTTTATAAATGCACGATTTTTAAATGCTTATATTGCCCTTTTTCATTGTATTCTCCATGAAAAAATAATCTCAGACAAAATCAGTAATAATTTCAAACTGTCATTTGATGCTTTTGAAATACTCTGAACCAAACCAAATTATTTTTTCTCCTGAAATAAAGGCAATTCTTAGCTTCCTACTAAAGGATCCATGAAAACTAAACCAAACTTATTTTCTTGTGAATTTAGGTGATACTCTCTTCATAGGGGCTTGCAATGTGAGGTCTTGAGCAGTGTGAATGATAAATGCAATTAATTTTTTGGATTATTGGTGCCACATTCTTATGGTACACATGCTTATTGTCTCTTTTTATTTCAAAGCATATGTATATCATGACCTATCCATCCCCATAATTTGTCAGTAGGTGGAATACTATATCAGAGGTCTGTTGTGGTCTGTAGTACCTATAGCTCTGACTGTGTTGTCATTTTTTTCTACTTCTTTGGTGTATTTTAGCCCTCTCTGGAATCATGGAAAAAATTTTCTGTGTTAATTGTTGAGGTGTACTTTGAAATTCCTGAGTTGCTGGAAAAATTCTTCAGGCCCTGTCGACTTTACTTCTGTTCAAATGTGTTATAGGCAGGAATGAATCCACAAATTTGTACCAAGCCATGTGCACTGGAGAAAAGGGTTTTATGGTGCTTCCACTCTTGTTCACCTTTCAACCCCTGCTGCTTTCTTTTAAGATCATTCTGGTCTTATTCAGGATACAAAAGATATTCATTCACAGAAACACTTAGTGGGCCTACAGATGTTTTTTAATCCTCATTAACATTTTAAATAAATAGATGTACATAAGAAGACTACTATTAAATACAAACCTACAAGCAATAACTTGAACAGAAAAGGAAAATAAAACAGAGCCCTATATGACTCAATTCTTTAATCAGACTATTGAAAAATGTTCTATGAAACAGTATTTAGATCTCACATGATGAAATACAAGCCTTGAAAATTGATAACTATTTTTCTTATTGAAGGACATAATTGAGAATTTTTCAAAATTATCCCTCACCAAAATATCTGATATTTTTAACTTAAAACTCTGCATAGCATTTCATCGCTGAGGTCATTTTTTATCACCAAATATTTCAATCAGTAAACCAACTTAAAATCAGACCATCACAGAACGAAAAGTAAAGACAATAACTTACCTTTGTTTTAAAATCTTACTTTGTTATCTCTTGTATTGACATTCAAAAGTAGAGTATTGCCTATGAACTTGACCTAAGTAAAATACTGAAACTTGGTTGCTTAGACAATAGTTACACCTCATCTGAAAAGATGTAACTACAAAAGGGTTAAATGAAATCCTTTCCTCTAGAGTCAGGATGTAAAAATGTAACTAAAAATAAAAGCTGTTTCAGCTTTTGAGGACAGCAGGAGCAGAAGATAGTGTTAGTGCATCCAAAAATAGTGTCCTTATATCTACAGATTTACAGAAAAGGCATACTTCCTTCTACATGAAAATAAGGTTTTCAAAGTAAAATGGAAAGTTATCTGTGAAAGCAGAACCTTTTACTCCAATATATTTGACCAACAGAGGATTGTATGAACAGTAAAAATCTGCTTTTCAATATGCAGATAGTTCTAAAATAGCCACAAGAGATGTTCGCTTCTGATAGAATTTTGTTGATGGTCTATTTTCTTATGGATTTTTATTTCAGATAACCTCCTGCTGTCCTAGGGAAATCACATGTGAGTGGTGTTACTCCTCAGAATTGGAAACATGCTTGTAAAAGCAGTATATCTGGGTACAGAAGTTATTTTACAATATTTTCATCTGCAAGCTATTGCTGCTTTCAGTTATCTAGGATGGTTCTGCTGTTACTGTGCAGTGACACATTAGGCTGGGCATGTAAAGTAATGCAGTGTGACTGATACAAGCTGATGTTACACTTCACAGCACAATGCTTCATAATGTGTTATGTCAATGAGAGCATTTAAAAAAAAAAAAAAAGTAATTCTCCAGAAAGAACTGATAAAAGAATCCAAGAATAATTTCCCTTCTCTCCTCCTCCCTTCTCACTCAAAAAATGAAAGTCACTGAAAACAGAGACCAATTTGTATTTGACACACAAATATAACTTTTGGAGAATACATAGCAGTTGGTGGTTGTATAATACACTTAGAGCTGAATTAAGAAGGGGAAATAACTTTTATTTTAAAACCTGTCTTTCTCTTTACAGAGCTAACATAATTCCACAGATGTGATCTCTACTGGCTTTCAAAGCCATGTATTTTTAGAGGACTAAGACTAGAGTACTTTAATGTATTTCTAGTCTACATAATGTTATGAGCATTTTGAGCTGGTAAGGCAACACGTTATTTCAATTCCAAACAGAAATAATTTGTTTTATGAACCGTCTTAAGTTTCGCTTCACTGTATATTCCTTTTATTTCTTTTAATTTTTAAACTTTATGTCTGTTTTTCAAGATGTACTTTTTATTTGTTTTTATACGAATACTTTTCTTGAAGATCACAGGAACATACAGAAACTAGGATAGTGTTTTCCTCATGTTATTGTAAGCTTCTTGAATTTTTTTGTGTGGGATCCTCCTACAATTTGGAAATCTTTCCATCTTATTTTCAAATTCAGTCCTTCTACCAAAAACCCCCAAAACACGCCCCTCTCCCCCACAAAAACCCCCAACCCAAAACCTTCACACACACACACAAACAAATGAAAACAAAAAAAAAAAAGAAAATTATTTCTTAGACTGGTTAAACTTCTTTTGGCCTGAAAGTTAGAAAATGATGAATCAGTAAATCATTAAATATGATGAATTATTTTTATACCACATATTACAAATTAAGCAAAAGGAAATTCAGAAATCAGTTATACTTCAGCATTTAGAATAACAGTGGTGGAGGGATTAAAAAAGAGTCTTAAAAGTGTCTACCTCTCTATCAGTGTATCTCAACTATCCAAGGATTATTCACTCGATTCAAGTAGAGATTGTCCTCTAGGACACATTGTTTGTAATCTCAACCTCTATACAATAAATATTATATTTTTCATCCCCTTATAGTTGTAGGTTTTACCTTCATGTGAGAGCTCCACAAGGAGGGAGCTCCCAAATAACGCAGAAGTTTCCTATGGGAGTGGTGCTGCACTTTTCAAGTTTCTGGAAACCCAGGTAGCAAAGGCATTCATCTTCAGTAACGTATTTTTATCTTTGCAAACATGCTGATCTTACCAATCAAATGTTATAATTAGTATATTTTGTTACTTTGAACATGATCCAGTTTCAACTATGCCACATAGTCAAGGATTATGTTATCACACACTATATTTTATAGCTATTTTCTGATAAACTGAGAAGAGAAACTGACAGTAAGGAGAAGTAAGTAATTTATTAACTGAAAAAGTCACTCTGTTTCCTCAGAATAGAAGTGGACTTTGCTTTTCAATGCCAAATCTTCCATTTTAACAATCAAGAGTAAATAAGTTATATTTTTCCTTAATGTAAAAGATTATTTTAGTGTATTTATGTGTGTTTGGTTTTTTGATATTGTTTTTTTCCCAAAATAATGCCAGTCTGTAGAGTCCCACAACATTACTTGAAACACTAAATTACAAGACAAATATCAGAGAAAAAAAATATGTCATATCAAGAAAACAAAATCTGATTAGAAAAGCCCAGATGTTTAAACATATTTGCAGGGATTTAAAATTAGTGGGGTTTTTTAGTTAGATAAAGTAACTGTAGTAATTCTAGCAGATATTAACTAGTTAAGAGGCTGAAATATGAATCACATAGTGAGAAAACTTCTACAGGTGTCTTAAATCAGTCATGTCAGTGTTGATGTAACTCCATCCTGTAGTCTCAGTGCTGTTTACTCATAAAGGCTTTATCTCCTGCTGGCAGACACTACCCAGAGGTTAACTGACTGCTCAGGAAGGATACCATGAATAAATTTTCATGTGTCCAAAATTTAGCATAGGCCCTTTATTTTAGCACCTCATTCCCTATACTTTGTTACCCTGTTCCCAGCACTCTGCTGGAATTCCTGTTCCTTCACTTCCTTTGTGAAGGAAAGAAACTTTTCTTTGGGCTAACCTGTGCTGCTGAGTCACAGGTGGTGGAGAGTTCTGCTGCCTTCTGAAGGGCTATTCTACCTTTGTCCTCTACAAAGCCCTGCTGGGTGCTGAGACCCTCCAATGGGAAAGAGCTGACCTTTGCTTCTCTCTGCATGATTCTGCTCTTTACTTTTAAGCTTCCCCTGAAAATACTTTTTTTTTTTTATTTCCATCAAGAAAATATAATCATCACCAGACTTGTTCTTTGAAGTGTGGCATAAACTGTTACAGCAACAAAAAACACAGGTTAAGTTTGGTTAAGGAAAAAATAGTTTTGGATCTCGTCAGCATAAATCCTTCTTTTTCCTTCTTCCTGCAGCAGTAAAAGCTGATATAGAATTAATAATGGGGATTTTTTTGTTTAGACTTGTAATACTCATAAGAGTATTACAAAAAAGGATGGCAAAATTGTGCAAAAATTTCACACTTAGGTGTACTCTTATACTTCAAAAATAATAGCAATAATTTACCATTACTGTACTGCTTTTAATGTTTAGAAAGCCTGCATAGGGATTATGCTGTGAGGTTCAGCTTTGATCTTTTTTTTTGTATACATTGCATATGTATGTGTGTGTTTGTGTGTTGATCAACCTTTTTCACTGGAGAAGAGAAACAGACAGTTTCAGAGCAAAGTTTATAGGTTTAGGTATGGGCTTTATATTCAAAGAATCACTGTATTTCTCTCCAGAAATAATGGGAATCCATATAAGAGCCTGGTTAGGGTCTCAGTCACAGCTTTGACACGTGACCCCAGAGAGATCCAAATTAGGGATCACTATGGATATGTAGACACAACAAATGGGTGTCACTGCACAGCCTCCATTCCCAATGGAAGGTACCTTGGCTAAATTCCTAAATAGTTGCTGCAATTAGATATCTGAATTAAGTTGGAAATAATCCAAAATTTCACAAGACCAAAAGTAAGGGAAAGATAAAGTACTGTCCCTTTTCTGTGACTACATGTGTTAATGGAAATAAAATATTACCTACATATTGCTGTAGTGTTTGTGATTCAGAAAAGGCAAGGAAGAATAAAACATAGTTTAATTTTTTTTTATGTGGGCCGTCAAACCCACTGTTGCTGGAGAGCTGCTGGGGAAGGACACACGCTGTGTTACAAGTGCCAAGCCTGGTAGTTACATGCTGTAGTACAAAATAGCTCTTAGACGGGCAAGTGCTTTTATACAGAACATATCACAGGAATTGTAGTTATTACTGGAATGTAATATTAAAACCAACATGAAAACTGACTAAAGATTACAGCATTTGCTATTACAAATCTTTTACAGTTCGCACATAGGCCTCTTGGGCTGAGGGTGATGGAGGTAGGAGCAAGTGTTGTACCATGAGATCTGACATCATCTGATTTATTCATGTGCTTGAACAGTGGGTTATGTTGTCTGCTTGATTGGTTATTTGAAAAGGAAGTTGTTATAACTGAATTTTAGCCACAGACATAACAAAGAGAGAGCTGTCCTGAAAAAGACTAAAAGAGAGCTCACCAGTATTTGAACTCGTGTTGTGAACTTTCTTCTTTGCTTTTGCATACGAATGAACATAATAAAAGATGTTGACGTGAAAATAACTGTAAGAGCTCCATTTTCTTTTCCCTTAAAGCAGGAGACTAGGGAAAATTTCTTTTGAGGATGCATGGAGTATATGAAAGGAAATTTAAGACATCATTATAATCCTCTAACAGCTGGAAGAGGCAACTCCACCAGGAAGCTACTTCATCATCATAGCTTAATTTTATATTAAAAAGTTCAAATATGTAAGATGATTAAAACCTACAGTGGTTTAAGACTTTATTTTTGGGAGACTACAGAGAATGTAGAAAACTGAGCATACCTTGAAAACTGAGGGTACTTTCCTTTGCTTAGGTTATTGAAGTAGAAAACATCTATAGTTCAAAGGATTGAAGAATGGCATTGTGACTCAGTGTTCTTCATTTTGTAATGACAAGACATTCAGCATTTGCCCTCAGTCGTAGATGGTGTTAAGTGCTCTTAGGTATGGTCATGAAGAAGGCTGCAAGCACCATGCCTACATCTAATAGAAGATTTTAACATACATATTTATGTATGCCTTTCATAAAAAATAATTTTATTTGTTTTTAACCATTGTCTACATAAATGAAATTTTATAGATATATTTTCACTAACCTAATTTACATAGGTTGGGATACCTAGTCAGTCTAATCTATTCTTTCCAGATAATACTAGTCTGGTAGGAAACTGTTAATTTATCCATATACTTCTATTGTTGGCATCTCTTTTTTTTTGAGAACTATTCAACAGTCAGAATAGTAGCTGTTGCAGACTCTTGTCTGCTAATAGTGAAAAGTTTTTTTGGTGACAGGAATCTCTCTTATTGTACCTCACATTTAGAAAAATGGAAATGCATTCAGAGTTAATTTGGAGACAGACTGCAATAAAAAAAAAAATAATAGTTTTTATTACAACAATATCTTTACTAGCTAAAAAGTTAAACAATACTTCATGAACACTTTAGAGTGTTTAAACAAAACACATTAGTTACTCCACTTAAGGCTGGCCTATAATTTTGTAATCACTGCCTTTTTTTTCCCACTAAGACTCTATTTCAAAACTTCAAGTTGTTCTGGTAGGGTATGACCCTGTATTGCCAGTAGGACACAATGAAAGGTAGCAACATTTATGCAAGAGAAACAGACTGTGTTTCATAAGGGAATGACTCCTAATTATATAAAAAATAAAAAATAGGCAATTTAATAATTTTCTGAAAAAATATATTAAAAGTTACAGAAATAGAAAAAACTGTTAGAGAAAGAGGAACAGAGACTAATAATATTAAATTTCTGGCAGTAATATAGCTTGGAATAATTTGCTTAGGTAGGCAACTAATCAGGTTCTACTTTTAATGAAAAACTAAGGTTGAGATTTTGACTGGAGGGCTTCAAGAAGGTATTTTTTTAAGAACATGATGCATGTCAGTGATGAAGTGAAAGGAGGAAGGAAAAGGTTATCTATCTATATGGAACTTTGTATAATATGGAAAACTAAGTGGTAGTGCCCACAGAGAGAACCATGACAACTCATCACTGCCAGCACCACCCTCCCAGCATCTTCCCTCTCAGAACTGCTCTCTTGTCCTTGCTGAAAGCGATAATGAGTAAGTTCAGAGAGGTTTTGCAGTTGGCAAGGGTATTGTAACACCTGGAGGAAGGCTGGTGAAAGCTGCAGTTCAGTGTAGCCAAGGCTCATGAAGCTGCTTTAGCGTGTGTAACCACAGCAGAAGGAGCAGGGCAGAAGGCCTCAAGCGCATTGTTAGAGGAAGGCCAAGGAGCTGATTTGATCTTGAAAGAAAAGACATGAAAAATACCTCTGATGGGAGGAATAGGTATGGAATGTGAAGACTGCTGGCAGTCTTTTTTCAACTTAATCATAAAAACACACTGAAGGATTTTGCAATTTGTATTTTTCATCTATATGTGCTTTAGTTTGAGTTTGCACCTACAGAGCCTCATGGTGAGCTAGAACTTGGTGCTTGCCGAACCAGGAGCTTCAACATGAACTTGCAACACACACAGGCAGAGCTTCAGAAAAGATCCTTGTACTCAGTAAGAGTGAGCAGAGAGGACATGGTGTAGGAGAAGGGAGACAGATATCTCTGGCACTTTGCACTCTGCCCCCCTTCCTTGCCTGTTGCAGAATTAGTTCTGGCAGGGACACAAGGACAGAGTGAAATCTCTCCTGAGCTTTCCATGAAGGATTGCTGGGAACAGTCCTGCTCTCTTATAGCAGCACAGCTACTCCAGACCACCTGTTAGTCTTTCATCAATTTTGTAAATACTATTGGGAAAGAAGGAAGAACAAAGAGCAGCTTTGTCGCCCAGCTTACAGAATTTCTTATTTCAGTACCGACTGTGTCAGAACTGTAATGATCAAAGACTCTCACAGAAGGAGCATTTACATGACTGCTCTGTATTTCAGCCTCTTCATCTTGTAAGACACATACTTGTTCTCAAATCTTAGCTAGCTTTCCTGTAGTTTTTAGTCTGTCTTTAATTGCCACTTTTTATGTCCTGATAATTTGAAACCTCTTCCATATTTTGAACGTAGATTGAAAGCATACTGCTGTTTTCCAGTTAATGAACTTCATGATTAATTTGTGTCATGAAAAAAGGTATATTTGATCCTTTTATGCACTTCTATATCATCAAAGTCTTTAAAGCCACACAGTTTTAATTTCAAGTAGAGCCAGAGAGTTAATAGGAAGCCAAGTCTGAAGGCAGGATTAAAAAATCTGATTTAAGTATACACACAAAACTCATCTTAAATTACAGAGTTTTTAAAGTTTCTTCATAAACAGAGTTTTTTCTTTTTTTGCTGAAAAAAAATATTCTTAGTTTGAAACCTGCATTAAAACATCAGAGTAATGATAGTAGATATTGTGGTACATGTGAGTATGTCAACAGAAGTCCTCCTTGATGGGATTTACACATGCCTGTTATTCTGCTGTAAAGCTTTCATGAAGCTGCAGATTATACCTGTACAAGAAAATCAGTACAGTTCCCAGCTTATACACCACTCACTTGGGAATGAAAAGTATCTCAACAGGAGCTTCTAAGAAAAAGCAAATGGGTAGAACAGGAACTACTTTATTCTACACTATAGTTTTGGCCAGAGTAGAAGGCTAGAACAGGTTATGTTGCAAACAAAAAGGATTATGGTGAAGGAAAGTGAGCATACTGTGCTGGTGAAATAGTGTCAGAGGAGTTCTCTAAAGTAAAACTATCCTAGCATGGATAATGCTATCAAATGTAACACAAGACACTTGTAAGTAAGTAGATATTTTTTATGCCTGACAAGTCTGGCATCCTGTTTCACTGTAGCTCTGTTAAATTAATATCTTTAGTCTTTACTGTGCTATAGCTCTACTCTGTAGAACCAACAGAAAATTATATAATTATATATAAATCTTTTGATGGAGCAGTTGAAGTACAAGAATTGTATGCACCCAGATGAGTTGATGGTCCCAGAACTGTATCAAACCAACCCAAGGTCCTTCATTCTTTATTTAGAAAAACAAACCAGACCAAACCCTGAATTTGTAGAGCACATGACAGATGAGAGACCACTATAGCTTAAAAAATTATTTTCCCCTTATTGCTCTGACAGTTCCCCTTTATTACTCTGAGGAAAATATATCTACATTTAAAATAGCTGATGTTTCAAATACCTACAACCTGTCATCAGTGTGCTGCTCTAAATAGCAATGAAGCACACTCCATTCTGCATTGTTAGCAGCTGCCACACTTGGATAGCAAGCAAGTAAAATGAACTAAAAATACTGGCTTCGGTTGCCTGGTGACAATGAACACATAGAACCTGTCAGACTTTCATTTCAAAAAAAGTTGATAAATAAATTTGTTTTTATGAAATTAATATTAGTATCATATCAATCATGTCAATTCCATAACTGAGTCTTTCTTAACAGATGTTTTACTGGAATTTACATAGTTATGCTGAGGTTGCTTGAAGCTTTCCCTATAGCATGTGTTGGTGTAGGTTTTTTTAGGTCAGTGATTACTGTACACACAGATGAATACAGAAAAAAAAGAGTATTCCTACTCCTTTTTACTTTATTTTGCTGGTATTAAATCAAAGGGGGAAAATTAAAATGGTGCCCTATCTTCTAAAAATTAGTCTCACTGTCTCACTCTTTGCATCAAATTAAGTTATACAAAGCTTCTAGAATCATTCAGAAGATCTTTCCTTAAGAAAATAAGCAAACCCAAATTTACAAACTTTATGAGTTTATTTTATCAGTCACAAACCTGTCTGTTAGAGTCTTGATGGACTTAGCACCTCCTCAGTTTACTTACTACCTCTCTCTAGTTTGCAGTCTTACTCTGGTATACAATTTTTATCTGAAAGCTTTGGATTTGTAGCTTTTCCTGTCTCAACTAATAAAATGGGATAAAACCAGGTCAATACTCTGATGAAATATCTTGTATCTCACAGGGTGATATAGTAGCAGCAGATAAACTCTTCTCCTCATTTAGCTCTGCGTCTTTGTCACAGCTCTGCACCCAGAATTGCTGTCTTTTGCTAAGACATCCAACATAAAGATCCAACTTCTTTTGTGCTAGAAATAAAGAATTTGGACACAGATATATCAGTCTCAGTCCTGGCAAAATTCCAGGCTGGTTGTTAAATTTTGCCTGCCTAAACCTTTGTGTGTTTGGTCATTAATCGAATGGAGGTATTTTATATTCTGTGAAGATACCTCATTTCACAGCCACTGACCCCTGGATCCTAAATTCCTTTACAGATAAAAGAGCAAAGTTATTTATTTTGAACATGAGAATTACCTGAAAGTGAGATAACTCTCTTTAAATTTATTATTGACATGCAGATCTTAGAGCACATGACACCATAGAAAAGAATCATTCTCCTCACTTTACAAGTGGGAGCAAGGCTCAAGGCATTGTAAGCATCAGGAGATTACCCAAGGAGAAATGCCAGAAGAGAAGAGACACCTTCAAAGTCTGTCTATTTAATTCACTGTATAGACCATAGATTGTTGAACTGATACAACTGTTTCATTTTCATTTGTTTTGTAAATCCAAAGGATTTAAAGAAATATTTTAACACACTGTACGCACCAGAACTTATTGAATCATATAGCAGTCAATCAATCAAAGTCTTTTACAATTCTGTTTAAAATTATTCTGTGTCACATTATTCACTATGGCACAGTGTCAGCTGTGTTTTAAAAATAAGTTCATAATTTTAACTGTAAATCTTAAAAAGCTGGAAAATAACTACAATTATCCAAGGGACAGAAAAGATAGTGTTGCTTTTAGATGTCAATTTGTGTTTCTTATGTTAAGAAAATTTCTGGAAGATACGTTTTAAAAGTAGCTTTCAATGTATTTCCACTAAACAGAAATGAAAACATGATATATTCTGAGTGAAGTCAAAGAAAGCAGTGACATTTAATGATGGTTTTTAAAGGAGGGTAGACAAGTTCTCAGCCAGGGTTTCCAAACACATAAGTAGTTCTAGCAGTTGAAAGCAGAGTATTTAAATCCTTTTGACATCCTTAATTGGATGTTCCCTCACTCTCTCGCCTGTCATGCTATTTGCCTTTATTTCTCTCTGAGTTTTTCAGAATATTAAAAATGTTCAGAACCTTCTAAAAATAATGCACTTAAATATTTGTAATGCCCTATTGTGTGCACGGCACCAAACCATTACAGTCAGTGGAATTATACCTGGTGCTATTTTACCATCCACCATTTACCAGTTGAAGCAGATAAACAGATGTGTACACTTTTTAAAAATCTTATTTTTGCCAGAGGTTTGGTATGTGAAGATTCAATCTGACAGTAATGGAGGTTTGGTACAGAATGGGAGTAGCATGAGCTCTGCAACAGTGTCTATGTATGTTTATATGTGCATGCTTGTGCATGTACGTGTGTGCTAGCATATACAAAAAATTTTTCTGGCCAAATTTTTTATCCTAGAATCTAGATTTTTTAAAAGTTATATCACAGTATATCAATATTCAGTATTTTCCAGTAGATGTTTTCATATCATGTTTCTTGGTATGTCATGTGGGACATGCTCACAGTTCAGTAATAAGAGACCACCAAGGAGCTATCACAGAACTTTCAATGACAAAAAAGCTGTATGCAAGGGAAGAAGGTAAGTTTGGTTGTTGCTGGTTTTAAAACACAAAAAAAGAAAAAGGAAAGGTAAGATGAAGGAATAATTATGAGAGGAAAAGAAGCCAACACACACACCCCCACTCCTGATTGTGTTAATGTGTATGTCTGTTATATTCCTGTTTTTAAACCACTTAGTTCCTCGCAGACATAGTCCTCGTAATTTCAAAATTATGTGGTACAATAAGAGTTTAGAGAAGAACAAAAGGAGTGTTCAAAGCTATGGAATAGTTTCCATGCAAAGAATGACAGGTAAGCAGGGAGGTTTTCTGAAGAAGCGGCAGAAGACATGGAAGTAGCCTGGGAAAATGTGGCTCGGATGCAGAGAGATCATAGGTATCAATAGTCATTGTCTCTTCCGAGACAAAAACTAGAGTACCAAGTTAAGGCACAAGGTGCATCCAGCAGTACAAGGACCTTGGGGCCTTCATACATGATGTTGCAGATGCCAGACCTTTATATGGTCTGGTATTTATGGAATTTACTGAACAGGAAAATACAGCAAGGATAGAAACCCATGGTGTGAGCAATTGTTGCCAGTGATCAGTTTGCTGAGGTACTCAGAGGCAGATCTTCACAATTTTTTAGTGCAAAATTTCCCTGTATCATGTACTCCCATGCTTTGTTTTCCAAGGGAGCAAGCCATGAATCTAAACAGAACAAAAATGAACACTGTGGGAGCATTCTTAAGCCCTGAACCTGAGAGTTAAGTAATGCAATGTCACTGGTTTAGCAGGAAATTTAATCGACTACAACATAGTATTGTAGACATGAAGAAAAAACCAAACAGGTGGGATTTGTGAAATTTGGGTATTTTTTTAATCACCTCTACTTTCCACTTTTTCTTAAAAATTATTAAGTGGATCTATTTCAGCATTTCTTGGGCTAAAACTTTTTCAGATTTTGAAGCCAGTATCACTGACATTTAAAGCAATGTATGTAGTTTTTCCTCCTTATTTCTTTATTGCATGATGCTTAAAACATTTTTGCTATGTTGATAGTTTAACATGGAAGTGTTCAATACAAGCAAACTCTACATTTTCAATTTTTTCTTTTTATTTATTTAATTTTACCACCCCCTCAGTTATATAACTGTGTTATGTGGGGTTTGTTTTTTTTTTTCCAAACCACTAATTTCAAAACGTTTTATCTGTTTAGCACAGTACATCCCAAGCTATTGAACATATCAGCCAAGACAAAATGTGGCAGCTGTAGCCTCAGGTAACTCATAAATGGGCTGCATTCATAACAGAGAGAGAGAAGGAGAAAGTACAACTTGCTGTGCTTAGCAGTAACTGAGTTAATTATTTGCTGACATTGATATTCCGTGATAATTGCCACATTCACATGATTCCACAGAGACTCATATGTTACCAAGTATCAAATGTGTTTAACCAAACTAAAAGAAATAAAATCAGGAAGTTCATGAACTGCAGATTGCTGGAAACAGTATGGCAGGAACCATAGCACTACAAGCTTGTCCTCCTCTTATACCTCCCTCAGGTGCCTGATGCTGACCTCAGACAGAGCTGATCCTTTGGCTCAGTGTGACTTTGTGGCTGTACATGGTGAATCCCAGACATAACTGTGGCATTTCCAGTGTGCTGTGAAAGCAATGCACAGCTGATAGTGGAAAACACTGGAAACCCACATGTACATAACACGGCTGACTCACAGAATATGACTTTGCCATGGCTGTTGGTCTGCCTGAGTTGCTGGCCAGCTGGATTAATAAGAGCTGAACGTCCCTTTTTATTCCCTGGGAAGAAGAAATGATGCCGAGAAGGAGCTAAACTCCACCACCACAGACGGGGCATGCTAGGAATTGAGCATCTTAGGTTGAGATGACAGCCCAGGCAGAGAACAACAGCTACCAAGAGGTGTTGAGAAAAAAGGTTTTCAGATAAAAATCAGTGGGTGGTTTGTATAGATAGGGCAGCTGCTGGAAAACAGGCAATGTAATAAATTATTGATTCTGTGGAGGGTGAGACAGCTACAGCTGGAACGCACAAAGCTGTGATGCCTTTGACAGGCACAGAGTAGAAACTAAATTACCTCGGAGAGTACTGAAATAGATCTGGAGAGCAAGGAGGGACACTGCTAGTGAAAGGGAAAGAAAGATGGAAAACTTCTGCCCAGAACAGAAGGAGAGGGTGAGAATATCCCTGCAGAGAGAATTCAAACTGAGACAGTTACTGAGACAAAATTCAAACCAGGTGAAAGGATAGGGGGGCTGGTGAGTTAAAAAAAATCCCTTACATTTCTATTTACACATACTTCTAATGAGTTTTGAGGCATCCCAAATGAAGTTCTCATATAAATCTACAGGATTTTTGTGTTTACTATCCACAGTTAAGTATTTTAAAACTTCCATGAGGCAGTAACATCCATGGCCCTGCAACTCCTTGCCCCACTGACGGTTTTGTCTCACTTTACCTTTGGTACCAGATTAGCCACCTAATGGGATACTAGGGCAGGAACTTGAGTTGTTTCTTTTGGTACAATAAATATACATTTCTCTCTTTCTGCCTCAGAGCTGTGAAACAAAGAAGCATCACAATTATACACATAAATTCTTCTAAGATGTGAAACTTTTGTGACAGTGATTTTAGCCCCAAGAACATCAAGGTTATTTTGGGGATTCTCAAAGTTTCTATAGCATAGATGCAAGAAAAGAAATGGAAGGGCTAGTGGCTGCTAAAGACCTTTATCTGTGCCACAGTAGTCTGATGTTGTCACGCAACTGCTGGAAATAAGTAGAAAGAGTTTTCTAAGGCATGAGTAATTATGAGTGAAGCTGGTTAAAAAGCAAAGTTATGTTCAAATTATGTTTTGTATCTTGGATATCTTTTGTCTTTTACCTTTGTGTAAAAATACCTTTTTGATGTTCTTTGTTTGGTTCTCTTTTGGAACACAAGCAAATTAAAGGAAGCAGGTTAAACATGATTTTGGTACTTAACTAAACTAAAAAATCCACACAATCCCCCATACCTCTGCAATGACCTAAGAAAAGGTCCAATATAATGACCTTTATTTCAGTATCTATTCAGGACAAAATTAATTTGTTTTTCAGAACTCCAGAATGCTGACAATGAACAGATTAATAAGGAACAAGGCAATTATTTAGTGTGCAGGATTTGAGGAAAGATAATGGGCAAGGAGATGAGGGCAGAAGGACTGGACTTCTATGCTGTCAGTCATAATCTTCTT
Organism: Corvus brachyrhynchos; assembly: GCF_000691975.1. Classification (NCBI taxonomy): domain Eukaryota; kingdom Metazoa; phylum Chordata; class Aves; order Passeriformes; family Corvidae; genus Corvus; species Corvus brachyrhynchos. The sequence continues at coordinate 16,292,077 of NW_008240046.1, read as the reverse complement.
TGTTGGTAGTGGATAAAGAGTTTAAGCTAAATAGAGACTCCTCTGCATGGTTTATAACCCTCAAGGTGAAAGTCCTTTTCTGAGTTTCAGACTAAAGGTGCTCAGTGTTCATTCATGCCCATTGCTGAGAAAAAGTAGTTTTATAATTTTGACTGTGCTGTTCCGCAAACACTTGACAGCCCACTCCTTATAAGTGCTTGTGAGTAATTTGATTATTACTGCTTGCTCTGCAGTATCTCAGAGCCTGGGGGAAGGAAGGGGCTCCCCAGCTTGATCAGTTTCTCACAGCTTTCCCTGAGGTGCATCCTCTGCCCCTTGGTTATATCTCATTTTTGCACTCTCACATTACTTTTTAAAACTGAGTTGTTAAAAATAAAGTTAGGAATCTTGTTTGCTTTTCCCCTGCAGCATTTCCATGCTTTTCTGGACTGCTTTAAAAGGTGTATGGTTATGATGGTTATGATCATGACAACTGCAACCACACTATGATCTGCATGTTTTTAACAGGGCTCTCAGGTAATTTCTACAGGTTTATTACTTCTGGGTTGTTTTTTTTTTTTTTTTACTATTAGTGCTCTCTGATTACAATGTTTTTCATTAGAATGCAAATGTTTATCCATTTCTTTTTTACCACAACACATTTTGTGTTTACTCAGACATTAGACACTGCCCATATGGTAGTTTAGGCAACCAGTATCTTCCAAAGGTACTATGTGTTAACCCAACGAGGGTAAGAAGGTGTTTGAAATCTGACACCTTTTCCCAAGAAAATTCCTCTCATAGCTAAAGGCAAATGTTCCCATTTTGCTTGTTTTCACCTATTTTGGCCTCATCCAGAAAGAAAGAAATCTATCAGGCTGAAGAGAAAAAGAAGTTGAAGTATATGCATCAGTTTGAGTGTTACCCTAAACCTGAGCTTGACCTGGAGACTGTGTCCTAGGTAATGCCTATCCTTGTGCACTCTGTAAGTTCACTTTGTTTGACTCCTCACTAACAAACCAGATCTTTGGTGCATGTTGCTTTCTTAAAAGTGAGAGTAGTGAACAGAAATACAATTATACAATTATATAGCCAGGTATGAGACTAAACACGTATGTAAGGTTAGATTTTTGTTTACTTGTCCCCCATGCAGTCTGTACAGACAAGTGAGGGCCCCATCATGCTGGTCTGATTGTGCTGTACTCACAGTTCTTTCCTCACTGCTCATTCTCCTTGAGTATCTAAAGGATGGTGTGGATTACATTTGTTTAAGCAAAATCTTCCAAGGTGAGCTAAAACTCCCCCTCTTGAACGCTTGTATTTTCTAGGATCAAGGATTTGTTCAAGCCTTTTAGAATTCAAAAGATTTCAGAAATAACTCAGTGTCAAGAATGACATATGTGTTGTTTTTCTTTAAAAAGTATATTCTTTGGAGTCACTTTTTGGATCTTGGTTTGGATCATATAGCTTGGTATTAATTTGATTTTTAAGCAGAAATTTAATATTGAAACACTCAGATGATGCTTTGTGTGCTTACAGACACCCCGAACACACATCCATGTTCCCTGATCAGCTCCCTGTTTACATTCTGGTAGCATTCATAAGTCTCATAAAACTGGAAATTTTGTAAAAACCTTTTTTTTTTGTTATTATTATTTCTGTGTAGGAGACATCATCTGACTGGTACATGTCATACATCCTTGCAAAGGGCACAAACTAGCTGCAGGTTCTTTGTGTGCACAGCTGTTCAGTATCAGTTTCCTACAACACTCAAATTTGGTGGTTAACCAGAACCAAAATTCTCAGGTGCTTAATTGTTGCAAGCTGTAGCAAGACATCTGTATGAAGTGTAGAACCACCTCCAAAAATCTATCAAGTGAAAGACTCCGAACGTGTGGCTGGAGTAGACCCAAATTTATTACAGGAGAGTCCTTGCTGCTGGGGCTCCCCTGTAAATACATGCATTAATTTGTTTACTTTTTACCCATTATCATGTGAATATCATAAGAATTTCACCGTCGCATTGAAATCCCTTTTTTTTTCTGAATGTTGTTGTGGCAACATTCCTCAGCATTGTATTTAAATTCTTTCCTTGCTAAAAACCAAGCCCAAACACAAACAAAAACTGACCAACCAAAAACCCCCAATCTGATGCTGAGCATTTACTCTTGTGTCATCCCCTTGAAAATCAACTATCTTGTTGCAGCTTTACTTTTCATTAGGGATTAAAAAATAAATAACCTTATAATCAAAACAATATTACACCATTTCTATAGAAGATTGCAGAAAGGCTATATCTTTCACTCAGGGCTCATAATCAAGTCTTTTTCTGTGTAGTTCAGGGTGGTTAAACAGCTGAAAGTCATAAAAGAACAGGGAGGGTTTTAAGATGTGGAGAAATTTAATTTGTACTTGTTTTTAAAAGTAAGTCCATCTAATTTTCTTAAAATTTTATGTTAAGCCCAAAAGTAGAGAAAGGCAGCCACAGAGTGACAAGGAAAATAATAGTAAAACGTGATTTTGGCTGTAAGAAAATTCAGAAAATGTGTGTGTTGTGCATGGGAAGGTTAATTTGTTACACAGTTTTCACCTTTGAAAATAGAAGCTTAAATTTCAGAAGATAAAGATGTCCTTCCTTTTCGTTTATCACAGTCAGAGCAAAGCATGCCCACCAATGCTTAGAGGATATCACTGTCTGAAGAAATTATCTCATAAAGGAAGTTGGCATGGAGATGAATGTAGACTGTGACAGGGCCTGCAGTATTTTCAGTGTCTGTAACACCTATGAGCGGTAACTACCAGTCAACACTGCCTTCAATATTTTGCAAATTTTTATATTTGTGGGTTTTTTTTCCTTAATTTGGAGTCAAAATTGAATGCATGAGGTCATACCTTTTAAAAAAAGGGTAAGTTGAACATCGTGAACATTTTCTTTCACTTGTGCTTCTCTTATTTGTTATTTACTCCTGGAACATTATTTATAGATAGGTTTTTCTCCCACTGGAATTTTGATTTTGAAAATTCAAGTCACACAGGTTACATAAAAGTCAGTCGGGGGTTGTGTGCCATATTTTAGTTCTGCTTACACCAGGGGAATCACACCGTTTTAAACACCGCCGGGTACCCTTTTGATGCGAACCAGTTATCAAGAAGGCAACTGGGGGACATATCATGTGATGTGTAAGCTTTGTGCATTGGAAACACCCTGGTCATCCAGTGGTTAGTTCAACAGTTAGATTCTTTTCCTGTGTAATGCTGCAGTATGCTACTAAAACTAGCAGATGTTCACTCTAGGGATGGTTGCACTTCATTTGTGAACAAAGTGATTCCCATGTGGATCATGACAAGGTATATTTTCTGTCATAACTTGAAACTCAAGCAAGTCCAACACATGGTAAAATTGACTTGAATAATTGAAACAGAACTTGACCTACGTGTTCCCAATATAAAGTTTTTTACAGCATTTATGATCCATGCAAATGAAGACAACTCATGTGTATTGATGCAATGCTATTATTCTAATTATCTTTGCATATGGCATAGTAAATATTGATACTATTAATAAAATTAAAGCAAGATGGAATTGAATATTCATAATTTAGCTCACAGTACGTTACAGATGTTTTACACTGAAAATTAATGCTGTGTGAAGTTATATATAACTTTGATAAGCTTTAATTTGGCTGCTTGTTTTATCTACAGTATGCTTATTCTGTCCTTGATTATCACTTTCTGGAAAAAAAATAATGCTATCTATGAGATTTTCCATTAAAAAAAACCACATCAAGAACAATAAATGAAAAGAGCTTAAATTGTTCTGATACAGAAAACCTACCACATGAATTTTAAACACTTTATACGACCGGAATGAAAAAAGTATATTTAAATATTTCTCTCTCTCTCTACTATAGTTGATTTTTCCTGCCCACTGGTTTAGTATGATTCCAGTATTGCAACTTGCTGTTCATTCTTGATATCCTCCTCCTCTCTTTTTGAACCTTCCAGATTTCTAGGATTGCAACTGAAAGATCCTGTGCAGAGTTCCAAGCCTCTTCCTGAACCTCAGTCCTTATGCATCTGAGGTATCACCTCTCGAATGTTGCTGGCATGTGAGATTCAGTCTTTCTATGGATGTAGAACTACCTCCTTTTGAATTTCTCTTTATTGCCTCATTTGTCTTGAATTATTGTCATTCCAAGGCCTGCATTTAGACTTCTAGTCTATTTTTGTCTCATCTTTACTCTGACAATTGGCTCTTGTCTTCTTCAGTTCAACTTCAGCAAGTTCTCATTGCTCTCTCTTCTCTTTTTAATGTTTCTCTTCTTCTTTCAATTCTCTTCTCAATCCTTCTCATTTTCTGAGCTAGTGAAAAAGAATTATAAGTTTAAAAAATACTTTTAGAAGGAGGATAAACTTATCTTAAAACTAACTAGTTCCACTCCCTTTCCATGACTGTTTATTTTCCTTGGAGCACAAGCAAGAAAGTCTGAGAAGACTTCATGGGCCCCCATTTCTTTTGCTTTGGTGGGCGGCCCCATGCAGTTGCTGCAAGGCTCGTGTTTATTTTGTCTCCCCTTGAAGAAGCAGTTTTATATAGAAAAGCTGTGTCTCAGCATGATCTGTTCTCTAGAGATAAGTGTCCCAGGTTTTATTAATTTTTGGCATTTGTTTGTTTTCTTCCTGCTCTAGACCAGATGTGCTTGGAAACATATATTAATACAGCTGCAATAGAATTTCAGGTCTTTTGAGCTCCTGTATAACTCATTTTGCTTTCAAGATCAGCTACTAACTGGTTCATATATTTTAACTGTATAAATTCATTATATGCACTCAAAGTTCAGCATATATAAATTAATATAAACTAAGGGAATGAAGGATGTGCTGTTTGCTAGTCCTTTTCATTCTTCAGGCAGAGGTACTTTGCCAACAAATGATAAATGCGAAGGAATTAAAATAGAAATTAAAAATTAAAAATAGTCTTCAAGGAAACCCTCAAGTATACCTTAAATTACATTGATTAAGGCATGTTTCAGCTTGAGATAAATAAATTAAGAGTAAATCTAATTCAACAGGGTATAAAGCTCACAGATTTATGCTCAGAGTACATTTAACAAAAGTTTTTCTCTAAGTGTTCCTCAGTTTTGCACATCAAGCCTCCAGGTTCATATTTTCTGGATGCCTGATTGCATTATCTGTGCCTAGCACAAAAGTACTGACCTGAAATTCTTGTTTAAGTGACCATCTAAGAATCCTTCTTTAAAATGAGTCACAAGCATGGACAGGATCCTTTTCTCTAGGGTAAAATAAATTATGCTTCCATAATTAAAAATTCTTAATTTTAAAGCAGTTTTCTGCTAAATTTAAAACATATTTAAAGAAATAATGTAAGAATCCTATGGATTAATTCACAGATAACCTTGAATAATCAGCTGCTGCAAAAATATTTTAAGCTGCATGAGGCAATGATGAGGAGGATACAGGTGGAAGAGAGGGGAAATGTAGTTTTTTTCTTTTCTTAAACATTAATTTTTAAAGCTTATCTTTCTAGTTCATCTAGTAGAACCATAAATACTTTTATTTAGTGAATTATGGCCTACTATTTGTTTAAGAAAAATTTCACTAATATTCTCACACTTCACCTAGCACTAACTAGAACACTAGAAAAGCCCCCACAACAGCAAAACACAAAAATCCAACAATAAACTTTCAAAATTAACAGCATTAACACCTGGTTAGCAGTCAGTTTAGAAAAATGTAAAATCGAATTATCAAACACAAAACATAGCTAGTAAAGTAACATTGATATCTTTGCAGTCTCAGAAATGCTATTAAAATTATAAGCACTGGTGGTGTTGTGAGGTAGTAAATGCATTTTTCTGGAAAGTGTTTATTCTTGACCTTCACAGTGCTGCAGCTGAATTAACAGAAGACATTTATGAGGTTGTTTGAGTGACCAGGATGCTGATTATACGTGACCCATGTATGATATACAGTTTCCCTGAACATCTTCAAATCACTCATTGCTCAGCTATACTCAATTTTTATAGAAGGCAGAATGTTTGCAGCTCTCAAGCTTCATTTGAGTTAATGTAGTTTAATTGTTTTTGTCTCTAACTAGAATCTGACATTTTGTTCCAGTCACAGTCTCATCTGTTGAGGCGCTGTGATAGCTCCCTGAATTTGTAATATGCATCAATTTCAAATTAAATTTTTTGGATACTTTTTCATTTTGTATTCTGAGTTCAATCCATGTTTCTTATGTTTTAATTTCTAAGGAAAAAGATCCTCCTCCAGCTAAAGCACAGAATTTTTCAGCCAGAAAAATGCTATCTTTTGCAACAAGTGCTTACATTTCTGACAGGGTTCTAGGTTGTGAATGCCCAGTGGAGAAATAAAACACTTTAACTCTGTGTTTCCTTTGGCTGGATTAACCAGGCCTTGATCTCTCCCATGAGAGTTTCTGGCTACAGTCAAATAATGTAGTCTGCTTTCTTTTCCTTTCTTTCCTTTCCAGCACATGTGGAGGAGCAGGTTAGGCTACTCACGCTGCTCACTCCTTGCCAGCTGCTAATATAAAGCGGTATTGCTCTCTAAGGAGACTTGTTTTACATCTGTTTTTCCAGAGATCAGAATAAATTCTTCCCCTCTCTTAAAGTTCTCTTACAGTTGTTCTGTACAGCCACGGCTTGGTTTTTACCTCGATTATTCTGCCCTTGTGCATACACATCTTTCAAAGTGGGCAGCACAAAGACCTCCTCAGCGCCTCTCTCGATCCTTCGAGTTAATTCCCCGCTATTTCTCACCAGACTGCGGAGCAGTTCTCCCTCAATACCCTCGATTTCCATACAAAAGCCGATCAGCCCAGCAGCAGAATGCCCACACGGCAGGAGAGGCGCTGCCCCTCGCCGTCCCCTGCTGAAACGTGACATGCACTTGTGAGGGGGTAAAACCCTACAGTAAAGCAACGCGAAATTAGATTCAGCAGTTCAAACACCTGGAATACCCTTTTCGTTCTAACACGTTTCACTTCCTACCTTTTAGGTTAGGATGTAATTTTTTTCTCTGGCCTCCTCTGGGTCTATATGCATATATATGCATATATATGCTTCCTGGGCACTCATGGTAAAGAAAGGGACTCTGCAAGCAGGCAGATCTGTCTAATCAGGGACTATAGCAAAAAAAAAAAACAAACTAAACTTTGATTCTATAGTGGAAATCAGATCAGTATACTGGAAATCAGATCACTATACACAGTTTAAAGGGGACTATTTGCAAAATTGTCAAGCATTTCACTTAAAGAAATTGGTATTTTTCTCAAAGTCATTTAGCTCAATGTGCGCACTGAAGCCCTTTAGGTCTGAAGCAGTCAGAAGAGAATAGTAGTAAAAACTGTATTTCTATTTAGCCACAAATATATTAATTGTTAAATGCAACAATAATGGAGAGGTCAACAAATAATAGATACACAAGGTAAAGTTTTTTCATCATAGTTTCTCTATAGAAAAAAAAATTTCTTATCTGGTCCTTCACATTCTCCCAAGGAAACAGTATTGAGTATATTAAAGTTGCAACATCAATGAAAGCAAAACTGTATCCACAGACACTAAGAAACTGTATTTACAGGCAACTTAAACTGCAATAAAAACAAATCCAAAGTTACTTTTAAATTTCTTATTAGACCAATATCTACATGTACCCAAAAAGTACTGAATAACCCTCGTTCTTGAGCAGCCCTATGGTTGTTTTTACTGTGTTTTCCATGCCTCCAGTTGTGTTCAATGACTAAGGGAGTAAGTGTATGTGTTGATCCAGCAGTGCTGGGTGGGAGGAATCGTAGTATGAGATTTGAAATTTAATCTACTTCAAAAATTAAATTTGATGGAATTTAATGCATCCATTTTAAACTGAAAATTTCATCTGGATTAAATAAACTCATATTTTTCACAGATTACATCACTTGTTAAGTGTCATGCTGCAAATTTGGATTTATTCTGTTTTGTATCAACCACAGTTTAATTATTTTGTGCAAAGAAACTTGCTTACAATGGAGAAACAGAATACTGAACAAAGAAAGTCCTTTTTCAATCTAGGAAAACAGACCCAAGGTTCTGTTTTCTGCTTCTCACTCAGACCTTGGGCTACAAATTATTCTGTGACCTCTTATTTAAGACTTTCTGCTCAAAACTACCATGCATGCAATAAAAAACTGTGTAAAAACAAGCAAAGAAACTGTAGACAAAACCAGCAAAAAAACCCACAATAGCAACATAAACATTACAGAAAAAGCTGATCTAAGGAAAGTTCACCATCTAAAAAACACATATATATATATACAGCTGTGAACTCTGTTGGTATTTAATCATGGCTCCCTTTATGGTCAAGAAATGGCAAAAGAGAAATAATGTAGTTAGCCCTTCTAAAACTTCATGAACTTCCAAATAGATAAACCTGAAAAAAAAAGATGAAGAATGAAACTCTTGCATTTGCTTAAAATGAATTGGATTACCTCATAGAAAAATGATAATCAGATTACCAAACATTTAAATCTGAGTGAATCAGATTTTCCTCTTTGGGCTGATGGAAGGGAAAGTTCACCTTGAAAACCAGAAAATTGTACAGCTCTTTCCTGTTGATAAGGCAGCAAAGAGAACTGAAGTGACAGCTCAGTCTAACAGAAGCAAACTAGTTTATTCCCCTCTGTAACACCTAGTAGGAAGAAATGCAGTGTCTGCTGATGAACTGAATCACTTTATCAGGGCTTTTACATATACTAAACTTAAAAAGCACCATGCATTAGATATCAATCTTCTCTGTATTGCAATATAAACACACACACAAACACAAAAAGAAGTTCAACTTGTTGTTCCACTCTTGTTTTACATTAGCCATCAAAATAATCCAGAGATTCTTTCCTGGATTTCTTAATCCATCAAATATCATGACAATACATTCAGCCCTTTATCATGATATGCAAAACTGACATAATTTCTTCTTAATAAAAAATAAAATATTCAGATCTCATTCTCATTTTTGCTGAAAGGGAATAAATTTATTTTAAAATAAATTATTGGAGCAACATTCTTGAAAATGCTTATCAACCACAAGCATATAATTCCTGCCAGCAATGGTTCCTGCCATCAGTGTCAGTGATCCTGGCTAAGATGCTTAGAAGAGACTGACTTTTCTTTTTCCTTTTTTCTTTCCCCTCCCCCTTTTCTGTTTTTCCTTTTTCTTTCCAGATACTATACTGCATGACAAAGTCCTGGAAGGGCCTGGGGGAGCAATTATCACCATATTTCTTACACTTGTTCTTTTTTCCTCCTCTGTTTGTTTCACACTGTTCTGCCTATTTATTTTGTTACTTAAGAAGCTTTCTGGACAAGAAGCACATTATTTTCCTGGACTGGAAAATGCTTTAATACTGTAGGTACTATTGCAACATACAATTACCATCATGAATAACAGAATCTTATTTAATAACAGTAATCTGCAGAGGCTCTTAAACTCGTGGAGCTACTTAAAGTACTTTTCAAAATACACAAAATAAAATAAAAGTGAAATTTCTCTCAGAAAAAGTGACTCATTTTTATATAAATTGTAAAGTTAACTTTTTGGTTTTAATCTCGCAAAAGCTTAATGCCTGTCTGTTCTGACCCCCTAGAATTCTGATGTTGAATTTAGAGAGCTTTTCCAAATATAAATTGGATAGCATTTTTAAAGCAGGGAAAGGAAAGAACTCAGGGTTTGTTTGATGGCATTCTTCTGGTGGAAAACCTACTCCTTTCTTACAGATGTTGCATAAAACATGAATGCATTCTTTCCACTTTATCCCATTGAGATCAGATGGAGAGATTTGCCCCAGAGCAGCCCTACTTCTTCAGACAGTTTTGCTTGTTATGCAGGGGGTACATTTCTGTTGTTTTTTCATGATGCTACTTCAATTTGGCAGGTAGGTGGTATTTCTGTGGATTCAAAAATGTATCACACAATGCAACAATGTTTCACACAAAGCAATATTCAGGAGGCTAATTTAATGCTTGACACTTTCAAGTGAGTGATTTTTTTAATAGCTCCTCCCCATGTTTATTGTGGTTCAGACTGTGCTTCTGTGAGTTTCAAAGGGGTATTTAGGATATATATTTTATAGCCAGAAAATTCTGATACCTGGTAGCCTATTCAGTTCACAAATCATGAGAGTCAGGCAGTTCTTTCAACCTACATGTTTGCTACTAAATCACTCAGCTTTTTGTATGAACAGGGTTTTTCTCTCTGCCTATGACAATCTTTAATCTCTGTTCAGAAATCTTATCTCCTCCAGTTTATTTTTTAATGTCAACAATAATACCTATAGATTTTCTCATCATCCAATTTACCACGGTTGACACACCAACAATTCATAGCATAGGTCTCAATTTTCTCTTCAAAGCAGCACACTTTACTCATGTACATTCATTCACCTGGCCCCCACAGTGGAAAGAGTAGGAAAAATCATCCAATATCTCCAAGTGCTCACCTGGAAGACCCATTTTCTCTTCTTCATGAAAGGAACAAATAAGATCTAAAAAATCAAGGGAACAATAACCTACAGGATAAACAAGAAAATCAAGACCACTGAATTCCTTAGTCAAATGATTTTGTGATGTTGTCAGTGAATTTTTTCCATGTTCCACAAAGTAAAACAAACCGTTAATTCCATGTGCTTTCCTACGGCTGCTTGTACATTTGGTATAAGATGTAAAGACTACTTTGAGAGAAGACATAAAAAGGAGTCTGGGCCTTCCTGCCACTGACCTATTTTGCCTAAACAGCACTATGAGATTTTTTTAAATTTTTATTTTTGAAATTTAGGAGTGATTACAACCATCTGGATCTCTATCTAGAGAATAAATTCAAGCATGTCCATGTTAACCAGTGGAAAGAAACTTTCAAATCACCCTACCTGTAAACTTTTTTTCCTTTTCTTTTTTTTTTCTTTCTTTTTTTTTTAAATATAATTTGGCTCTTATTCTGAAGTGTCTAATCCTTTGTGGAGTTACACATTAAAAAATCCAAGGTTTTTTACCTAGAGTCCTGGCTTTTACCCTGCAGTCAAATTTGAAGCTAAATTTGGCAATCCTTCGCGTGTGCCCCCAAAGTCCCAAATGGGATCTAATCCAAAGTGCCTGACAAGATAAAAGCATGAAATGTGTCTTCTAAAAACCACATATTACCACTTTCTCTTCTTATGTATAACTATAGCTCTCACAGGTAGGGTATTCCAGCCAAAAAGTAATAAGGTAAGTTAGGTTGCCTTCCTTGTGAAGATCACTTAAACCCCACTTGAAATTCTACTAATCTGAACAGTAAAGATAGTTAATATGAAATGCATCAGTGTTACCTCGTCAATGACAAGGCTTCATAGAAAATATGATGGCTGCATTTATGAAGAAAATGTATATTTTCCTAAAGATTTTCTACCATTCTTCATAAATTACGTATGTATTCTTTCCATGAAAAAAATATTTTATCTATAGAGGTAAATACAGTTAATGAATTAAAAAAATCAAAGCAAAAACCCACACTAAACGAAATTAATAATAATAATAAAAAAGAAAAATAAGAAGAGAAGAGAACTAATATTGTGCTGAAACATTAGAAACGAATGAAATATTTTACCTGGGTTCACACCAGGCTAGCTCAGCACAGAAAAAAAATAAAGAAAATATCTATCCATTAGAATTTTTGAGCATAATATTTAACCTTTTATTACTTTGGTTGAGCTGTGGAAGGCTGGCCATTTCCCTCAGTGGCCAAACACAAAAGAGAGGGTGTTCTAAACAATGTTTTCTGAATTTGATCACTTTTCCCATCACAAAATTAAAGGCAGATATAATTGTGTTATCATTTCCCAGGCAAAGACATCAGTATTATAAAACTGAAGATACAGTGAGAGTCCTAAAAGTCTCTAGGTAGATGTATACATCCAGGCAGTTGAGAGATAAGAAAAAGTCCCAGTTTTAGATGAAAGTTTCTGCTTTTGTAGTGTATCTATTCCTGTGGTTTATTACAGAATCAAAGCTTTCATTTATGACTTATTTTGAAAATCTCTTTGAAAGTTACTTGAGGACAGAAAGAGGGAAGGTGTGAAGAAAGAGGGGAGAAACATTACTGGGAAAGACTTTACAAACTGTGGCTTGCTAACAGCTTAAATGATCATGCTACTTGTTTTGTGTGCTGATAAAATTTCATCAAACAGATCTTTACTGGCCTAAAGAGTGATTCATAAATGACACAGGAAAAAAAAATGACATCTTTAGTTTGGTGTGTAAACCTTCCTCCCAACAGGTTGTTGCATTTATAAAGGATTACAAAATCAGAGCAGTCTAGGAAAACAGTCAAAGAAAGAATTCAAGGGATAAGTAGAGCCAATCTCAATAGAATTCACAGTAGAGTGCAGAAGAAATTAGCTAGGGTAACCTCTACCTCACTAGGAATTATTTTTCAAAATTTTAGCAGGTTACTGAATTTTCCAGTTTTAGAAACTGTGAAAAAAGAACTATAAACCACTTAAATATTCAAACTGAGGGAAATGGGTAAGAAATTGCTCAAGAGTAGTTATTAGTAGCTATAACTATCCTAATAAGGACAGAATATAACTTTTAAATATTTATACTGTACTGGGAAAGAAGGGGTGTCCACCCTTTGAAAACCAGATTAATATTTTATAGTTTCTCTTTTTTTAATATTAGTGAGAACTCTTCTGACCCTCTGCCAAGCCATAACTGGAACTCAAAAAAATCCCAAAAAAACAAAGCACCAAATAAAACCCAACCAACCATACATGCAAACAAACAAAAAATGCATCCTGAGGAAAAGAAAAAAAAAACACTAAGTAGTCTGTTTAAAATACAGTAACACAGGAGTAGAGGAAGGGGAAACAAATTTGCGATTAACATCACTACCCTATTCCACCAAAATTACTTGCCAATTATGGAATGAAGCAACAACTACCAGCAGAACTCTCAGCATGCTTGGCACTAGTTATGTGGCAGCTGGTTCAGAAATAAGATTATTTCTGCCACCACATTTCTAGAAAATCTAGAAAAGCTGAGAGGAGTCCAGAGAAGAGCTATATGGGATAAAAGGCATCTAGAAAATATAGTGCATCGATAGATTTGGATATTCCCTATTGGGGAAAATGAGTACATATAGTTAGATAAATTCCTAATTAAAAAACCCCCATAGTTTGATAAACTGAAAAAAACCCCTAACAATAGACAGAAATAAATACTGAGATCAACTCAGAGTTTGTAGAGACACTTTCACTGTAAGTACTTAAAGAGAAGGAATAAACTTTTATTTTAAATCTGTTTCAAGTGAAAACATCATTCTGCTTCCCAGCTGGTGAAATCTCGATTCACCCTAACAGTTCTAAACATAAAACTCTATTTTTGATTTAGTGAATTGGGAGATAAATGAGTTTAACACCTCATGTTTTTGGAAGCCTAATAAATGAGAACAGTAGAGATAATGAGACCTAGTTCTTATTCAAAAACCTAGAAAGAAAAGAGGTTACATCTATCTAGTATCAGGAAAGCTTACAGACCCCAAGCAACTGTTGTGGAAAACTGAATTTTCTAGGCTTTTCACAACCAAGTATGTATTTCTGAAGGTTTTAGCATGAGCATATGTGGTACATTACATGACAATTTGAATATATTTAAATCAGCCAGCAATTAACAAATGAAGTTATTTCACATTGGTAGACTGAAAACCCATCTATTATCTAAGTAAACAGTATTGTTAATAAGTTTTAGCTTTTTATTATACTCCAAGTTTTACAAAGGGGGTAGAACTCTTTCCTGGAGGTCAAACATTTCTTGATAAAGCAAGATTTAGTTGTGTTCAGTGTTCTAGCAAAGGGAGGAATAAATCTGAAAGAAGCAAACAGGCTGCTTCAGATTAATAAGATCTGATCATAACTTTTTGGAAGGTCAGTCACTTTTGAACCTATGGGTGACAGCAGTAATTTATACAAAAACTAAATGAAATTCAGAAGCTGGTTTCTACCAAATGTGGAATGGCTTTACACAGCTTGAGTTGCTTAGCAGGGTGAATATTTACCTTTTTTCCAGAAGAAAGTGCCTTTGAATGATGAAAGCTGCTCATAAAAGGGATGACAGAAAGAATACTTACAATCTTCCAGCCTTCTGCTTTCTTACTCTGTTGAGAGCTTGTCCATATGACAGGTCAACAGGAATTTGTGTTGGACATTTTCAAAATACTTACATAAAAGCTTTGGGCATGAGCTGGGAGGAAACTAGCAAGTCATTAAATGAAAAAGCAGCTTTTACGTGGTATCTGCCTGCATTAAAGTCAGAAAAATGTAACACCTGTGGCCTAAAGACCAAGTACAGACAAATATCCAGCTTTGTGCTACTCACCATGCCCTCTGCAACTGTTGTAGAAGAGGTTATCAACACGAGATATGTGCAAACGAGGATTTTTTTAGGTTACCTACCATGTAATATCTGACAGAGAGAAAGCCCTGATGTCAAACATTCTACAGATTGATCTGTCAAGATCATATGAGAAGAAATTTAAAATATTTTCATTCCACATAACACTTCAGTGCTTCAGTAAATGAGAGTTATAAAGTATTTGGATATTTTCTGGTTAAATTTTATTTTTACATTGGAATTATTTCTCTTGATTTTTTATGTGCACACATTTGACTTCATACTTTATGTACATTCAATCTGTAATCTCTCAAATGTTTTGAAAGGCACATTTATGAGTCCACAGACTGCAATCTAACACTTTACATCCTATTTTCATCAATAAGTGTGCAGCTTTTCAAAAGTGCAAATACAATATAATATAATATAATATAATCAAAAAAATATTTCATTTGGAGGGAACCTGCAACAATCATCCAGTCCAACTGCCTAGGCACTTCAGGACCAATCAAAAATCAAAGAAAATTATTAAGGTCTTTGTCCAAACTCCTCCAAAACACTGACAAGCTCAGGGAATGAACCACCCCTTTAGGAAACATATTCCAGAGTTTGACTACCCTCTCAGTAAAGAAATGCTTTCTAATGTCCCGTCTAAACCTTCCCTTGCACAGCTTTGAACCACTCCTACACATCCTACCAGGGGATACCAGGGAGAAGAACTCAGCACCTCCCTTGCCACCTTTCCTCCTCAGGAAGCTGTAGAGAGCAGTGAGGTCACCCCTCAGACTCTTCTCTCCGAGCTAGATAGACCCAGAGTCCTTAGCTCCTCCTCCTAGGACATGCCTTCCAGCCCTGTCACCAACTTTGATGCCTTCTCTGGATATATCCAAGGACTTTCACATCCTTCTGGACATGTGGGGCCCAGAACTGCACACAGCACTCAGGATGAGTTCCCCCAAAGCTGAATGCAGCAGGACAGTCACCTCTGTTGGTTGTCTGGTCGTGCTGAGCTTGATGCACCTCAGAGTGGGGTTTTGCCTTCTGGTGCCCCTTCACACTGAGCTGCTGCTGACCAGCTCCCCCAGACCCTCCACTGCAGGGCTGCTCTCCAGCCACTCTACCGATTTTTACTTGTTCCCAGGGTTACTCTGCTACACGTGCACAACCCATCATTTGGACTTCTTATATTTCATGCTACTGATGGTGCCTGCTGCTGCAATCTAAAGCTGTTAACTGAGTGGTAAATTCAGTATTTCTCAAAATAGAATGTGAGATGTTAAGGTGGCTATTAGTTCATACAGTTTTACAGAACTCATTAGAGCTAAAAGTGTTCTTAACTCTAAATATTAGCCAGGGATTCCAACCTAAATTTAAAACAGCTTGAAGCTGATGGGGTGAAGAAAGTAAAAAGAATGGGGGGTAGGAAAGACAAGAACATGAAAACAAAACAGAGTAAAGTCTGAAACTGCTTTGAATTTTTTCAATTCTTTTTTTTCCCCTCCTCTAGCTTTTTCATGTTACAACTCAGTTAGCAACAAGGGTTTTAAGTATGTGGAGAAAAAGGCGTTATCTTTGCATGTTCTTTTGATGTCATTCTGCCTTTTTTAAAAAAAACATATGTGCATATAAACATTCTACTACTACTTCTTTCTTTCATCTCAAAAAACGCCTTTATTTTCAAAAGTTCATAAAATGCTTTCATACACCACATAGGCTAAACTACTCAGCTTTATGCATGTCATTAGAAATGCATATTTCCTTGGAGAACCTCCAACTTATTTGTTGATATTAAACACTTCCTTTTTAAAACAGATATGTCTAGGCAAATGGCAATCCTCTGTACTGTTTCTGTTTAGTGGAAAATTCTATGAAACTCGAAGAGTTTTAAGGAAAATAGCAAATCTGTCACATTGCTCATGTGACTAATAGCTTTTAAAATAGAGATTGATTACTTTTGTGACCATGGAATAATTTGAAATTTTACCTAGAATTTTAAATAGAAAGCACCTTCTCATTTTTCAAGCACAATAAGTAAATATTCTTGAGGATGAAAATGTGTTGGTCACTTTGCAGCAAACACCAAAGGAAAACTTATTTTTCATTAAACTGTCAGAAATTCAGAATGTATTTCAAAAGTAACAACAACAAACTTACTAGGTCAGGTGTGGAATCACAAATTTCTAAATTCTATGCCTTCAGAGTTTCCTCTGAATCAATGCAGAATAAGAAGGATATTTTTTCCCATGCAGTACAAGATGAGTGGTTGCATGAACTAAATGTGCAGTGGCAGTAATTAAAGGGTTGCCCTACTCTATTTCCTTGGAGCAGTAGACCAGATAGTCCTGTAGGAAGAAACCTTTACATATTTATGCACCATATCCTATTTCATTTGACCTTTCCATGCCTGAAAACCCACTGACGAGTTCAGCCTATTAAAAATATAATCTTAGCAGTCATATCAGAAACAACCTAATTTAATAATTCCTATTTTCTGTTCACTGTATAGGGAAACTGAAACTAGCTTCTGATTCAGTGGGTATCCCAATGTGACTCACTAGTGCTGCTGCTTATACATAATCCACAGCATTTCATAAGACTACAAGAAAACTATTTTTAGTGCGTTATAGCCCTAGTTATAACAATTAAAAAATAGCATATTTCTTACAAGAGGTATGTTCAGTGTTTGGGGGTGACACCTTTGTTCTGGGAGTGCGGCAGAGAATACAGAGCTAAAAAGCCTGGTAAGCTATTGGGTAGAAATGGATTTGGGGTGAACTTCACCTTGTATCCACCAGTCAGCTGAATCTGCCAGTGTGCTTGTTATTTCTCCAGGAAACCCACAGGCTGTGCATGCAAAAATAAAGCATATCTCCAGTTTTTAGGGCTTAGGTTAAATAAAATTTAACAACATATTCTTAGGTAAAAAAAAAGAAAGACAAAGGGAAAAAACACAAGCAAAGTCTTACAGAACAATTGTACTTCTGCAGACCTGTTACACATTAAGAACTATCACAGCTCTCAAAGTGCTTTATGAAGAAATTCTTCCAAGACACTGCATCTCATCTAATTAGCAGAAAAGGAATCTTCCCACAAATATTTCTTATGCATTTATGTTTTATTTACTTGCATAGTATTTAAAATGCATATTTCAGGAAACATTATTTAACAACTTCAATGTTAACTATTCAGTGAGCTTTCAACAGTAAAGGTTCAATTGTCACGGCAACTAGGAGCATTTCAAGAGAACCTCAGTTCTCAAACTAAACAGTGTTGGTTCTTTTTAAAGACAGTGTCTTAAAAACTAATCTTTAAACAAGTATGATCTAAAATGTGAATGAAATTGGAGTCCCAGAAATAAAATTATTGCAACTTTGATTAAGATGTTTCAGGGCAACATGCGAATGGTAGTGATTTATCCACTGTGAGTATTTCCTTCTGCCTTCAAGTCATCAGAATGGAAGCATACAGGACTCCTATGCCATGTGGGTGTCCTATCTGAGTAAAGCAATATTGTACGAATCTGCATGGAGTAATATGGCCTCCATCCATTTAAATTCCTAAATCAATCAACACACTATTTCGCAGGGCAAATTTTTGTGTACAGTGCAAACAAAGCATCAAGATGCTTTCTGTGTCTCTAGTATTCTATGTCTAACATAGTCCAGTTAGGACAAAATATAATTTTTGAGCAATAATAGGCAAAAAATCACAATGTTTAATATTGCAGTGGTTTTTAATAATTTCGTAAATTGTGTCAAAGTCAAAAAATATTTTGTATGCATTTTTAAAAAAAAAATTCTAGGAAGTGAGACAATTGTTTTTTGGGATTGATTTACAATGTATAACACAGATGAATTTCTGCAACCTGTTGTTTTTTTACAGAGCTTCTGTTTAATAGGTTTATCTATTTCTATAGTAACTCTCATAGTATGTGATCTACCCCACTCAGACTCGTGTTGTACTAACTTTGAACAGGTGAGAAGTTTTTCTCTGCAAACCAACAGATGTTGATGTTATGTTACACTAAAAATACAGAACACCATGACACCTTTGTGTTACCAAAATGTAACTATTTGTCATAAAGAATTCTTCCTTGAATAAGCACTATTTTTTTTTTTCCCTTTATACTGCTGTGTTTCAAACAGAAGTCTGAATTGAAAAATCTGTTATGGCAGAGTCACCAGAAAGAAATTAATACAGGCTGTAATTAAAGTCTAGATCTGTTTTGTGTGTCTTTGAAGCAAAACTATTCATTCTTTTCGATACTGATGCTCCAGTAAACACTAATGGAACATGTTTCAGAATTCCAAGAACTAATAATATGCATGCTTCCTTGTCTATATTTAGAAAACGAGAGTCCTTGATGTACAAGATTCTGTGGTTATGTCTGAGCATTTTTAAAGCCTGAAAGAGATCTAGTGTCAATTCAGAATATGGAGTGTGGTCTCTGAGAAATTAAAATCTTAAGCAAGCAAAAAATTTAGCTATACAAGAATAATAAATTAGAATATTTTTTGTGGTCTGATTTTAAAGCTCAAAGACACTATTTAAGAGAATTTAATTTTTAATCTTTAGTTGACCAGTATCTATTTCCTTTTCTATAAAAATTTTCTTCTCTGAAGAAAACTGTAATTAGTTAATAGAAGAAACTCAATACCTCTGAAAACATAAAATTATTAATATACTGTGATCCCAAGAGTAATACAGTATTTTAAGAAAGTATGAGCTCTGTTGAATGATCTTTTGAAACACAGTAGATAATTTTGTTGAAAGAACTGAAAGTTGAAAACTGAGCCTTTAAAAAACATGAAGAAGTGACTCACTGTTGGGAGCCAAAAGTTGCAAATAGTATCTTTGAGAAATAAATAAATGAGTCACTTGGAAAACAGGGAGTAGATGATTTTCTCAATCAAAGCACTGATTGACAAAAGAAAGTGGAAATAATACTCTGGAAATTAAACATCTGTGCAGTATATATATGTATATGTAAAGAGGGTTGATACATCAATTAAATAATTGAAATCTTCATATCCTGTCCTTGAACTTCTGTTTCAATTAGTATCCAATTATAAAATTAGCTCTGCCTGCAATAATGGCACTCTTTAAAACATTTTAAGTTCAAGAGTAGTCTACTGGAAACAGGGCAGTATAGTCAAACATTATTACCAAGGGGATCAAGGGAGTTGTTGCACAATTGGCCACAAAAAACCTTCATTCTAGTCCAACTTAGGTTGCCCTCTGGAAAACTAGCAAGCTTCAGGGCTCAACACCACTTGTAATAGCAAATGCTTTTACTTGTGTTGGCATATCTTTTTCTTTACACAATTATTAAAAAAACCAACCTCCCCAAAAAAGCAAGCAAGCTATGGTTGTCTCAAATCTGTTATAACATCCATGCTCCTCAGTAGAGGAACCCAGTCCTCACTAGAAGGAGACAGAACCTTAGAAATTGAGCTGGTACTTTTGTTTTGTTAATTAAATTCTGGCTTCTATGTGATAATCCCCAAAATTTTCCCATATTGAATGGTAAAAGAAATACTTCTACTTAAAGAATTTAATGGTCTGCAATGTCTTTAATTTTGTCTAAAATAATGAATATATAAACCAATGAAATATAATTCTGAATGTAAAGAAAATATCTTAAAGCAGTATTTATTTTTTTGTGAAGCTCAGTTTTGAAACATCTGTGTTATTTTTGATATTGTGAAACTGTTTGGATCCAGTTTGTTCTAGTTACCAAAAATCTTGAAAAGTACCAAAGGCACAGTCATAACACATTGCCTTTTTCTCCTCAACAATTTTTATGAATGTGAAGATCTATGTAGATATATGGAACTATTCAGGAGGAGATACTCAAAGTCAGAAATTTGAAAGAAATTCAAATTTTCAGATTCCTTATGGCAAATGTAAGTATTTCTGTATCACAGTATAATTAAGTCTGGAGGAGACATCTGCATGTAATCTAGTCTGCCTGCCTACCAAGAGGTGGCCTCAGGAAATCAAACACTATCCCAAATATAAATAATTTAAAAATCACAAACATTAGTCTTAGCTAAAAAACCCTCCAGCTTTACTTACATAGGTGATGATACAAATTTCACATGATGTCTATTTATGTAAGAAAAAACCTCTAAATCCACACAATCAAGTATGCTATTCAATCAAGCTGACTGGAGTTTCCCTAGGACCACTGGCCATTTCTTTGTAGCTCACCTGCTGGACAGATTTCTGCTCCTTCCTCTATCTGAAGCAGGGCCCCTGAGCATTTAAATGTTCCTGAAACTCTCCTGTGAGTGATCTTTCCTGCTCAAATTCTATGTTGTGCACCTTTCCCTTTACTGAGTGGCCAAGATCTGAATATGACTTTTACCATCCTAACACATATTCTAGCATCTGCTCAGTAACAAAACTATTCGTGTGACAATCCACATACTTCCCTTTCACATTGTTAAGAAGATTACAGAAAGTCATTGCAATGAAAGCATAAGTCAGCTCCACCTTGCAAGAGCTCAGGGTCTATATGCAGACCAGAAGAAAATAAATTAAATCACTAGGTTTTCAACAATCCACAGTCTCCAATGATGTAGTACTAAAATATAACTTAACACACAGAACAAGGAAAGGGTGACAAGGAAACTTTCCAAGTAAACTTCAAAAAATCACAAAAAACTTTCAAAACCACAGACACTTGAAAGAATTAACAAATTGAAACCTGGAAAATTATAATAGACATTAAGATAATTTTCCTACAATTTCTCATTAGAAACAGTAAATTATCTGTCTTAGCATACTCTGGCTACATTTGCACATGATAGATCCATGTACAGCTACTACTAATGTTATGAATTCATCTCCAGTTTGAAGGATTCAATGCAAAAGAATTTACCTTTATATGAACCCACTCTATACAACAAAACTTATATCCATCAAAGACTGTTAATACTCAAATCAGAAAACAGTACCTTTGGAGCTATCTAAACTTTTCCACTCACATTTGTTTAGATCTAGTATTCAAGAAAATTTCCATTGATTTTTCAAGAGTAGAATCTTGTGAGAAAGAAAATATGGCAATTAATTTAAACCCTATGAAAAATGGTAATTCTACTTTTACAAACTTTGCATTTGTATTTTCCTTGTTATTAAAACGTAAGCAAAATCTGACATCTGAGATTGTTTCACTATGTCTTTTAGAAGTCATACTTTATTGTAACTGAATTTCCTATATGGTTTTGAATCTATCAACTTAGTTAATCACCCATCTGTGCAAAAATAGAGCAAATTCAGTGCCAAGATACACGGAACTAAAATCCTTTTTTTCTTTCATTCAGGAAACATGGATTTATTCTCTTTCATTTCCCAAATTGAAAATAAGACTTCCCTTCTTACTTTTGTTGGTTTTTTAAGGATTAGATATTTAAGTTAGTTGTTGGAGAATGAGAACATTTCAGTATTTTATCAATTAATGATAAATTATTTAATGAAAATAATTTGATCTTTTATTTAATGACAGTCTCACTTTTAAAATAGATGAGATAATTATTGAAGTTCATAAACACTCTTTGGAATTGATGCCATCATGCATCATGTCTTTGAAAACCACAGACTAATTTAAAAATTGTTGTGAGGTGTTGGTCTTACTATTTGATGAACTATGTCAGTAATAGTAGAACAACCACTGACCCATTAATTACCTCAAAAGTCCGCATCTATATATCTGCTGTTTCATTGACATTTGGCTCTACAAAAATGCATACAGATAGAATTAAAAGTGGGATTTCCCATCCAATTTTGGCAATAATTATGTCTCACTCCAAACACATGTGCTTCTTATTCATTTAGTCAGTCTGTATCAGATCAACTCAATTTTGATTTCATTAGGGATGAACATACATCAAACATTGTTGACTGAGTTGAGACTCAGATTTTCAAAGATCCACAAAATCTAAACTACAGTGACCTGAAGTAACACTGATGCTTGTCACCTCAAATGAAGATCAGCTAAGGCATCGGTATGGCAGCATTTATAAGGAAAGCAAAAACTGTGTTATGACTAGGCAAACCTAGAAGCATCCTGTTCTGGATTGAATAAAGCCTATCTTTAGACTAATAATGGTTAGTGAGTTGACTTGTAATTTCCTCTTGGATTGTGGATGGCTGAGCCTTGACTGTTGCTGACTTTTTGACTTATTGTTGTTTCATGCTATACAATCAATAGCTCTCTCAGCAGTTCCAGGGTCAGTGTGATTCTGTGTGAAAATTCACAGGGTATATAGAATGTGCATTACAAATGTGGATTGTTAAATAAAGAAAATTCTACTTGATTATCAGTGTTGGGACTTTTCTGGATGCTCTGCATGCTGCTGCTCAGATCTAATTCCATGGACCTCTCTAACACTCTCCAGAGACTCCTCCAGTTTTCCTGACCTGAGGCAGCTCTCCCCCACAACCATGTTCATAATTTATTTCTCTCCTGAACGTATTTTATCTCCACCATTCTTCTCTCTTCAGTTCATCATTCTTTACTCATATTATTTAGTCCATGAAGAAAATAGCGAACTACCTTGTGAATTTTTTTTTTTTAATTAAATCTGAACAAAACAATGATAAAAAGCCACAGCAGCTGACCTTTCAAGTTACTTTTTAACCCTACATCACCTCGACAATAGATGAGGTTCATTCAGGCCACACTTGCATTACTTCCGTGAAATCTCTTTTCAGGTAACTCCCAGTGTGTCGGGGATGGTGGGGTGTATGTACTAACTCAGCTACTACCACTACCCTGTGGTGAAAGCTGTTCAGAACTGGAATAAAGCTACAGTTCAAGCCACAGGTGTTAGAATTGAAATTCAGTATGCAAAACTCAAAGAAAGGTGTGCTTGTACTTTGCTCCTGAGGAGGACAGAGAAGGCAGCCATTACACACCTTAATAACTCCTTCGTCAGTTAGTAATAATTCACAAACCCTTTATCAAAATGCAGCAAATTTCAAGGTAACCTGAATTACATTTTAGGAAGCATAGAGTGTTTAGAAGAGAAAATTACCTTCATCACAGTTGAGCTCCAAGTGCCCTGCAATTCAGGCAACAGAATTGAAAAAGTCATCATCAATTGCTCTGAAATATTGAATCTTCTTTACTTAAGAGTGCAAAAAACCATGTAAAACTTCATGAAATGAATAAAAAGTTGTACGTCTTACAAACATATAGTACAAGCCAGATAAAGTAGGTACACTTTTGGTAATAGTTGTTTCAGCTTGTTGCAGTGTGGAAATGCACTTTAATTGTAAGGATCTAATACTGCCTAAGAGGTTATTGTATAATTAACATCTTGGATGAAATTTAAAATGTCCTTAAGTTTCAGGTTCTTCATGAGTATCAAACTCATAAATTCTTTTTCAGTTCCATTGAAAAACAAAAGCCACGTTCAAAATGTTTGAAACATTATACAAAAACAAACAAAAAAAACTAACAGTTAAATCTATTCCCTACCACCTCCCTTTGAATATTTAACATTTTAAACAACACCCAGAAAAATCACATTCAAACGAAATACACTTTTTAAAATCCATGTTTTAATTGCATGTCTTGCTAGGTTTCCATTAGAGGATTCTTTTATCTGAGGTCCTAGTACTTTTCCAAATTGCAACAACAGATACAGCGGCATTATTCTCACAAAGGTGTGGATCACCCAGCAATCAGCTTACAGTCTAGTGAAACAGGACATCTTTTCCTTCTTCTCTGTACTATTTAGTGGAACGAAGCTGCTTCCAAGAAAGGTATATAAAATATCTATACATATGTTTTGTATTACATTTAGACTTCAAGGGTTTTAAATGTCAAATGCTGCACAAGTTACTATATAAAATTCCACCAAACTGCTTTTGATTTAATTATTGGCATGCACTCTTCCTGTCTTTGTAAGTCAGTTTCTGACCTAATAAAACCTCCTTAGATAGGCACAAGACTGGGTGTGGGATTTGAATTTGTCAGTGTCATTCCTTTTGTTGATAAATTTCTGTTGGTTTCATCAAACCAAAGTATTTCAGTTGACTTCCCCAGGACAGTACCTGAGTAAAATGTTTCAGAAGTGGCCCTGGCATCGCTGCCTCAGGAGTTTCACCCACTACCAAACTGCATTTTTGTCTGAGGGCAGAGCAGTTCAGTGACTACAGTATCACATGCTTCTGCCACTCACTATCCTATTCTCCTTCATAGGCTGCTTCTTCATAAAGAGCTTGTTATTTAGAAGCTTTGTAGTCTGAGCAGGAGGCTGGCTGATGGGCCTGTGTCTATTCCGTGTGATCCCTGCTCAGACCCATCACATCAGTGGGGCTTAATTTCTCCTCCTTAAGAATTCAGGACAGAAAACGGTTTTGTTCTTCTAGGTAGAAAGATTTCTTGTAAATATTCACTTACAATTAGCAAATAGTAAATCTTTATTGTTCTTGACTGTTAAGACTCTTCCATTTTCCATTTACGACTCATCAAAATTATAGTCCAATATGGAGGTAGAGATATAATTCTATTATATCCCACATTCAAAACTGGCATTTTCCCCAAAACATATGTTCAATAACTGGTATTAAAATAATATTCCTATGTAATATGAATTTATTCAGATAGTCAAAAACATCAACATGTCTTTCTAGTTTTAGGTTTCTGTTAGAAAAAAATTTGGCATATAAATTGAATACAAGTAGTTTTGTATCCCCTTTATTTCTGAGTCCCCACATATTTTTCCATAATATAATTATTAATCAACTCAAAACATTCCAAATAAAAATTATGCACATTTGAATACTTAATTGTGAGACAACTCATAAAATGCTTCCTTGCAATGCTAGATATGATTATCATAAATCAAGGTGGATACTATGGAAGACTCTACTGCAGTCTAAAAATAGTCATTAAATGTCTCAGGAATAATGCAAAAAGGGAGTGCTTTCCCTAGACCCTATTCTTGACCTGAAACTAAAATGCTGCTTCCTAAAGGATCCAGTGTAATGTGAACCTACATTGTAGAATTATTTAAACCGCTTGAATAGCAAAAAAGACAAGTAGCCCCATATGACCACTCCCTGGATACTTGCTCCTGCTTTCAGTAAAGTCTATTCAGCCTATCTGTGTAACATCAGCCCTAGGAGAGAGAAAACACAGGCACACGGCCTGGTTTAGATGTACAGAAGCAGCCCCATACATGGGGTAGCACGTTACTCTGCCTTCTAGCATCACTTCAGATTTCCTTTATACACAATGATATCTATCTTATTTCTCTGAAACATTTAAGAATGTGAAAGAAGCCCAAAAGTGTCTGATTATACATTGCGCATTCTGTAATTTTTAGCAGAGCATTTAGCTGCAAGATTTCATGCAGTTTTAGCCCCAAATTAAAAAATATTTATCAACAGTGATATTAATCAATGTCTAATGCCAATGTCTTCTCAAATGGTCATTTCAATTAGCCATAAAAATCAGGCATAGTATAACATGTACACAGACATGAAACCTATTGCCCCAACGAAGACTTCTCTTTGGTTTATTTCTGTATTTGGATGCAAAAGTGAGGAGATTCTCTGTCTTCTGCTCCCTGTAATCTTTCTGCCTTAAGAAGAAAGGAAAACGTGTATCTTCCCACATGGGAAATAATTGTTTCTTACCTGAAAATACTAGATGAATGTCACTGTAACACAAGCACTTCAAAGTTACTGATAAAGTTTTTCCATATAAAAGGGCATTATATATAAAATTAAGATATGCCTCACATTTTCCCACTAGTAACTGTGTTCTTTTTTCTACTCTCAGGAAACCAATTCTCACACAGCTGTTATTCCCCCATTTATTCTCTACATTTTTACAACCCTACAACTGCAGATTAGTTTCAGTGAGGGTCACACAGTGTCTGACACCCAGGGGAGAAAATGTTATTCACAGAAAATTCCTCTGATATCAGATGGGGAAATCATACAAATGAAAATTTTGGTATAGGTAAAATTGAAACAGCCTGTCTTGTTGGGAAAAAGCTCAGACAAAACAGCAGCTCTGCAGATGTATGTAGGGACATAGTTCTCTCGGAGAACTATTACCTAAAATACTTCCTAGTCAAAATATTCCCTATAAGTCGGAAGAGTTAAACAAATTTAACATCAGAATAGCAGAAACCAAGAGAAAGCAAATTTCATTCTGATACAACAAGAGAAAAACAGCCATAAATTTTTCAGCAAGATGAGGAAATAGATGAAGAAAAGCATTCTCTTACATCAATAGTTAGAAAAAAATCCCTTTTAATAAAGAAGAAATTCCAAATAAGAAATTCTGGGTAGACAAAAATGAAAGACAGATATAAGCTATTAAAGAAAAAGAAATTTGATCTAGGTTAATAAAGACAAGTAACAAGGTTTGAGGTACTGAAGAAAGAATGCTATCCATGTACACACTATTGCCTTTCTTCACGGTTATGCTCAGTGATTTATGCTACTCTTTATAACAGCAATGAACAAGAAAAACATGACTTGAAACAAATGATATGTTAATAACTGGGTCTCATTACAGCAGGCCCAAAGGCAAAGCCCTCTAAACCTTTAAAATGCTGCATACCTTGGACATCCTGTGATTTAAATTTAAATTATGCTAAGAAATAAACTAAAAAAGTCATACTAGTCCAAAGTTTATGTTAAATAACCAATATTATGATGAACTTCCCCAAATAAGAGTGAATACTATACAAAACTTTTCAGATAGTTTCTTACATGAACAAATTCCAATTATCTTCAGAGTAACATTTTAATAAATATGATCCAGCAGACAGAATGCTTGAGAGGGAATTCGGGAGACATGATCACTGACAGATATGTTAGTCATCAAGTTACTCTGTACAGGAGGCTGAAAAAACATGGAACCAATTTCTGGTTTAATTGGACAAAGCCAGAATCCAAGTGCCTAACTCATGCCTTTCCACTAGCTAATTTTATATCTTATGCTGTGTCTTTGAAAGGTGTAAGAAGGCATACTGCTTACCATTGCTTTTGTTATGCAGACTATGTATTTCATAAAGATTAGTGAATAAATAATAGGTTGAAATGGACCCACCCGGGAGTTAATATTCCTTTGATTTCTAAAGGTTTTCAAAACATTGATTCTAGCTTAGATTTTATAGAGAGTCTGTACAAAATTTTAGAGGCAGAATTAAGAATTTATTTTTCTTATGATTTAGTCCATTTCAATTGGTGTAGTAGCTTTTTGTTAGCTTCATTATACCAAGGAAACTTCACACCATTACACATTCTGGTGCTGGAGGTCAGTTCTCACTTGCTTTCCTCATCTAGTAAGATCTTCAGGTTATGAAGAAACTTCACTGGCTTTGAGAAAAACCCAAGGAAATAAATAAATAATTCCTATTGGATGGTTGTCTTGCTTGATTGTTTAAACCAAAGAGTTTTGTTTCATTTCCAACATCATTAATTCTTTAGAATATGTAAGACAGAGTCCCAAGGGAAAATTGCTCATAACACTATAAATTGCAAAGGACTTTTCATAGAATTTTTAGTTTTAGAAGTAGAAAAGTAATATATTTATTTATTTTTTAACTTAACTTACCACAGCTGTAGAAATAGACAAAATGTGCAAACCACAGAAGAACGACTAAAAAAGTAAGAACATAACGTGGGTAGGCACAAGGAATTACCACTTAACAATTCAAGCAGTACTGAGAAAAATGAATGATGATGCAGCATAGCTGGGGCAAGAACTGCTCCCATTTGTATTTTGCAAGTTTAAATAAGGGCCTGGTTTAATAAATAAAGCATGCTTAAAAACAGCAAGATGGCATCACAAATGAAGTCATGACTGAGGTATTCACAACATTTCAATCAGGTTTCTTCTAAGGTCAGAAGTCAAGCAATAAGTATTGTCACTTTCTGACGTGAAAGGCTTTTTTCCACTTTATTAAAAACCCTGCTATTAGGTAAGTGTTGGGTTTATTAATGTAACTTTAAGACAAGACCACAGAAAGTAAGAAAAACAGCAAATCACTTTATATTTTCCTCTTTTACAGCTATGGGTGTTTCAGAAATGATTTTTCAAAAGTATTTGAGTCCTTGTAGCCCAGTAAATACTGATTGTATCTGGCCATAGGCTTGTTGAGCTGACAGTGCTGGCCTCAGGCCATCTCTGACTTTGGGCTTGTGTTGGCCTGCCTGGAGTGATGATTTGGCCGGGAGGAGCAGCCAAACATGCTGGTGGCTTTAGTTTCACAGAGGTGTGAGGCATAACACTTGCCGTTATATCTGGGGTTTGCAGGAGATGGTTAGTGATAACAATCATTTATGTGCAGAGTATTTGTCCCTGACTGCAGCACAGGGCACAATGTGTGCCAGGACAGACAGACATTGAACTTGACATCACAGGAGGCTACAGGAGGCACCAGAGCTATAAACCCACCAGTGCTAGTTCCCTGGTTAGCAAAGAAATCCAGATCTGGAGATGAGCAAAGCAGTGTTTGGGACAGCAGAGAGAACAAAGTATGGAACATGTACCATGGATAGCAGATGTTGGTACACCATGGAGCTGTAAACCAAGGAAGAAAGACTAAGGCATGGAGTGTGCTAGCAACATGTACAAACAACTTCAGCTGGGTTCTTACATGTGGATGAAGAAATCATCGACATCATACTTCTAGCAAAGAGCTTGATATGCTGCTGACTTTTCCACTGGCAGCCCAAAGCCATCAATCCCAGGACTTGGGAGAGGAGTGGAAGGAAAGTATAAAAGAAAGAGGTGCATACTCAGAAGTTTGTGTATATTAATTTTAACTGTACTTCCTTAAAACTCTCAGTCCTAGCAATACCACAACTGGACTAATAGTAATGTTTCCATTAGAACTGCTAAGATTTCATCTAGGCTAATAATAAATCCTTGACTTACATATACAATCTGCTGCCTGCCTTGCACAAAAGAGAAATTTGAGTGAAGCAAATGGGTGGGAGACTATCCTCCAGAAGAGGAGGATCGGGGAATCCTATCAATGTGTACAACCATCTAGTGGAGGGTAGCAAAAAACAGAGTGACAAACTCTTCTCCACAGTGCTCAAAGACAAGAGAAGAGGCAACAGGCATGAAAAGCAGTTATGGAAAACTCCCTTCAAATACCAGAAAAAACCCAGGGTCTGTGTAAAGTGGATTGTATACCGATAGGTAGTTGTAATTTTTTATTTCTTACACATTTCTATCTGCTATGGAAAGAAATTAATACACTCAAAAATAACAGAAAAACACATTAGAAGAACAATACTGTGTACCCAAAAAAATCAGATATTAAATATAGAGTGGGAGAAATAGAAAATATATAATACAAAAGGTATTAAACATTTGCATTTTGCCAATCTTATTTCTCATTGCCTTTACTTGTGGTCTCTTCTTCCACTTGTCGCAAGACTAGTAAGTAGAAAAAAGACAACCCTAGAAACAGTGAGAGTTCACCCAATGTAGTTGCATCCACATGACATGCTGTTCTCTGATAGCATTGCTATATTGCAGAATGTATTTTTGAGGAAGGTTTTTGTTTAATATGCTTGCATAAACATTCCTGTCCCAGCATAAAGAAGAATCACTGGGAGTTTTGCCAACTCATGTCTGAACACAGTATAAAGACTCTCTTTCTCTGGATGTAACCAGTGGCAGCAGCTAAACGAGATATGATAGCTCCTCTGCAGATGAATTACACAAATTTTTTAACAGAAGGAAAAAACAAGAACATATTGCTTTTTTGCTTTGTTTTTAAACTAAGTGACTAGGGCAAATTCTAATCTCTTCAACTAGGACATAAGGCCTGTACATGTTTCAGTAAGTTCAATGAGTAGAAATGCTGTCAGGCTGTGATATTACTTTGTGCACAGTAAGTTTCTCTTTGTTTTCTGGCAAATGCAGCAACAAGATGTACTGTGTATAAGTGAATTAATGTGCATATAAAACTTTAACAGTTAGCTTGTGGACACTTGAGCAAATGCACCAGACATATGCCTATGTCAGCTGAGATTTAGTTGATGTCCTTTTTTAGACATGCTTATGACCAGGCATTTTTTTCTCATGTTGTTATCCCTGAAGGTTAGATTAGACCTTTGGAAAGACATTGACACACTTCATTAAAAAGCAAAAGGGCATCACTGGAGTGACTCTAAGTGAACAAAGTAATCCAAGATGAAGGAAAAACTGACTAAACTTATTGACAAAGTCTCTGGGCTGCCAGCTGCAATAACCAACCCTGGATCTATCACAGAAGGTTAATTCTAATTTTCAAATAAGGAAGCTTAGCATTTTTTTTTTTTTTTACATGCTGGTATTTAGTAAATAAGAATAGATTTTTATTTTTATTTCAAGGTTTTTTTCTCATTAATATCCTCTCCAGCCACTTTTTGTTTTCACAATTCTTCCATGCACAGAGTACATGCAGAGAGTAATTCATAAACAACCCAAAAGTCAGGAGGCATATTTATTTTAATATAGGATTTTCACTGGAATAGTCAACCTAAATGCAGAATTGCCTTCATTTTGGATGTAACCATAAGAAATATCTAGGATTCCCTGACTCTCAGATTTCATTTCAAAAAACTCTTTCTGCTTTTACCTGCATTTCAGAACCAAAGACTTTATGGATGGTCAGTTTCCGTGGACTGAGAGTCATAACCAATCCAGAGAAATTAAAATATATGTACTCCCTATGTAGCTGTTATTACATCATTATTTGAATTTCCCTGTCCATTCAGTTAATCCATCCCAGCCACAGACAACTGTTTTGCACTCATATGTTGTGAGAAGAAAACACATCATCATCCATTTGATGTCATACATTCTTCCACCTTAGAAGAGGCAAAACACAGAAAAGCAAGAAGTGAAAAATAGGAAACACAGCAAGGCTCATTGCTAAAAGCTAGCAGATAGTCCCTTACATTATTAGAAAGATTTCTATCACAAGTATGCTATCTTTCTTAAAATAATAAATACTTGTCTGTGGTCTTTACTCTTCATAGGTCTTTAATCTAAAGTGAAGTAAAAGAAGCACTCACTATAATCCATCTACAGTCTGAATCCTCATACCCACCCTTTCATGTATTTCGTATTTAAACAGGAATTAAATTTCTGCTTAATTAATTAATTCTGTTAATTAAATTACATTCAATCTTCATTTGGCCAGTTAAGAGGTCAAAATTTCTACAGGCCCTCTTCCATAATGAGCTCTTTCTTTGCTTTTAGAATTATCATTTAAGGACTAAGCAAGTGGTAAATAGTAATTCCATATAAGTAAAGATCTGATGAATTGCCAATGCCTGGAAATCCCACAGACATGGCTATAATCCTGCACATGCCTGACAGATTCAATGCCACATACACCAGATCCAGCAATGAAAGCAATTTAAACAAGAGGAATATCTGTCTGTATCACTTCTGCTTCGGCATCGCTCCATTGGAATTGGGCTGTTGTAGCAGCTGGCTGAAATTCTGTCCTCCTCGGGCTACAGAAAAGTCTCTTCTAGGAATGGGCAAGAGATGTGGTTACGACCCAACTTCCCTTGCAAATATCGGATATTTATTTTTATTTGGAAAAATCATTTATTTTAATAAAATAATTTACATTATACAGTTGTAAAAAAGTTGATTCTTAATTGTGCTGAAAGAGCTGGGTAAGGTGAACCCTGTCTATTTCCTTACAAGAAAGAAAAAGAACATTTAACCCCAGAAGAAGGGTTGTATGTGGAAGGTTGGCAGTTGCAGCATCTTCCTTGAGACATAAAGAAAACAACTTGGAAAAACAAGACTAAGATCTGTTCTACTTGCTTGTCATGGACTCCTAGATAGCTGGTGATTTTATTATAGGAGCTTCCTATGAAAAATTGGGAATAGTCAGGGGTTTTTTTTAAAATTTCCCAGTTCTTTGTAAGTAATGCATCCTTGTTTCTGCACAGAAATCCTAATTATTTTGCTTCTAGCTTTTTGGAATAAGCGAGCTATGAGAATCTGAGTGTAAAAAAGGAATTTCAGGGCACGCAGACTGATCCTGGAAAAAAAAATTAAAATAAAGATTAGAATAAGGAATGCATTTTAATGACTAGCAACTTCTACTTTTCCAAAGGCAGCTTCATCTGAGAGCAGACAAGAAATATATGCTCCCACAGGTAATGAAACAAACCCTTCTATATAAAGCAGCTTTGAACATAATTGGATATTCATAACAAAGTATATGGGGTTTTCACAGATCACTTTTCAAATATATCCATAGAAATACTATCATTTTTCTTAGCAGTAAGCCCTACAAATATTAATCTAATTACAACACTGTTGCTGAAATATTTTTAATATTACATACACATATGCAGTCACACAGGTTAAACCATTAGGGGTACAATCCTGCTAACTAATCCTAACAACATAGTTCCCCTATCTGAGACTGAAACAGAATTACTAGAACCAAGAGAGAAAATTTTGTGGAGAACATAAAAAATCCCAGCTGACCTGTTAGATATTTTGCTCCTTTCATTTCTGTTTCCTGGAGTAAGAAAGCAAGTGCCAATCCAGCAGCTCATTTTCACCAGATGAGGGTAATCACAAGGAACACCTCACCATTGCCCTGTCGTTTGCAGAACTTCTGACACTTGATATCAAACAGGAGAAAACTATCCTTGCAAACAACAGAACAGGGTGAGGGAGAGCAAGGGATGGCAGCTTTGTTTTCCATTAGCAAGTTGCGTCTACTGGAGGAGAATTCTGGCAGACACCAGGGCCAGCTGAATGCAGCTGGTGAGAGCATGAAACCTGGATGCTGTGGGTTAACCCCATTATGCAGCCAAGCCCCACACAGCTGGTCACTCACTCTCCTCCATGGTGTAGGAGAGAACTGGAAGGCTAAAAGCTTGAAAAGTCATGATGTGAGATGAAAACAGTTTAGGAGGTAAAGAAAAGCTGTGCATAAACAAAGCAGAACAAGGCCATCCATTCACTCCTTCCCATGATCTGGTCAGTGTTCACCTAGTCCTAAGAAAGCCAGGCTCCATCACACTTAATGGTGACTTGGGAAGGCAGATTCCACAAATTCAAATATTCCCATTTTTCCTGCATCTTTTACTGTGGAGTGCAATGTCATATGGTGTCGGATATCACTTTGGTCTGTGAGGGTCAGCTGGCCCAGTTGTGTCCCTCCAAACTTCTTGTGCACCCCCAGCCTACACACTGTTTAAACACTCCTCAGCAAGAGCTAAAACACTGGTGTGTTATCAGCACAATTTTGGTCACAAATACAAAACTTAGTCCCATACCACCTACTGTGAAAACAATTAACTCTATCCCAGCTCAAACAAGAACACTGGACTAGCTACCTTTTTATTAGGAGGAGGGTTTGTGGTTTGTTTGGTTTTGTTGTTTAAATCATGGAGATAACTTTTACGTAAATTCAACCTCAAAAGTTTCCAACAGCTGTTTCAGTGAAGGTATGATTGTGATATACCGGCTTCAGAGGGGTCACAGAAAAACAGACACATGAAAATACATACCACCTCTCTTTCCTCTTAAAAATATCACATGAAATTGCTTAAGACAGTCAGATTCTCAGACTTTCTTTTATAAAACTGCAATATCTGAGACAAGATATCCCAAGTAAGAATAATCACAACACCAAGAGGTAGATCATCAGAAGAGAAGAAAGAATTAAACGGCAAAAAGCGGGTAGGGGGGCAAATATTATAGACATTCATGAACAATAGTGACAAAGGTCATCTTAATGAAATAGCATCTAATTTCACAAGACCTTTTAGCGAGATATTTTAATAAGTGCCACCATTAGCATGTGGCACCTCAGTAAGACACAGCTCTGTGAAAACCCTCACCAATTTGTAATGCCAAGCACTTGGCATTAGATGCACAGTAAAAACCATTTTCATTCTCTTTTGGAATATTGCCTGTTAGGAGTCAGCATGCCCACTGGATTTCTACCAGACAAAGTAAGAAGTCCTAATGTATTAAGAGAAATATAATGTGTCATAGATGATTGTTAACATTTCAACAGTGAAGGGTTTAATTACTAACAGGAAAATGAGAAATAGGAATGCAAAGATTTTTAAAAAGTATTTCTAATAATTTCTAATAATTTTTATGTTTAGCATTCTCAAAGCAACATGGGCAGTCCATATGAATGAGATATTATTGAAAAGTATGAGATCAGGAAGGAAAGATGTTATCAATACTTACATAGAAAAATGAGAGCATTTGTATTTTTAAAATCCAGATATGAACATTCCCACTGGTAGATCTAATTTCTTCTACTTCAAATAACCACAAACCAGCCTATTTCACTGAGTGTGATGAGAAATACTTACTGAAGAGCATTTACTGCATCTGCTGCTTTAGAGCTGCCATTGACTGTAGGTACCCAACTCAGTAATTTAATTTTAAAAAGACATGATTCTGTGGCTAGATAGCAAATTTACATGTTAATTCCAAGATATTGATTTTCAATTATTGTCTCTGTATATATAATATATATGTATGTGTGTGTGTTTGCAACTAAATTCTCATCTCATTGGTTTTGTTTAATTTTACTAGAAAAATTTGCTGGGATATGTGATCAAAACCACAACACATAAGAAGTGTGTGTATATATAGAGAGAGAGAGAGAGAGAAGGAAAGGGAGTAATATTTTAATATTTCAGGTAGGCCCTACTTCCAGTAATAATATCCAGGGTTATTTAAGATGGAAATACTGTTTGAAGTCTGCTCTGAATAGAGGAGAATGGATTTTCAAGTGTCAAAAAGAATCCTTTTTCCCGCTTGGTAAAGGCTGCATCTGATGCTAAGCTTTATTTAAAAGTCTAAAACTGGAAAAAAGGAAATGTATGATATGAGATAACATAAATCAAAGTGTCTGTATGTGATACAGCCTATTAAGAGATAAGGAAAAAAAAATGTCAGTCAATAGACTGGGCATGAGGTGGTTCCATGGTTTTATATAGCACCTACACAGTAGCACACTGTGAAAATTCACTCAGATATTCTAACCAGATGCAAATGTTATTTGTTCCAGCTAAGCACACTTTTCAAAGAAATCGTAGTGAGAAATCATTGTAAACAAGATGCCTTTGGAGATGTTGAGGAAGTGCTAAAGTGAATTTCCTCTTAGATCAAACACTGTGGAAAAATACACTGTTAATAGAATGAGACTGGTATCGAAGCATGAATTTATTGTCCTAATATAGAAATACAATGACAGTGAGAAAATGCATCAGCCTTTGCTTCACTCTTTAGCAAGACATAAGATATACACATTGCACAGTATTAAGAGTAATAAAATATGTAATATATTTGTCTTTCAAGCTCTTCTCTTTTTTCTTGCTTTCTTCTTTTGCTTTTTATCTCTGTTTTTCCAGATACATTCCAGCATTATATTGGCAAACTGTCATTCTGTGCACCAGTTTTCCCTATCTGATGACTAGTTTATCCAGTCTTAGGGCTTACCACCCTCTAATTTCAGAAGTATTAACGTCAGAGTTATGAATGTATATACATATCATTTAATTGTTGAGAGTGTGAAAATAAAAAACTCTAGATATTCAGTTTTCATCTTCTAGTCCTTGGCGTAAGCTTTTGTTTTTGTTTTTGTTTTTCTTCCTTCTTTATGGTCTATTTAACAGATAAATCCATGTGTTAGACTTACAGGTATATCTCTCAGTAAGCTATTTCTGACTGAACACTAAAACCATGGTGTTTAACAAAAATCTGTGCACAGATTTTGCCTGGCTTATTTGAGCTTTGCCATAATTGAATGGGATCCAAATAAACTATTTGATTGGGATCCAGCAGTTTCTATTGGCATCTTTCTGCATTGTTTTTAGCTTGGACTTTTTGAAATGTGGAGAGGAAGCAGTTTCACAGAGACCTTCTAAGCATAATGATATTGGCTATTCCTTTAGCACAAGTACCAATATGTTGTAGTATACCCTAATAACTACTCATTCATCAATAGTCAGTCAGTCTCTACCATCCATTCCTTTAGTTCTGTGTTTTCAAAACAGAAGGCACTGGAGCAGACCTAAACAACACCCACCTAAGACCTTGTACACCAGATGTGTTTGTTTCTTCAATATCCTCTATTTTTATAAATTGGTTATTGATGCTTTCCAAAACTCAACTGTCTTGATTTCTGCTTTGTGGGTTAGTTACTCCCCATTATATACTCTAGAATTTATACTTCACCAGTGAAAAATGTGTAACCATTGGCACTTTTCAGCAAGGTAAGAGTTATAATGTATCTTTCCTTTTACATTTGTGTTACTATGGACTGTACAGACATAACAGATCAATAGTGACCTTCTATTGCATATGCTTATCAGTAATTATATTTTTCCACTTTAGTAAACTAATTGTAATAGTAAGAAACAACACAATAAAACAATAAAAATAAAAGATTGCCATGATACATCTGGTTTCTTGTGTAAACAGGCAAAACAGCAAATCAAGACCATATTTACTGAAAGTTACAAGCAACAATTACTCCATGTTCCAGTTCAGCAAAATCTCAAATTTAAAAAAAACCTCAAAAAACGTTCTCTGTTTTGAGGACTGTAAAGAATCCATGTGTCTGATGCAACTTGCTGTGGATAAAAGATCAAGTAATTTTGCACCCTACAGATGGTGTTTTGCTGTTTTCATAAGCAGGTCACTAAGTAAATTCTGTTTGTGTTTTCAAATGGACAACAGTTGCCAGATGTTAAATTGATCTCTACAACTTTTAAGATATTTCTTTTTAAAAAAAGAAAATGGAGAGATCTGATTACACCAACTCTGGTATCTCAAAACCATCACTGCTTTAAATATGTTGATAAATACAGGTACCACAAAACACAATAATATTTAAAATCATCAAAGAAAAAGGACTTAAAATATTTTTTTTCTGTGCTGCAGTAGGACAAGAACTCCTTGAAACAACCAAAGTTGTGAATTTTATTTCTGACTAACAAAACTTGGACCACAGAACTGAGGTCAGGTCACTTCAAATATATGGAAGGAAAAGAAGAGAAGACTTAATATTTCCTATTCCTTCTTCTCTAAAAGCCTGAGTTGAGACATCAGTGACTTCTTATATTTCAATTTTTTCCATCTTTTTCACATTTACAACCCTAATAAATACACTTCCCTTGCAAAATACGCTGACTGACTATGTTGCAGAAAGATCCCTGTTAATCTGTCATTCACCTGCAAATTCAGGTGCAATCTGTCAGCTGCCAAAAAATGGAGAATAAGAATATACACAAGAGTATAACTCAATATATTTAATTTAAGCTCTTTTTAGTTAGGAAAAAAACCATTCTCAGTTCCTTTTTCTAGTCATTTAAAGTAACTTGAACAATATTTTAATGTCCCCTGCTAAAAGAAAATAGTGGAATGAGGAAATCTGTGGATTTGGTGTAATCATGCACTTTCAAATTTTATGAAGTAACCAATTAAACAGTATCATCATCTGGTCATATGTTTGACTGGACAGGCACAGCATATGAACTTCAGAAGTTTCAGTTATGAGCTGGAAATAAACAGAGGATTTGTAAGGAAAAAAAATATTTTTAAATGGTCAGAATGCCAGTAATGTTGACAAGATTAATTTAGCACCATGTTATCTATCAAGAGAAATGAATATATCTGTTTCTCCTTTGTTCCTACTGCTTTAGTTAATATTGTTTAACAAATCTTTCATACCTGTCTCAAACTTTTAAAATATACTGGGTTTACCACAATTCAGTACAGTTTGAGTGGATGATTGGAGACCCAAGGAGGCAGCAGCATAGAGCGGTGTGATAGCTGCTAACTTGAATACTTAAATTACAAACTCTGCGTGGAAATAACAAAAATATTACATTAGAGAAGTAGTTTAATTTGTGAAATCATTGTTCACTATCAATATTTAGTTCAAACAAATTACTTTGATGTAGAAAGTCTATGAAATTAAACAAACAAAAATCCAAGCAAATCACAAACACAAGGAACTACATGCATGAATGAGCAAACAAGATAACCAAGTACTGAAAAAACCTGCCCATATTTTGCATATTTTCACATTTAAGTTTCATCGCTCATTAAATTATACCACTGTTAAATAGGAAACTGAATTTTTGCTTCTGTCAGTGTAATTTCCTTCTCCTCAGTGAATGACTGCACCATCAGACCCTTCTATTAGATAGTTAGATAAATTACTCATTAATAATTAATGATTCAGGCTGCTCTGTTCTGTTTCCATTAAACAAATACATATAAGATTCTCTACAGGACAGTGCTTTGTGAAAAATAACAAGCTAGACAATTTTCTAGTGATAATAAGTCAAAAAGGGTTTTAATTCTTAGATTAAGGACCCTTAGATAAACAATACTAAAAAGAAAAATGGCAAACAATGACAATTAGAACTTACTAAAACACCTTCTGGAACAGCCCAACTACATGTAATTTTTGCATACTGACGTTTAATGACATAATTTAAAGACCATTGGTACAACAAAACTGATTATATATTTTTAAAAATATATTTTTTGCTGAAGTGGTCTAATGTACCCTTTCAACTCCTTTTATCACCACAACAGCATTCCAGGGTAATCCAAAAATAGTTTGCTCTTTTAAAAACGTTTTATCTTTGTTGATATTGTGAGTCCTACATGGTTACCTAAACCAAGGCTTTAAAATGTTTTAGTACTTTTCAAAGTACCAAAAAGTCAATAGAAGGTTGAAAGGTCCCCAAATGCCTTTCGATCATACAGTAAGTAGTGCAGCAGATTTTCAATGTTGGGCCTGACCTAATATCTGTTAAAGGACCTTCCAAAACACTTTTTTGTTGGTTTCTTATTTAGATGGTGACACTCAGTGAGTATGATTAGCTGTTTTGTAGTGAATATTTAGTAATGGAAATTTAAAATAAAGCTCAGAAGGCTTTCCGAATTTAATAAACAGTAGGCTGTATGCACCTTGAACATTTATTGCTGTAGCTTACTGTATGACGGATGTCTTTGGTGAAATAAATCTGGTGTCATTTTAGAGCTAAAAAACCTATTTCACAAGGGGAAAAAACCGTTGACATAGAAAGCATAGAAGTATTTATGTGAAAATACATAGGAACTCAGTGACTTTTAAAAATAGAGTTCATATGACCATTTTTCAGAATGGAATAACATAAAGAGGCAAATTTTAATCTGGCTAATTTATAATTAGATCCTGTGTTATCACAGCACCTCTTACAGTCCCATCCATCACCACAAACTAGACACTACCTTAAGGACAGCAACTCAAGGATCTGTGTGTCTCTTCTGACCCGAAATCTTATTCTCTGCCTCTATGACCTCCTCACAGTGGTCTAGTCATCACCTAAATGCGAACATGACTAAGCAATGCTTTTCCAAACCCTTCAATAATTCCTAATCTTTTCCCAGCCACTGTTTGCAGTGTCACTCTGCTGACCCCAGACTATGATTCAACCATCACTGCTGACTGATCCTTTCTGTGAAGTACCACCTCAGTGACTCTCCCTGTGTGGCTTTTCCTGCCCACCTACCCAGGCTACCCTCTCAGCTGGGCTTCATCTCAAAAAGTGCAGCACCAAATTTTCTGGTACTGATAAACCAAATGAGTGCTCTCCTACCTTTTCAAACTGCTCCAGAACCCACCATTTGTTAGTTGGCTTGGTCCTGTACCTATTCCTTCAGATCCATTCACCATCCTGAACATTTTTTTGCACTGAACATAGGTTATGATCTCTAGTCTGAAAGGACAGACCCTTCAGGACCTTTTGTAATGACAAGCAACACCTTGTAATTCAGTTTAAAATTCTTTCAAAATTTCCTTAACTTCTAGACCCTACCAGCTTCCAATTTACTTTCAGGAGGAGGTTGGACTAGATGACTTCATAATGCTCCCTCCAACCTAGATGCTTTATGATTCTAAATTTTCTAACAAACATTTCTGTGCTTTCTCTCCTACTGCTGTAATCAACCAATTATTCTCCCTTTAATTCTTCTTAAACATTCAATTTTGTAACACCTACAAAAACTGTCTGCATTGTACTGACAATTATTTACATAGCTAACATCTATTGATTGATCCCATGTCCTCTAGATTCTGTATTTTCACACACTAACACCTGAAAAATATTTGTCCCAAAGGGGTAGACTCTAGTTGCTAGCAACTGTAAAGTTAGACTTGCAAGAGGAGAAAAACATATAGCTTTGGTTTTTTTCAAGGATCCAAAACTTTGAAAATCCATGGTAAAATTAGAAACAATTTCAAATTCTCATTTTACAGTTAATAGGGTCCTGAGATTTTTAAAAATTAACCTGAAATATAGTATTTTTGTGTCATAGAGAATAGATTTATTATAAAAACTTCTACATGAGTAAATTATTGACATTGGCCCACTTCTGACACAGTCCTGAATCAATTCTGAACAAATAGAATGTGCTTCTTAATAATACCATCACAAAAGATTTCCAGGATGAGTACTGGAAATTAGAAACAAAAAAATCCTCCTTCACATTATTGAAGGATACCAGCCATTGAATTCAGCCTGCTTTTCGTGCAAAAGTTGAATTCTGTTTAGTCAGTGAAAGTCTTGATGTGCTCTGTTGTACCTACAGGACTAATTTCAGGACTCCTACTCCTACTGTTTTGTAGCCAATGGGGAGCATTTTTTAAAACATCCCTGTAATTTACTAACCAACCCAAGGTAATTTGCACTTCTAAATTGCTTATGCACTTTTCTACTTCAAACATTTAACAAAATTATATAAATTGGCTTTTCACTTTAAAAAAATCTATTTTCCCTGTCTTAAGCAAAGTTTCTTTATTCCTACTGTGGTTTTCAGTCCTTTAACTAATTTTCTCTAAAGGTAAAACATTTTTCCTTTTAAATTATTGGAGTGGAAAATTACACAGGTTTAAAAATTTATGAAAAAATATGTAAGGGCCTACGGTCTCATAAAATATGTATCATACAGCACCATATTTATTCTAGCTACTTGTTAAATTTGCTTAAAGTGCCCACCGTGATTTGTTTGGCAGAACATACTTCTTTTTCCATAAAAGTCTTTTCTGTGTCTTATACAGTGTTATCTATTGTTTCAACCATGCCAGGAAAAAAGAAAGCATAGCATTTCTGATTATTTTTGTCCCTGTCCTTATTCTCAGAGGTTAGCTGATAGTGGAAATATAAACCAGCATTTTTATGAAGCCATTGAGGAAAATTTAAATCCAAAGAACACTTATTAAACAATATAGCAATAAGTACAGTTTCTACATTTAAGTGAAATTTTCCTTCAAGATATGGGAGTCTGAAGTAAAAATATTAATTTTGTTTAGCCATGATATTCTTTCAGATCATCTTGTTTCAGTAACAAGCCTAAATATCAAAATATTTTAAAATATCTCCTGCCAACTTATTTGGGGATAACATGTATACCTAGAAGTGGAAAAATTTGCAATATCAGTAACATAGCTTTAAGAGAAGATCTCTTTAGCCACACTTTATTCAAGAATTAATAAATAAATATTGTTTATTTCTGAACCAGCTTGTAACATAAGTGGAAAGCAAAACAATAAAGATGAAAATAAAGATTAAAATAAAGATAAATCTATTAGTTTAAGATAAAGAAGTCCATACAATTCTTTAGAATATTTTTGAAATTTTAAAAGAGGTGTGCATAGGTCTAGTTCATAGATGTTTCTGAAATTCTTCCCACATTTAAAATGACTGAATTTGCCAGTATATTTTGAAATGTCATTCACTATGTCATATGATAGTAAACCTTCAGCAGAACTTATCATATCAGTTTTCATTATTTTTATGTATTTATATCAAGAGAAATACAAATGCAGAGGTACTCATTGGGCTGGACCACAAACCCTTTGATTCAGGATTCAGTACTGAT
The DNA here is from genome assembly GCF_000691975.1 of Corvus brachyrhynchos. Classification (NCBI taxonomy): domain Eukaryota; kingdom Metazoa; phylum Chordata; class Aves; order Passeriformes; family Corvidae; genus Corvus; species Corvus brachyrhynchos. Next base: position 16,249,729 of record NW_008240046.1, on the reverse strand, counting down.
GTTAAGTTCATGCTTAACTTACTAAACAAAAGTAGTTACAGATTAG
>NW_008240046.1:16189447-16249522 GCF_000691975.1 Corvus brachyrhynchos | reverse complement strand
TATGAACAGGAATATGTAACTTCAAAAAATACACCTTCACATTTCATCCTCTGAGCAAAGAGCACAAGCAGTTCATGAATTGTTCAGATAATTTTTCTTCTTTCATTAAAAAAAATTAAGATTTTAATAAAATCTGTTTGCAGTTATAACACTAGACACATGTTAGATTAAATTCTTGTCAAGTAACTACTAAAACCCATATCTTCCAGAACAAATTGATCTATCTGGATATCCATCCATGCACTGGGATTTTCTCCCCAGACTATATCTAGAAGTCTTTAAACTAGCCCACTCCTCCAGATCTTTTAACTAGCTCAAAATGTCTTGCTGGTTTCTGCCCATTAACTTCATTGCTGGAGATTAAGGTTGTCTTTTTACAGTGTTTTCTCCCTGGCAACCCCCCAAAGCTTTCTCAAAGTTTCCCTAAAGCTTCAAATCTTTTTAGGCCTAAAGGACAGTCTATGGGTCCCTGGGGCTGCAGGGTCCTTATGAGGGCCTTTTTAAATAAGCTTTCAATTTTTTTTTTGTTTTTTCCCTCAGCACCAAGGACTGCAGGGGACAGTGCTTGGTTGTCCTATACTCCAAAAGAAATATCTCTGTGAATCCAGTGTGATAAGATAAGCTGAAGCACTCAGCAAAAAATACTGAGTTTGATGCTTTCAGACAAATCCAAGGTTGTAGCAATTTCAGCTTTGAAAAAAAAAGTGATTTATTTTTTTCCCAAATACTAACAATATGATTTCATTCGTTTTAATGATTCAATTGTTCCGTCTGATGAAACAGATTACTTTCATTATGTTGGCTTCATCTGTAGAGATACTAAAGTGTTAGAAAATAAAGGTACATGGTCTTTTAGAATTTACTCACGCTTCATAGATGTTATTATGTTATCTAATGCATTAAATAAACATGTGAATGGTTAGGTATTTTTTCCCCTTTCTTATAAAAATAACATTTAGTTTCCCCTTTTTTTCACATATTAAATTTTGTTTTGCCCAGATCAGGAGTAATTTTCACACTGTTTGGAACAGGTGTGATAAACAAAAATAAAACATCATGCTGGTATTAGATACTGTACTGTGAAGTAAAAATTGCCTTGCATTGCTGTGAACCATGACACTTGTGCCAGGTGTACTTAAGCTATCTATTCTCATTCAGTGCTACTCCAAGGCTCTGTGTTACACCTATATGCTCCCACTTAAACACGTGAATGCATTTAGATTGCTCTGGCAGTCCATGGAAAATACATTTTACTCTTCAAGACATCCTTTATAAATTATTATTTTGTGAGGACAATCATCCTGGTTGTATCTAAACTCAGAGAAAAGTGAATCCTTCATTTCTTGTTCCCAGGAAACTAGACTACTGAATTTACAGAAGCACACCACTATCCCATTCCCTTCCACTCATGCAGCCAGGCAAGAGGGACAACAGGATACAATGGCCGGGATGCAGATCACATCCCAACACATAGTCAGGACATAGTGACAAGGCGCTCCAAGTTTCACCACTTTAGAAATTTTGGTGGGGATTTCCCCTATTCACCAAAACCTCGTTTGAGAATTTAGCTTATTCATGTAACCTTTACTTCTCATATAATAATCCTGCCTTCCTACCCTTGGGAGACTCATTTCAGTACACTATTAGGACTTTCACTATAGTTCACAGCGCACAGATACACTGGAATTAATTATGAGGTGAACAATGCTTAGATCTTAACAGTAATGTTTCTATTTCAATTAAATCAGATGTTCTCACTAGGATATAAGTTTAAAGTAAAATATAATACAAAAAAGATATATCTCAGATAGGAAAGTTAAGAAAATGTTGATGATCAATATGAACATGCAAAGAACTCTGTAACTTTTTCAATTACTTCTTGAACTTAGACCTTTAAAGCAGAGAAAGAGGTTTTAGAAAGGAATGCCACTGAGGCAATAAAGAAGACCTCTATTGAAATAATTGAGCATTTTGAGACTGATGTACACAACAGGAACATAAGTACCCTTAACGTACCTGTCAAAACTGAAATAAATCAAATTATAACTACTTTTAAATGTCAGTTACTCTTTAAGTCTGGTTAGGCTTCAGTAGATTTCCAGGAAGAAATCATAATTAATTAATCCTAATGAAGAGCATTCAATTTAGGTAGAGTGGAATTTTATACTGAAAATCTTAAATGTCCAATAATGTTAAAATATTCTGAATTACCACCAAGCATCTATAAGCAACGATTAAATTCAAAGTGTAATGTTAGTGAAACTAGGTAAACAGAGTTCCAAAGAAAACACAATCTTTTTTAAACATATTCTGGAAGCAATTAAAATAAATAGAGATTTCTCTATGTTTTCTTTTATTTGGAAGTATACAAGTGGCTGCTCTTCATTCTTGATCACCTTAGAAATGAAAGAGAAAAATAATGACTGAATACACACAAAACTGAGTACCTCTGAAAAAAAGTAGATCAATAGATTACTGCTAAACCAAAGCCAAATTCTCCTCTCCTTAAAGAAGCACTTCCTTGTTATTATCTGTCAGAACTTCAAGAATGCAGTAAAAATGTCTCAAAACACTGTCCCCATAAGATAAGATACCACAACAGGCACAGACGGAAAACAGGAAGGTGTTAATTTCTGTCCTACACGGCGGTGAAAGGTTTGCAATTAACACACCAGACAAGACTTCCCTGTGCAGACTGTGGGGAAAGCGCAGATGCAACAACAGGAAAATCCAGACAAAAATTGCCACCATAGCAAACTGTTGGAAAGGAAGCAACTGGTTAGACACATGGCATCTCAAGTTGTCAGAATGACACATACGCCTCTGGGTACCAGGACTTATAACAGAAGTGGTACCTTCAGAAGCACACTCAGGACCCCCACCACAGAGAGGACCAGAAGAAGAAAGGCTAGAGGGATGCCACAGGAACCCACGTGGTGGTGACTATCTTTCTATTTAATCTGTCTCTGTCTCTTCCTTCTCTTTTTCTTTCCCCCCTCCTCTCTCTATCTCACATTTATTGTTAAATAAAATCTGTACTATTGACTCTGGCATATGTTCTCATTTGCACCTTAGCTCAGGCAGAGGCATCTTTTAATAATTGGCCCCTAACATTTTTTCAGAAGTAGGATACTAAGATTATTCCAGTGGATCATAACATTATCTCTTCTACCTATTTAAAAAAACCCGAAATCCTACAATCTTGAAAAGTTCTTCAGAACATCTTCTAGCATAAGTACAGAATCTGCCTATATGTCCTAAAGCATGATGTTTGAGCTCAAAACAATGCACATCAGTTGAACAATAGGAGAAAAAAGAAATCATGGATGGACAGTAGGGTTTGAAATGTTATTTTGTATGCACATATTTCCTCTGCTCCCTCTCAGTGATTTCTGTATCAATGCTTCTATCATCCCACCACAGAAACCACCAGCTTACAGCTGAATGGCCTTTAAATCACTGACTTTCATAACTAACTCCCAAGGTACACTAGATTCAGTGTGGTTGATTGTTTCAACTAGAAACAACTTTCCTCTGGTGAAGAGCCAAGAAGTTGCATATGTCAGAAACAGCTAACTGCTATACCTAAAATTTAACAATGTAAAAAAATAGTCTAAAACTTCCCAAATTCTCACTGTAATAAATGAGGAATAATAAAGCTGTAAGAATTTAAAATGGTATATGTTCAGAAAATGTTAGCATCATTATGTGTTAGCTGCAAACACATTTCTCTTGTAATGATTTTCTGCTTACTCCTGTTTAGAGGTGATAATCTACCTTAAAAATGCAGTATATAATTGTAGCAGGATGCTCTGCCCTGTAATGTGGTCAAACAACTCAAACAATTCTCTGATCCATAGTCATTTCACCCTAGTGCCTTTTACATATTAGAGTGCTTAAGTTTTTACAGAAAAAAACCCTTAGATATTGTTCTTTCTTTCTGAGAGTGGCCAAAAATGACTTAGATGACTTTAAAGCTTCATTAATTAAGGTCAATCTGCCAATGTGACATTGGCAAAAACAGTAAACCAGGGGAACTCTACTGTGCAGCAATTAGCAGACATTACAAGAATATTCGGTAGTTTCTATTTTCTCTAGTAAAAAATGTAAGTCTGCTCACCACCAGGTGCTTCAACAAAGGTCCACCAGGAGAGAACACCTTTGAGGCTGATGTGGGTAGGGAGGCAGTGGGAAGGAAGAGGAGGAGGAGGGGTTGGAGTGACCCCAGGCCTCCCCCCAACGGTATTGGTGTACCCAGTACAGCCTGGTGGTGTTCAACTGTGCCCCCACTAGCAGCATCTATACTCCTCACCTGGCTGGGCAGCATCTGGAGGAGGCAATGCGTGTGGCTCTAGATGGCGGAAAACTTGGGGTTTTGGGGTATGCCCTCCCAAGGACAGTAGGGTGGGTGTCTGGGGGCTCAAGGATGTTTTGAGGAGAGAGGAGACCCTAGGGACTCTCAAGAGGGGTCGGTGAGGAGTTGTGCTGTTTTTGGGGAAAACACCCCAGGGTATGGATGCACCAGGACCAGGACTGTATTGGGGTGGGGTAGAGGACAGCCCATGTGAGGTTGGGAGGATTTTGAGGAGTACACTGGGTTAGGGTTCAGGATGGGATGTTCCCCCCAAAGGTTTCATGGTGGAGCTAGGCCAGTTGTTGCTGCAGCTCTTGTGCCTTCTTGTACCTTTTCTCCCTTGAACTTTCTCAAGATATAAGTATTGCTGCTCCTTTGCCTATCTCCAGGCCTGATGTAATTCTCTTTCTGCCATATAACTAAAGACAATGACCCTTCCTAGAGGGCTTTTTCAGTTGCTCCATTTCCTTTTCCAGCCTGCTAGCTTTTGGTTTGGCTTTGTTCAGCTGGTTTCTCACTTCTCTGAGAAGTCCCATTGACCTTTTCTTGCACTTGAAGTTATTGCTCACATGCTCTGCAACACTTGCACATGAACACTTTCGGATGTCTCATGACTCCCACGGCTCAGGTGGGAAAAGGATGAATCGCACCTTGATGTTGGTACTCAGCCTCTTATATCTTCTACCTATTCAAAGTTAAAGAACACAAATTGACAAAACTTAGGAAATTAATTCAAAACAGGACACAGTGCCAGTGGCAGCATTACGTACAAACAGAAGAGGACTGCCACCAGCCCGACATCAGATTATAAATGAGTTTTCAACAACTCTAAATTCGACATTATTCATGGGAAAGTCTTATTTTGCATTAGAGTGTAATACAATCCTAAAAGGAGGATTCTAATTTAAAATCTTTGTTTTTACGTACCCCCAAAGTTTTTCTAGCCTTGATGGCTTTTAGATACAGCTCATCCTGTTCCTTGACTCAGAACTCATTGCTTCTGCTGCTCCTGGAGGACACAGGTCCATCCTGCGGCCTCCTGCTCCCAAGCACCACCAGGTCCACTCATGGCCCAGTGGGAATGGCCACTACACCACCTTGCCTAACTTCACCTCTCCCCAGGTGGTTGCGACAGGCAGGACTTGCCAGGTGTTGCCAGATGCCACCTTCAAAAAGAGGAGCCAAGCTCCTGTGTGCAGCAGGGCACCGGCAGCTGCCTACAGGATGAGTCTCTATCAGCATTTCCACCAGCACAGAACCACCAGCACCACCCTGGGGCCCCGGGTGTGCCTGTTGGGTCTGCACACACCCCTCAATGTGCCTTTCAGGGCGCACGGCACCTCTCCATGTGATTTTCTGTGCGTCACAGATTTCTGGATGTACCTTGGCTTCTACCCATACCCCACTGCTTTTTCCTACTGCAGTGTTGATCATCACTTGATAAAACATAAACCTTTTTTCCATTTAACTAAAGTTCCAACATTGGAGTTCTGAATGAAAAGACAAACTATGGGCTGAAGACCTTTCCTCTGCTTTCTCCCAATGACACATGTAAGAGCAATATCTCTAGATGTCTACTGCTTATTTCCAGTTCTCTCCACATTTTTAATACTTACAAGGATTATTGCATGGATAATAGTGTAATAAAAGTGAGCAAATATTTTCTTCCCAGTAAAACTGCAACTGAATATAAACCAAACAATATGTTTTATGAAAATATTAAATTCATGTAGCTTAATTTTTCATACCCATGAGCTTTATACTGTATGTCTTGCTACAGCTTCACAGCACCTTGCATTAGCATCAATATTTCCAGAGAGGATACCAAAATTAAGGTCTGTGAAACATGATTTTAAGTGGAAGGTGCTGGCAGCAAAAACAGTCTCTAGCATATTAAAGAAAATATGGTTTTAGAGCAGGTGTGAAAATCCTCACTTTTAAGATGCTTATAGAATAGATTAGTCTGTAGATACTGCATCACGTGCTTGGTTACACAAAGAAATTACCTTTAAGACTGACAGACAATCCACACAGTAAGAGTTACGTGTCTGAAAATGTGACAGATCTAGGATCAGTATGGCTAGGAAGTAGGATACAGCTTTTATTTCTCCTATTTTGGAAAGAATTGCAACAGGTGTTTTAAAAGTACAGATCATTCATCTCTGTACAAGGAATTTTTACAGGCTTCAATCAGAAACATATTTTTGGTTTTTGTTAAGTCTGACTGCCTCATGTTTGTAATGACAAAATAGTGGTAAAATCAATTTAGTGTGATTCGTTTCTCTTCCTTAACACAGGAAGACAGAAAAAAATATATATGGCATATAAGATATAAGAGAGTAAAAATGGGGAAAAATGCTTCAGTAAGAAGGACTAAACCTTCTTAGGTTTAAAGGGTTCTTAGGCAAAAGTCATCCACTGATAGTAAACATTGGATGTTTGAAGAAGTGTAGAGACAAATGGAATAAGACCAGATGTACTTCTCCACAACCACCAGAACTCAAGAAAACAAAACATTATCTCCAAATTTTTTTTTTCATCTCTGTTAGGAGCTGCAAGTGTTATGAAATGCCAAGGTTCACACATTCCCTAAGATCCTTTGAAATATCACAGAGCAGGCTAACTCTGCCTTTGAAGCATGTACTGCTGCATTCCATTTATTTTTTTGTTCTGCAACTGAGAGAAGTTCCCTGGCCTTTCCAATTGCAAGAGAAGTGATAACAGTTCATCTAAATGGTGTGCTTGTCGAGAGATTGAGTCAAGACTAATGACTACAGGGAGTGGTATAGATAAAAGCTGAAAATAATTAGTTCCTATGTAGATTGAAACAAGTTTAAAAGTACTCTTCAAGTATCTAATCATTCTAATTAATTACATTTATGAATTCTAAAAATTTGCATAATATTGTATTCAGAAAGAAAGATGCCTTTATCCAGAATCACTTAACTTCTGAAAGAATATACATGACCCTTCAGTATTAATGATTTTAATACTTCATAATGTGCTTCTCAAAACAAGGGTCATTACACAAGGAATAGCTAAATTAAAAAAAAAAAAAGGAAGTAAGAATTTTCTCTGTTTGAAAATAATTTCTTCTACACTGGTTAAAATTTTTAAAAAAACCCCTACATAACTAATTCTTAAAGTTTATTTTTAAAAGAATGTTTTTAGTGTGATAGATGCTCATCAACACTCATTTTGGAGATGTCTTTTTGCATCAGATGGCAATTTCTGACCAGAAAACTTGAAAGAAATCCCCTTGTACTTGTTGAAACTTAGTCAACTTAGTCTGAGTTGACTAACATTTGTAATTTTTAATCTTCATTCTGCAGATTGGAAAATTTTGACAAATTACTTGACTTTTATATGTGGATTTCTATCAATTCTTAAAATGAAAACTCTTCTCAGGGTAAAATATCTGTGTGATTTTTCAGATATCTTCCATTTACCTGCAGAAGATGCTAGTTCCATAGTCTTTTAGTGGAGTGGAAAGAGGAACAGAGTTTCAGTGAGTCTCAGTTAACATAAGAACACAAATAAAACATCAATTTTGACACATATTCTAATGATCACTCATTCTTGAATTCTATTAAGCATAAGTTTCTAAAAAAACACTCCTAAACTATAGATGGAATTGATAACTGACATTCACTCGCAGGCTCAGCTGCACATCCTCAAGCTCAACAACTTCTTTTCTCTGTTCTGCTAATATGACTAGATAGAAATGGGTGATTAAAGGATAATGTGTAAAATGAACCCAAAAGGAAGAACTTGCAACACACAGAGAAAAAGGCTGCATGTGGATCCTTAGGGTAAGAGCTTTTTCAGTCTAAACTCGTCTGAATCTGGACTACACGTTGAAAGATCAAATAAAGATATTTTAAAACCTCTCAAAATTAAATCTGAGCAAGAATGTGTTTGCTAAAACAACAAAAAAACTTAATCTCGGCTGATGGTTCAGAACTTTTTCATCTCAGCCTGTATACAAGAAACAGGATGCTGGCCTACATGCGGAAGATGTATGTGTCTTCAGTACTTTCACTGATTCTCTTTCTACATTAAATTCAGATCAAACCTGTGAACCTGTCTCTACCTTAAATTTACACTCTCACATCACATTTGTTTTTCCTTATAAGTGTTTTACACATATATATGTGTGTACATATATTGTATATATTCGTATTTGTCCTTTTGTGTGTTCATCTACTCATACTTGTGCTCTCAAACATATCATGCACGATTTCAAATTTTGAGAGTAGTTTAGGATTGATAAGAATAACAAATAAGGCATAAGTCACCCATGTGAACTTCCAAATCTGTATTTGAAAGCATTAAGAGGCCTGTATTTTCTGATTAAACACAGATGTGGAAAAATACTTAAATACTGAAATATTGTCACAAATGTAACTTTTAGTGAATTTCTATTTAGTTACTTTTTCATATTCAATCATGGACTCATTACAGTTTTCATATTAGTCCATCTAAATGAGGCCTATGTACATATTTCCAGGCAGTCCTGGAAGGGCTTGGTCTTTGCCTCTGCATGCAGCAGGAAGACCGATAATCATAACTCTCAAACTTTTCAGTGGATCTCTTGGGGCCTGTATATACTAAGGATTTTTTCATGCTGTGAAGTAAGAGTATTCACTTCTCTCTTCACCAGAGAGAGCTGGATATCCTAAAAATGACAGTTTGAATCAGAGAGAACACTCAGATATCTTTGACTGCCTGTGAAAGGGGTCAGGAAAAAATCTAAGATTACAAAATGTCTCACAGAATGAAAATGCCCAATCTCCACCATCTCAGTTTGAACTTTAAAGTTTTTCTTTGGAGATGGAGGGGTAGGAAAAGTCCCTTAAGAAATGAAAGCTGCAATTTTAAATACTTTACTGCAAGATATGCTGAAATTACAATGTCTACTTGTATTTAAGCAATAAGTAACCTGTGCACTTCAAGAACGAAATAGCTAGGGTAACAGGCAGCATTCAGATTTCAGCACTACATAAAACAGGAATAGAACTAAAATTTCTTTTTACTCTAAAAAGAAAAAAAAAAAGATTTATTTCATAAAAAGTAACAAACTCCAAAGCATTACCAAAGTTTTTTATTTTTTATCTTAAAAATATCCCCAAATACTGAAACAGAATTTTTTGCATGAAAAATAATTTTGACTGAAAAGTAAATATAAATTCTAGTACTTCTGATAGTAAGAGAAACACTGCGCAGTATAAAAAAAGTACTTTTGCTGTAGCACAATAAAAGATGATTATGAAAGGGGAAATGTATGCAAGCCATAAGCAAAAACTTCCTGATACTTATATACATTATTCATAGCACTGATAGGAGTATTCAAACTAGCCTCGCTTTTTGTATGATTCAGGGTAGCAACTTTCCACCAGTTATCTCATTATTGATCAAAAAACCATTTGTTTAGCTGAAATGCATCTTTGAAAAAAGAGTCATCTACCCCTGTTGACAAAAGACAGAAAATTCATTTCCTTTTGCTGTTTCTCCAGTGACTAATCTCCTCACTGTTAAAATTTATGCTCAATTTATACCTCAGATTTAGGACTCTGTAGTATACAGCATTTTTCCCTAATAAAAAGTATTCAATAGCAAGTCACATCTCAAGTTTGTTCTAATAAAACAATGAGATTTAGGTCTTTAATATTACGGTATCCCGCAGTGGAAGGGGGGAGAGGAGAGATCCAACAGGCAGGAATTGTGCAGCAAGATTGATTTATTTAATTATTTTACAAACTCTTTTATAGACTTTTTTCTTCATAGTCTAATTGGCCAAAGGATCACCCCTTGGGGTGATTGGCTAAAATCCTAAAACATCCATTGTCAAAATATTTTTCTACTGTACCATAAACAAAGCTCTGCAAGGTCACAGGTTTTCATAGTTTATAGAACTCTGCTAATATCTTCTGTGAGAGAGAAAAGTATCTCACGGGACTGGAAAGAAGCAAGAAAAATTCTTGCTAGCAGCAATATTGTATCCACACTTTAACAGCAAAATTTTATCACTTTTAAGAAATACTAACAAAGGTTTTGGAAAGCCTTGACATTCAAGGTCAAGCTTAGACAGGGCTCTGAGCAATCTGATGGTTGAAGATGTCCCTGCTCATTGCAGGGGGAGTTGGACTAGATGACCTTGAAATGCCCCTTCCAACTCAGATTATTCCCTGATTCTATGCTTCCAAATCTTGAAAATGTATCACTTTAAGTTATACCTGTAGTTTAAAATCCTCAGGTGTGCCATGTTCACTTTACAAATCCTTGGTAATTCCTACTTTCTTGATAACTTATTCATTTTTATCACCATCACATTTCTACTTGACTAATATTTTTGTGTATGTCCCATTTTAATTTCCAAAACTCATTTCTCAAAATTTATGTATTCTTGAACAAGACACTTCAAACTGCAAATTAGACTATTAGGTATATTTGGCTATCTATGTATTGTGAATAATTCCAAAGAATTTTGCAGCAATTGCCTATGAGTTTCATGTCACATTTTTTTCAACAGCAAATCTAATTTAAGATATTATCTGCTCATCTCAAAAATAGTTGTTTCTGCTTCTCCATTATGACACTGCTGTAAACAGATTAGAAAGATTAGAAGTGAGGCTTTTTTCTAAAGTTAATTATTTCAAGCTTTTTTCTTAATATTATTCTTTTATCACCAGCTGTTGTAGTTATTAACTGAAAAGAAAACACCAGGATAATAAACGGAATATGTATAGGCATATGCTTTTAAATAGTCCCTTTATTATTTTATGGGTATTTCTCTGTTTTGTAAACCACCTGTGACACTGATAATAGGGGATATCCTCACAGGTGATATTCAACAGAGATACCACTTCTGTGAAGGATTCATTTCTGGCCTGACAATGATTCCTCAACTCCTTCATAATGAAGACAATGTATTAATAAAGTAAAAAAATAGAATTTGAATAGGTAGTGTAGAGAATGCTGCTTCATACTTTGCTGCTTTATCACCTAGAACTTGAAATAAAAGATTACAACATGAACCTAGAGGAAGCATCCTTTTCTTATTCCAGATAATACATAAGCATTCATAGGCGTCTGTAATCTTATACAAAAATACACTACATGACAAATAAGTACATCTGTTAAAGACTTTCTATTATACTGAGGACTAATTTAGCCCAGTGTTACCACTTTATTTGTAAATTACCTGTAAGTGATTGTTAATATAAATGCAGGTTTAAGAGAAATAGGCAGTAAAGATCAATGATTTTAGAGAACTCCTTCAAAATATTTCAACTACTGAAAAAAAACACCGAAACTCCAAGCAAAACCCACACAAAAAACCTGAGAAAGACAAGACTTTCCAAAACTGCAAATTAAAAGGTTGCATTCTAAGACAACAAGCTGTATGGTAGCCAAGAGGTTAAATAATCTCATGAAATTTCCTGGTTAGATTAGTTTGGTTTGTTACTTAAATTCACTCATAAGCAATCTAAAATTTTATATATTTTATGCAAATAATGTTATATTCTATCCAGATGACATGACAATTTTAGAATTAAGGTTGCATAAATATATATTGCTCAAGATAATCACACCCACAAAAATTGTCAAGAAAACAGTCATTTACATGATTCCTGCTCTGGGTCCTTCCCTGCCTCACTATGTGAAATATCCTGTCATGGCTGTTCCATAATTCCTTTTCAGGTGTTGGAAGTAATCCTAGCATTCATTGTTTAAAGCCACAATCAAACATAATATTTAATCTGTGATCTAGATTAAGATCAATTTTCTGCTAATTCACTAATTCTACATAACATAGTATGAAGCCAAATTACTCATTTGAAGACTGTCCTCGGAGAATTTAATGCACTACCAGTAAATACTTTGCCAATGGAGAATTTTTTAAGGAGCACAGAAATCAATGACTGAATTTATCATGGTGTTTGGTATAATGAAATAAACCTAAATAAGATTGGCATGATGCTCATATTTTTTCAATTGAATATTTTCTAAATTGTAAGTTCCTGCACTGGTAGATATTACATCTAAACAATTTTTGTAGCAAATCAAATAAGTGGGAATAGTGCAGAAGAAGATTTGGTTTATTTTTTTTCTCTCCTCCAACAGGTTGTCCTCTCTCTGTGTTTTCTTTCCTGTTTTTCTCTGTGTTTTCTCAGTATCCTTAAAATTAGTGCCTGGTTTTGCATCTTTGATTCCCTATTCCACTGTTGAACTTGGACTGCTTATTTTGAATCTAAATATTAATTTTGTGATCTTGGTCGTATCTTGGTCTACATTCCTTAACCACCACCTAATCAAAAGCAGAGCCAGGGAGTTTTTTATTTTATTAGTATCTTATATTATAATTATATTAATATGTGCCATATTATAGTTACACTTTTCTTTAAATCCTTCATTCTGACTATGGTTTCTTGGGAACTGGAATCAGTGAATTGAGTTTTTGGGTTTTTAGTCCCATTAGTTGCTAACACTTATTAAAGATCGTATAGAAATAGGTTATCCCTGTCCCCAAGGGTAGCAGGGCACATTTGATTAATTCCACTGTGCTTTTGAAAGCATGAATAGCCCATTTTTATGTGATGTGCCAACCACAGAGCACTTCTACAGTCATTGCTTAATTAAGGAGGGCACTTCCACATTCAGTGCGAGAGTATGAAAGATTTATTTAGGGGATCTAATCACACTTGGAGTTGAATGCTGACTCAACTGAAGGATTTACAGCCTAGCACTTTTAATGAAAATTTCAGGTCTTTGTGCTTCCTACCACCATAAAACACAGCACTCAATCCCATATCCCGTTTCACCTCATATACAGAGTTAACAAGTGAATTTCCAAAAGCAAAGTGACAGAACAGAGCCATTTTCTTAACAGTCTGTATTTCTCAGCTCCTTGTTGCCGAGGTCTGTTTCAGGAGATGATACAAGCAGGTGCCCAAATGCAAGATTTCTAATGGGAACAGCACAGTGCAGCTAAAGACAGGGAGCTTGCTTACTGAACCCTTGCTACTGTGATAGCCAAATAGATGCAAGTCATTAGTGGCAATTCAAGAAAAAAATCATAGAATCACAGAATAGTTTGGGTTGGCAGGGACCTTAAAGAACATCTAGTTCCAAATCCTGTGCCACAGGCAGAGACACCTCTCACTAGACCAAATTGCTCAAAACCCAATCAAACCTGGCCTTGAACACTGCCAGGGATGGGGCATTCACAACTTCTGTGGGCAACCTGTTCCAGTGTCTCAACACCCTTACAAAAAACAATTTCTTCCTAACATCTAAATCTAGACCTACTCTCTCTCAGTTTCAAGCCATTCCCTCTTGTTCTGTCACTGCAGCTCCTTAAGAAGGGTTGCTCCTTGGCTTCCTTATAGACCAGATTCTGGAAGGCTGATACGAGGCGGCCTCGCATAGCACTAGGAGGTGTGGTTTGTTTCTTTCCACGTATTTATGTTGCTCTATGAAAAAGAATTTCAGGAGATCAGAAGTCCACCTTCCACGTGCACAAACACGCACATATGCTCACAAATAACAGTGAAATAAAAAACATTCACGTGAAAAGAATAGTGAATAATCTACAAATAAGAAAGTTCATTCAAACATCAGAAAAATAGGATTGTCTTGAAAAGAATGACTAAGATTTTGAAACAACAAATATAGTTCAGTGTGTTTTGCGCCAAGGAATACCAGGCTAAAACACAATAAAAACCAGGTAAGTACTCTTACACTGTGATGATGGGCAAACTCACCAAACATCCCCATTAGGTAGCACTTTAGCTTCTAATATATGGGTCTGGACAGAACAGCTCAAACCAGAATTTAAGTCATTGGAAATGTTAAACTGGCATTCTGAGAACAATTTTCAAATATGGCCTGCACAGTTCAGTAGAGCAGATAAAAACTCTGCTATCTTACATGAAAACTATACTTTGATTGGGTTTTCTCAATCCTTTGTGAATAACACTGGCTTGCAGATATCCTTTGAAAATATATGGCCCCTTACATTCAGAGGAAAGGATGTTATTAATTTTTTACAGCTTAATCTATATAGAGATGCATGCCTAGCTACATCAAATTTAATATCCATCAAAGAAAAACTGCTTTTGAAAAGACATGAATTACAATTCTAGAATAAAATAATAAAGCAAGAAGACACATTACTTGTAAGTAATGCGCATAAAACTAAGAAACATGCATAGAAATTTGTGCTTTTGATTTATGAAACAGCCTTAATTTGTATTTTTAAAGTACTAAAGTCCCTCTAGAAGTCTGCCTTTTTTTCATTTATTTTACTCACTTATACTACAGTGCTGTTTGCAAGCACTGGTGTACTGGAGATAGTTCAGATTAGAAATTTATAACCATTAACTCCATCCTTTGCTTGACAGAGAACTTGTATGAATCTTGTGTTGAATAACTACAAAACTTTTAAGTTGACTCCAGTGGAGTCTGGGAAATGACAGCTTTCAGCGAAGTATCACTAGACTTCATTTGTTTCTGGCCCACAGAGACATTCACCTTAAGGCACTGCCTCAGGCTTTTGGGTGTCTTAAGCCTATCTACTTCCTTGAGATTGTTTGTACTGCTTTTTCTTCTCACTGAATAAACCTACGTTAACAACATTTCAGCACCCTAGAGCAGTCCTGTGTTCTAAATTCAGCAAATATCTTTCTAGAAAGATAATTTATAGGAAAAAAATTACTGTAGTATCTACACATCTATTTACAAACAAAAATAAAGAATGATCTGGATAGAGAAAAGATACTGGTCTGCTCAATAAAGCTCTGCTCACAAAAGTAACTCATCACAAGCTGTCGCTGCTGTAACAATCATCAGTTATGTGCTCTTTACGAATCCTGTAAGTAGATTTTGTTTTTTACTGACTTTTTTAATGCAATTTAAGAGGCAAAATGCTATGCAAGCAGAAAGGATTCCTTCGGCAAATACAGTGATTTCACACAGGGGCTTTGCCATTACAGAGTGGCAGAGATCTGCAGAGTCATACACACCAATCTGTGGATGAATAAAAGTTTAGTTTAAAGCTACAGGCTTCTAGAGACTGTTACCACCTCTGAACTCGATAGCAATTCATTTTACACATTAGCTGCGAGTGCTGCAGCAGCACTTACTTACAGGTGTAATTGGCAAGCACAATATCAGGCATTATTTCCATTTTCAAGAACTTAGCAGCTGAAATTCATGCAATAATTATATATGGCTCCAAACTCTTCTGTAAAATGGCACTCATTTTTTTCCTTATTTCAAATGCTTACACTGTATTTGATACTTTCTAGCTGAAGCTTTTGAGGTGAAATCAAAGGTGATTTTTTTGTTTTCTTGAACTTAGTTATAATAAATTATATTCTCACAAGCGTGTTTGGTAGGACTAAGGACCAAAAGATAGATAAATTGACAGTCAAAATTCAGAAGTTCCTCATACATTGCTTTTCAAATAGTCCTTTTTTTCTTTTATTTTATACTAATGTAGTCTCTGAATGTCAGCTGTTTAGCCTGAGTTCTTAGATATCTCCCCTATGGCAGAAATTTTCAAATAGTTTGTAATCCTTATTTTTTTCCCCTGATTTGTGAAGAATTTCCCATCATAAACAGTGAAATCCATTGAAAAGTTTTGTTTAAACACATTAGCAATATAATGCAAAGTCGTTTCACCTACAACAAGTTGAATCACTTGTTTCTCATACCACTTCAACCCTCTAGCACATCCCTAGATGTTCTTCCAGTCCTTAAGCTAAATTCTGAACAATACTAAAAATTGGAGCACAAAATTTGGCTTTAAGCAAGTGTTGCTAAATATAAAGCTTACTGCTCTAATTTCAGAATATGTTCTTGCTTAGAGAGCCTTAAATATTCATTGAATTTATATTTTTTTTTATTTTTCTGGTAGATTAACACCTTAACGTTATTGTAATTAACCAGGATATTACAGAGAATGACAATACAATTGCCACTTGGGAAACTAATGAGTATTAACTCAGCTATTATGACAGTACAGAAGGCAAAAGTTCTAGTTCACTATATGCATTTACTGTGCTACTCAAAAAGCATAGAAAATCTATTGCCTGTAGTGCTTTTCACAAAGATCTCCACAGGTGTGTGTTTGTTGACTAAACTTCTTTGAATCCCGAGGATATTCAAGGGCTTCCTGGATGTGGCCCAGATAAACAAACTTGGGAAAACAAAACCCTAAATCTGAGTGTTTCAAAGTCTTTCACTCCTGTATAGTGCTGTCTCCCCTCAATAACATGCATCCATGAACAGCAAAATAAAGGACAACACTGAAATACCTTGAGGCAAGACAAAATCATCTTTAGAAATTCCAGGAAAGGCACAGGGTCAGTTCTTCATACATGCCTTTTCCATCCTGTCACAGGAGCCACAATCAGAACCTGTGACACCCTTTGACAAACAGAAGTAATAGATAAACTTAAAAACCTAGTGCAGCTATTTTCCTTTATCTCAGCTCACTGTCTTCTCTGCTGGACTCATCTCCAGAATTAGCCTCAAGATGAGTAGGTCTTTGTTCTTTTTCATTATCACTACTGCATGCCAGGATTCAAGCAATCCAGCCATTGGCACCAGTTTTCTTAGCACCCACTGGAATGGCATTGAAAATATTCCTGTCCAGGGTTTTCAAGAGTAGTTGACAGACAAAGTATTTACATCCTTGCCCTGAGACTACACAGTAAGGGGTATGGGGCACATAGGGATAGCCTAGAAAATACAGCTCTTCCTGGCTGAGAACAGGTGGTTAGAAAATGCCCTCACCTGGCACACTCCCCACACACCTGTTGAACAAACCACTATATATGTGGCAAGACAGGTAATATTTTTTCTTAGAGAATCAATAGATCAAAATACCTTTTCAGTGGTTGCAGAGACTACACATAAAAAGAGGAATCCATATCCAATAACTAGAATTATTTTTCACCCTAAATCCTAGGCTCACTATTCCCATCCTTGCTTTTGCTCTATTAAAAGTCAAGGTGATGTCTGTTGGGATAACAATAATAATTTATTTGCAAGCTCCTTCTTTATGTATAACTTATGTTCTGTCTGACCTATGTCCACATTTACTTCACATCCTGTTTTGCTACCAGGCTGGAGACAAAGGATTCCTAATCGTGCTGATGTAAGTCTGTAAAAAGCCTGTCATATATGAGGATTAGTAAAGTATTTTTCAAAGTGTCTTCAACATTTAGAATAAAAAAATACAGATGTGCTTTGTAAAGGCATTCAGAAGTGCTGAGTCTATGCAGAGAAGCATTTAATTTACAGATAAGTATTCTGGCTAATGTAGGCAGCCTCTATGAGACTGACTTCATATTCCTGTTAGGGTAGATAGTGAAAATCAGGTCTTTTCCATCATACCATGGGGTGGGGGGGGGTGGTAGAAAGTAGAACAGGGAAAAGGAAGACACAAGGAGGAACTGGAATCAGTGGACCAATATGTGAGAACAGGAAGGCTATGTCCTAGGTCACATTTCCACAGATGCTCTGCAATATTGACCCACCCAAGAAAGAACAGTCCCCTGGTGTCTCTGTAAATTATGAGATATTTGCAGTGCAGTCCTTGTAAGTATCATTGATATCTGACTTTATTCTATTGAAAAAACATAATTTTAAAGAAAACTAATATTCTTGGAATCAAAAGCAAATATGCTGCCTCATTGCTATAGGTGTATTTCATGTATTCATTTGGACTTATAACAAAAGCAAAATAAAAAAAACCCAAAAGCCCTTTTAAATTTAAAACTGTATAATAAACAGTATTAGATTACTGATTCACTGGGAGATATATGGTGTTTGTACTATATCTTGGTTCAGCAAACAAATACTAATTTAGACTTTATTCATTTTATATCAATTGATGATTCATTAATTAATGTAACAGTTGTCTTTACATAAAGAATTTGTGTAACAAGTTGATCTTGTTCTCATGGGAAATCTTCATTTTCCCTGATAGATGCCTCCCACATAATTCCCTCTCATTGCACCTTCCCCCAGTGAACATCTGTAAAGAGCTGCTACATTATTCTGGAAAATTAATTACTCGTAATGCAGCCTTCAGGGTTATTATTCATAAAATCTTCTAAAATTTATTAGAGATAATGCTTTTTTAGAAGATACAAGGGCTCTCTGGACACGTACACTAATTTATAAAAGTTTTGGGATTTGTAACAATGATCACATAATTGTGCTCTGGAAACAACAGGTAAGTAATCAGTCCAGCCTGAATTCACTTGCTTGTACATTGTGTGAACGAGAGTGAAATAATTTTAATTTTCTTTTTTTAGCAAATGCATTAGTAATAACCCATCCATTAGTATAAGTCCTTTCTGCCTTCTCTCATTCTTCTGTACAGAACAGAGATATCAGGCAGGCAGGCAGGGGTAAGCAACTCTGGGAGGGAGATCTCTGAGGAATGGGCATATTAACTGTTGAGAACCTGCACTCACTGGAACCAAAAGTTCATGGCAGTTGGAAAGATGCAATGAATACTCACTCCTCCTCTAATCCTCCACCCCATGTACTTGCTCCCCTGAGCAAGGCTACAGCAGATATATTGCTCAATTTTAATGGAATCCCTCTCTTTCAGCATATCATGTCCTCAGGCCACAGAGCAGTTTTTACGCAGTTGTTTCCTCTTGTATCCTTGTTTCTGCTCACAACCTGAGTCTGG
Source organism: Corvus brachyrhynchos (assembly GCF_000691975.1). Lineage (NCBI taxonomy): Eukaryota > Metazoa > Chordata > Aves > Passeriformes > Corvidae > Corvus > Corvus brachyrhynchos. The sequence continues at coordinate 16,230,449 of NW_008240046.1, read as the reverse complement.
AAGGTTGAAGTGTGTGATGAATACCAAAAGCCTGACTCAGACTGTGGGAACAGTGGCTAACAACACACTATACCCAAATGACCAAAATCTGAAGTTATTAGTACTCTAGCCTGCAAAACCACAGTCAACATCAACTTTTTGTTTCAAAATCCATTCTCCTGTGTTTTGTTAATTTGCAAATCCTAGTTTTTGCATACTAGTACTATATAACCTCATTTGCATAGTCTCACAAGCTAATAGCTTCTGACTCACATTCATAGGTTCCAAACTGTGGTTTAGTATCACCCAAAACCTTCTAAATCAAGCTGTAATTTATGTAGAAATGTTTTGTCACCAATTACTGATAAAAATCTGGCTTCATGTGGTGCTACAATATTACCTCAACTTCCAGTAGAAATAAAGAGGAGAAAAAAAAGAAAAGGACCTCCCTCACACCATTGTTTTCTTAAAAAATTCTTTTAAGGAAGCAGAGGAAAGGAAACTATAGAACTAAATTAGAATGACATCATTTGACATTTAAGAAAAAGTCATTTGCTGTATTGAAAAGAAAATGATGAGCTACTACTGACATTGTTAGAAGTAGAAACAATAATTCTCTAAGCTTCTGATAAGTTCATTTTTTTTACTAACATGTCAGGGTAAATGACTGTTTAAAGAACCAAATCTAGCATCAAAGTAATAAGTTGTCCAACTGATGAATTAGAATCTTTCTTCTTCACCATCTCCTTTAAAATTTTCAAAATATCCTTAAGATACAGGCTTTTGGAACTATTCAAAGGTCATTTCAGCTACATCACCATGCAGATTACTGCACTAACCAGGGGATAGGACTCATTTTAATCCAAAAGTGAAGTACATCTAATGAGACGTGGCCATGGGGCCAGTGCACTGAACAAAGAGTTTACATGCATTCAGTCAGAAACTGATGTATTTGCCTACTCAAGAAAAAATGAGGCAAAAAAGCCACCGCTGGTTGAAAATTAAAACAGACAAGGATTAATAATTTCATATTGGCGTTTTACCATACATACTGGGATATTCTAAACACTTACTTTTAACCAGAATTTTTATTTTTTGCTGAAGGCCTAATCTTTATCAAGCATGCCAGTCTAAGGAGCAAGACCAACAAAAAGGCAAGTAGGAAAATCTCTGTTACATACACACACACAAAAAAATGTGTAAAATACATACTCCCATACTCTATGGGAAGTGAACGACACTGAAATGTAAGCCAGTAAAGGGAGATTTTAGCTTTAAAGGAGCTAAAGATTAGGACCATGAAATAAAACTTTTTATTTTTTTGCTTTTGATACATTAAGATAATAAAAATTATGTTAGCTACAATTTAGAAGGAAATTGTTTAGTCAAGGCCTTCCTTTCAACATGACATTTAAGAGTTCAAACAGTGAAAACTATAGCAGTCATAACAAGGTATTCAAAGCAACCTTGTAAAGCACAGACTCACAATACATTGTGTTTTGGGGAATAAAACAGTGACTTGCAGTGATACCCAAGCAAAAGCAACAACTTCACAACTTTAAAACAAATTTAGCTTGATGTGAAAAAAACCATTCACTGAGACCAAGAATGTTTGTCTGTTTTTGTTGCACAAGGGAGAATATGTTCACCAACAACGACAGATACTTAGACTCCCATGAATCAAACAAGACATCTTTGACACTAGGGAAAGATAAACTGCATTTAAAAAATCCCAAAACACAGGGAAGGAGCAAACCAGAACTTTGCACTGTGCTATACTATCTTCTAAATAATTAGATTTATATGGGCATCCTTTCTTCAGCTCATTGCCCTGTGATTCAGGTCTGAGAAACAAGGTGAGACACCCAGATCTACAGAATGAGTGGCCCTTAAAGACACTGGCTATTCAGAAGTTCCCACACCGTTCTTCAGGTGTTTCATGGGCAATAAAAATGCATGACTAAGGGCTGCATAACCAGGTGGTATGCAAATATTTAGCACCACTATTAGTGCAGCTCAATGTCCTTTCTTTTCAGGAGAATGCTCCTGCAGAAAAAAACACCTTGGTAAAAGGAGTGGGTTTTGTTAGTGGTTTAAACAACAGTGTTCTCCCTGGGTCCCTAAGCTTCTCTTAATTCTCAGAATAAAATAATCTTTGCACAGTATTTGATTTGACACACCTTAGATTAGTTAATGCAAGACATGTTTTTTTGTTTCCTTCTCTCAACATAAAGTGTTCCCTACTGGTAAAGCCAAGAAAGCATGGTGGTCATCAGGCATGCAATGTTTTTAATGTAAAATGCTTTAAAAAATCATTTAGCTTTTCATAGGTTTTTTTATTTCTCTGAAGGATGAATCTGATATTTACAAATAAGGTGACAAATCTCAAAAATAGCAATGCTCATCAGAAATTATTTGTGTTTGCATGTCCAGAATAGTTCTACGTTAATTAAACACACAAGGCATTTGTTGTTATTATAATTGAGATGACTGGAAAGTTCTGCAGCTGAAATATTAAAACTATATGAGCTATTCATATAACTCAACCAACCACCATGCAGACTTATTAAAAATACACTTTCCTCCTATATTTCACATATCCTTGATGTTATAAGCTTAAATGTGGACAGAGAGTACACAAAAATAAGGGTTTATTTTACAAGCTTATTGTCAGCATTTATTTACAACCAGAAATAACCTTTTTTCCTGATATTTGCTGTAGTTCAAATTTGCATGGTTTATTTTACAAGCTTATATAGTATTGTCAGCATTTGTTTACAACCAGAAATAACCTTTTTTCCCTGATATTTGCTGTAGTTCAAATTTGCATGGAAAGCAAACACTTAAGGCCATGCCTAACTAAATGCTGCTGCTTATTCCTGTCAGGATAAGCACAATTACAGTTGCATCTTGTAATTCCAAAAAAGTCTGATGCTCTTCTCTCTTCATTTGACATTCTGCATAAATAAAGTTCTGATCATACTGTTTTCCATTCAAGACACACAAAGGCTATCATTAAAACTAGCATTGATACAAGTTCTTTCACAAACAGCTGGAATCCACTCTCAGTATCTTGAGTGGGAAGGTTTGTTACAGCTTATTAGTATGCTGAACCTGTATAACAACATGGACTGCATAGAGCCTTCAGGGATTTATTGACGACAGGATCACCTATTGAACACACATATAAACCATCTAGCTACAAGGTTACTGATATAAAAACACCTCATGAGTAAATTGTGTAGAATCAGACTATGCTACAAAAATCTACATTTACAAAATCCTACAGGGCATAAAGTGGAGCTCATTCCGTATCCAGTTCACCATAAAAACAACAAAAAAATACACATATTCCATTAAAATAAGTTGAATGTAGACCAATTAATAAACCTCTTAATTCTAAAGATATTACTGATGAACTTTGTTGAACTAGATTACTGATATTTGTGCCTAGGCATAAAACTATTTTAAATTTTTTAAAGTAAACTACTTGTGCTACAGCAGTTGAATAAATAGTGATAATTAAGGCAAGGCAAGGCTGGTCTAACACATATGACTATTTCTCCAGCCACTGTAATAAATAGTGATAATTAAGGCAAGGCAAGGCTGCCTAACACATATGACTATTTCTCCAGCCACTGCTGAATGATTTGGAGCTTAGAATTGCAGGCTAGCTACAGTATCACCATTTAAATGGCAATCTACAAAGAAGCTTAAAAAGCCTTTGAGAATTTGTTCTTACCATCTACCAAAAGAAAATGATTTGTGTTTTTAAATTGATTTTACCTACATAAACAATATGCAACATGCATTCAACCTTATTTCTCTTATTATAATAAAGCAGGGAGCTTGTGAAAATCCAGTTGAAATTCTAAATAGGTACACAGACACCTTAAGAAAGATGAGCTAGATTAATGTCCCCAACAGCAATGGGATGTTTAGATTTAACTCAAGGACAATAAATGTGATTTATACTGTTTTCATTGAGCTTGCATCCACCCTGTGATAATTTGTATCAGCTACAGTAAGATTAATCATCTTGAGAACTTGTTTACCTTCTCTATTTTATGTAAAAATTGTCAGTTTATTGGTGCTTGTTAGTGAAACAGTACATTTACCCATATATTGTACTTTGTTTTATCAGTGGATATATCAGTATACTGCAGTTTTAGAGGAATACTGCTTTTCAGATTGCAATCCTAGATGGCAGTTAGAAAGCAACACACTGTGATGTGAAGATCTTGGCCATCATGAATATCAATTGCTTGATATCCTAATATCCTGTGAAATCTTCTCTGCAATAGAGACTAATTTTGCACTAATGAGCCCCTGCCTATTTCTCTCATTGTAGTATAAATGACATGGGGGAAACAGAATAAACAGAAAGCAGAAACAAAGCAATTACATTTTAAAAATAAGTATTTAAACACAGTTATATTATACAAAAAAGAAATAATAATGCATCAGTATTGATGAAAGAGAAAAGAAAATTTAGCAATGTGAAAAGGAAGGTCATTCACCACGAAATTTGAGGAAATGGACCAAACTTGTTTATTTGTCCCTAACAACTTCATCTGCATAGCCAAAACTGGAAGGCAGTGAAGGTTAACAGTACATTTCACCCATTTTCTCTGGTAATATGGTAACTTCCCAGAGAGACTTTTAGTTAGGATATAACTCCATATTAATCTTGAATAACTGCCTTGCTTAGGCACAAGTGAAAATCCTCACAAGAACATTTAAAGTTTATTCATGTCTAATAATGGCAGAAGAATGAGGGTTAAGAGGTAGGTCACTGGTAGCAGCATTAGCTTTTAAAGAAACATAATAAACCTGAACTCTTCCGGCTTCTTTCTCTCTCTCCTTACTCCAGGATGGATAAAAGAGAGAAAGTAGGCTGAGAAAGCAAGACCCTTTGAAGCATTCCATTTAGTCTAAAAATGGCAGTGTTGAAGACGTGGATGAGCCTGTTTCTACAAACTTAGCAACAGTTTTGGAAGGTCTAAATCTCCTTTCTTACAGCCACCAGGCAGGAAATGTGCAGCTTTACCCTCTCTGTACAGATTTCTATTTCAGACAAAAACAGAAACATCAAGTGAATTGCTTAATTAACCAGTGAAGTCAGAATCACAAACAGTAGTCCTAGTAAGTTTAAAAAATTAATCTGCAGTGCGAGAATTATTTGCTGGAGAAATCAATGATTTTTTATTAGTTAATCAGTTTAACGTTGTTGTATTTCAGAAAACTTCCAGATGGTGAAGGGGAGTAGAGTTATTGAACAAATTATTCATCTCTGCCTAGCTACAGAACATGTCAGCAGTACTTGGATACAATATTTAGCAGCCTAACATTAAGAAAAGCTGCTGAAATATTCTGATAGGAGGTCAGTGTCGTTCTTTGTCCCCTGAAAAAAAAAAACCAAACCCCAACAATCTTGTTCATTTTCAATCTGTAGGCATCTTTTCATTTTTTTTCCCTGAAGGAGCACTAGGAACTTGAGAGACATCCTGTAGGTAATTTTTTTCTTTCCTTTAAACCATTATTCTGAATCATAATAGATACAGCTGGAAAAAAACAAGTGTTTTTTTCCTTAATGCAGAATCCAGACTTTGAAAACCACTAATACACACAAACATATATGACAAATAATATGGAAACAAGCATGCATTTATGCATAATTTATATAGTCATGTTGATCAAAGGCTAAATTGCTTCTCACACTTCTACCTCTGAACTAAAACATTTAATTCTTGTGTCTTTCCATTTTTTTGCCCTATTACTCTCTTACATCTATTTCAAATCAGAGAATATTCTGAGTTGGAAGGGACCCTCAAGAATCATCAAGTCCAGCACTTAAGTCAGTGGCTCATACAGGGATCAAACTTACAATCTTGGCATTGTTAACACCATGCTTTAACCAAATGAGCTAATTTTTATGTCTGTACTGCTATGAAGTTAAGCAGTTATTATCAGTTAGGCTACTCCCACAGGGTAGTATTAAAATCTCTGCTAAAGTTTTCCATTACAAAGGAATTAATTGAACGCTGCATGACTGGTCTACAAGGACTGGAAGTTAATCATGGCTCTGTTAGCACAGAGGAAATGGCAAGTTTTGCAGAAGGTTTTTATCTGTTTTTTTTCCTGAAAAAGATAGTAAAAGCAATGCTTTCCAATGCTGGTCTTAAGTAACTTTAAATATAAACATATATTTTCAGTTTTCTTAGCAGTCCTACACCAACCAACAGGTAGCATTCATAGACAAGTTAATAACCAGAAAAAGGGTTTTTCTTTGGTGTTGGAATGGAACTGGACATTAAGACAAAGGAGGAAGAGGACTCTTCATCCTTCACCTCTTATCTAGCAGCTAACCAGGCTCTAAACTAAATTTCCAGTTTGAAACTTAGTATGGTGGAATACCATACCAATACTGGGAATTATTTCAGGGACATGTGTAAAATGAGAATATATTCTGATCTGTAGATTAGAAGGAAAAGAACTGAATACATACCAGAAAAAAAACGAAGAGAAAAAGGACAAGGCAGGAAAGTGTAGGTGTCATTTCCCTGTATGGTGAATAGCTTTGGAAGCAGACAGAACACTTCTGTTGTGGTGCATGGGTGAAATATTAGGAGGAAATAAAAATAGTTTCAAAGATAAGAGCCTTGGGGCAAACTAATCACCCTTTTTCCTGAGTGAGGATTTTATTTCATGACAATTATGTATGACCTCAAAAGTATAGAAGTTAAACTGCTCTGAGCATCATTTGATGCTCTAGAATGATCATTGCCATTTCAGTGATAGAACCAGCTTCAGTTCCTGGAAATTCTGAAGACAGTTTTCCATACTTCTGGCATTACCACTGAGGTCTGGAGATAGAACAGGTACAGGATTTTCAAGGCTAGGCAACACATCTTAGGTAGTGAGTATAGATGAAAAAGCATACAAATTCTCAGATGCTATATCCCTTCTTCAGATCTATTGAGATATTCTCCTTACTGCTTACAAATGCTTTGATGAATGCTTAAGAATCAGATGCTTTTTTAAAATGCCTATTTTCTACAGCACAAATTAAAACAGACAGGGAGGTCACTATGCTGACTTTGTACCAGTGACAGGTCCTCTCATCCCATAAAATCTTCCCGAAGCAGAAAAGGTTACTTTGTATACAGAAATAGAATGAGACATAGGATAGAAAGATAAATCGATAAATCGTTTTCCAAACTAAAAAAATGTTATGAAGTTCAAAGCCTACTTTCTCCTGTTCATGTCTGTCATTCTCACATTTACTGATTCTGCTTCTGGTTCTCCACCTGCCTTCTGACCTGCACTTCCCAGTGTCAAATTTTTGTTTCTTCTTAAACTATCTTTACCACATTTCTCCCAAGTGTTTTGTTTTCAGATGTGTTTATATAATAAAAGTCAAATTTTCAGTGCCAAAGTTATGAAGTTTCTTCAAAGAATAGCAGCCATCACTAACGCACAAATCAATTAGATTGTGACTGCAGGACTTTGCATGACTGGTCCCAGATACCTTAAAGTCCTTAAAATTGTATGCTTTATAGGCTCACAAAGACAGATATGGATATAATTCATCATTTCTCTGTTTCAATAACTACTTTAAAACACACCATTAATAAAAGAGTCAGTTTTAGAGCAAAAATGTCTAAACAGGTTGATAAAAAAAGTATGTTGTAAATTGTGCAAGATGCCCAAAAAATCTGGTATTCTTGAGGTAGAATTAACATTTCAACAGAACAATTAAAAGACACTTTCAAGTATTTCTTTTTGTTGTCATTTTAAACCAACTTGGTTATCATGCTTACTATTATAGGATTTCAGCAGGTATTGGGGTACTGATCTAACTCTGCATCTTTCAAAAGCATTTCATCATTACCTTTCTATTTCTCCAAATATCATTCAAAATTCCAGAGGCAGGAAAGGCAGTAAAGATTATGAAATAATATTAAAATTTTATTTTCTTCCTTTTACAACACTTGGAATATCAATTAACACTTCTGTTAACAGTTCTGGTGAACAATGAAACAAAAATTTAAGTATTCTTTCAAAACTACAATAATTCAGAGTACCATTTTGAACTCCACTGGCAAAACACAGATTCTGGAAACAGTTCTCCAACAAAACTGTCCCCTACACTTCTTATAGTGTTATTTATTATGTAGTTTACAATGTGACTTTATAACTGAATTTCAGAGTTTTTATTTCACTTTTACTACAGATATTACAGCAATTTCCTCAAAAATTTGCAGAGCATTGCTTTCAATAGACTGCCTATTTAAAAGTATGAGGCTGTAACTCTACTTTTTGACTACCAACAGGAAAGAAAAGCAGAGGGCTGTAGTTTTTTCTGAATTTGACAGATTTAGCGTGGAACAGAAAATTAAGGATTATTTCATGCTGAAATTAAACTGACTGACAAGGAAAAAAAGTAAAATACAGGGAAACAGTAAAAGTCTAAGATAAATATGTTAGTGCAGACTATAGAACTCAGAGTTCTCTTTTAACTTCAACAGTAATTTTCTGAAGTTGAAAATTTTCTGGATTTTAGAGAATATAGCTATTGAATTTTGACCCTCTTAAAATAATTTTAAAAATAAAAAATTCTAAACTGAAAAATAATATCAAAACATGGAAGATATCAAAAGATTTATTTAGAAACTACCAACATGTTTTTACTCCTTCTTTTTTGCTTGTTTTTAGTTTTGGAATCCTGTCCCCAAAGTAAGTAGCTGACACTAATTCACAGACTATTGAAAAGTCGCTAGATTTTCTTACAGCTGAAAATCTGTCTTCTTTAGGAAGGAATCTTGATTTAAAAAAAAATAAATGTTTTCATCACTTTTAGTTAGTCTGTGAGACACCTAGCATTTTCAGAATATTTAAATATAACCCAAGGAAAAACTTTTCATACTGAATTGATTTCACAAGCTAAATGCATCACAGACCATTTGTTCCCTCCTTCTTGGGAAATAAGCAGAGACAACTTCAATCATTAAGGAATTTCTCTGGAAAAAAAAGGAAACACAAAATGGACTCTCAATACTACATATTTTATTATAATTAATCTGCAGCACACAAGTATGCAAGGCATTCTACTGGCAAGCTGAAATATATTTATTAGATAATACATCTGAGAATATAAGAACACTACTAAGCTTTTTAAAGCTTGCTTGATACCCGTTTCTGTAATGTTATTCTGTGCCAGATTCAGTGAAGTCTTAAACACCTCAACCTACATGAAGCCAGAGCCTGTATTCTCCTGCTGCTTCCAGCTTGACCCAATTAGTTCGAAAACCTTGGCCAAAACTTGTCCCTTGACATTTTGTGATCAAAAGCTGCTGCCACCATCACTTTATGTGCACTCAGGATGGCTGCTTGGTTTAAAAGAATCCAAAGTGCCATGATAAGCAATTACCTTGTCATTTTCTCACCTTCACAGAAATCCAAGGCAGAGGACAGTACCGTTGCTCTACTGTCTACTTGACAGAATACAAATAACTTGCTAGTTTATAGGACTAGAGTTTCTTTAGATAGAATACTGTTGGGGAAGATGAAACAGGAAAGCCTTGGAAATATGATTGCCTGACAAAAGATTTTGGGAATATGAAAACTACAGGTGACATCGAAATGAAAGCCACTTTTGAAATACCAAGTCTTAGTTACTGAACAACTGGAAAACAATGGTATGGCCGACTGAAGGTAATCCCCTCTTGACTGAACAATACCCTCTGCTTGCAGGCAGGTCCAAGGGTCAGAGCAGACCCTACTAGCTCAGCAGAAAGGGTCCAAAGAGTAGTTTTTAGAAGTTAAGATGTAACACTCTATGGTAATATAAGAACTCTTATAGGCTGTATGTAAATGCTATAGGATTTGTATCTTGTATTAGATTGGTTAGTGACAATTAGAATATTCAGTACAGAAGATGATTTATTGTATTGTAACCAGGACTTCAGACATTCCTTACTACTTCTTCCACTCCTGCTCTTACTTCCACTCTTGCTCTTACACTCTCTCTCTCTCTCTCTCACCCGTTTACTCTCTTGCTCTCTTGGGCCTGCTCAGAGCTGAGTCTGGCAGCTCTGAGCAGTGCCCCTATACCCACGCCTTTTGCAATAAACCCCATGTGTCCCAAGACCTGCCTATAGAGATCTCTCGTCACCATCTCCGTCACCGACCACCCAGTAACCTACAGAATACAGCTTTATAAATCCTTAATCTTTACATCTATATCCTTTGAAAATTTTTCGCATATCTGAAGGAAAAAATAAGCTTGCCATTCAGTCTCTAATATCAGAAAAGTGAGATGACGTACATAAGAAGTCAAATGAAAGAAACAACTGTCCAGAATAAGAATTTGTGAAGAACAAGATTTCATTTTCTGGAAGTATTAATGAAAAAGTGTAGTTAAAAGTGTATCTTAGTTATGCAGAGTATTTGCAAGTTTATATGCAAACATACCAGATAAACACAATTTTCCTTTTACTGCTACTTCATGATAAAGTTCACCTCCAGCTATGTCCTACGTTTTCGTTCTGTGTTCCATCTTTCTCTGAAAACTTCCCATGATTTATGTTATAGAAATAGTATTTTTCCAGAAGGCTGTGACAGAGACACTGATGTTACAGGTGTCAGGATGTACTTCTTCAGTCTTACAGAACAACTTAGAGAAAATATTAATAGTAGCCACATGAAAAATTTGTCCACAGATGTTCTGAGACAGTTATTTTCATTTCTAGGGTTTTCCATTTGGGAAAGATTTTTAATGGAAATGACAGAAATTCTGCTTAGACTTTGTATTTAAAGTTTCTTAGTTTTCCTTAGTGGGCTCTCCTTTCTCCTTATTCCTCCTGTTTTTGGATAAGACACACTGGTGTCTTATCAACAAGAAACAGCAGATAAGTAATTGCTCAATGCATACACCAATAACTATTAAATTTTCCACCTTTTACAGAACTCTGTCTTATCAACTGTTTCTAAATTTTCAGTAAGTCATTTTAGAATTGTAGCAGGTTACGAATAAGATAAATTGAAAATTTTGCCTATCCATTGCATGAAGTGAACCAAAATATTCCTCAGTTCCACTACATCTCTGTTGGGGAAGATGAAACAGGAAAGCCTTGGAAATATGATTGCCTGACAAAAGATTTTGGGAATATGAAAACTACAGGCAACATCGAAATGAAAGCCACTTTTGAAATACCAGGTCTTAGTTACTGAACAACTAGAAAACAATGGTATGGCCACTGGAACAATACCCTCTGCTTGCAAGCGGTCCAAGGGTCAGAGCAGACCCTACTAGCTCAGCAGAAGGGGTCCAAAGAGTAGTTTTTAGAAGTTAAGATGTAACACTCTATGGTAATATAAGAACTCTTATAGGCTGTATGTAAATGCTATAGGATTTGTATCTTGTATTAGATTGGTTAGTGACAATTAGAATATTCAGTACAGAAGATGATTTATTGTATTGTAACCAGGACTTCAGACACTTCTACTTCGATTCTCATACTTCTCTCTTCCACTTCTACTCTTGCTCTTACTCTTGCTCTTACACTCTCTCTCTCACCCGTTCACTCTCTAGCTCTCTTGGGCCTGCTCAGAGCTGAGTCTAGCAGCTCTGAGCAGTGCCCCAATACCCACGCCCTTTACAATAAACCGGCTGTGTCCCGAGACCTGCCTATAGAGATCTCTCGTCTCCATCCGTTACCGTCTATGTCCGGCTGTCCTGACTGGACCCCAGAACCCCAGTAACCTACACATCTCAATGCACTATTTCAATTTGGCACAGACAGAAGAGAGCCTCCTGAGCTGATCTAAACAAAGTCTCTTTAAAAAGAGCTAAGAGAGAACCTACTTCACTTAACTCCTATATATAAACAAGCAGGAAGATCTTTGATGCTTTGGAGACCAAGAAGACCATTCCTCATAATTTGAAAGAGATCAGATTCAACCCTCCTCAAAAAAACTAAACAGAGCAGGAAAGAATTTGCTGAGACACCAGACAAATAAATCACCTATATCTTCTCAGTAAATACAAGGAAAAACCCATAGCAACACAGTGCAAAGGAACCTGTTTTATAAACTGCAATAGTAAACAGTACAACTGCAAGTAACAGAATTAAAATCAGATTCTGTCCTGGGGTGCCCACTTAGGAAGGCTGATATTAATAAGACTGATACATGGCTACCTAGGAAAAGATCTCAGTGGCACACAGTTACTCTGGAAGTGCATTATAAAACACATACCATTGCTAAGCGAAAAGCCTTTGATTAACTAGTTTATCCCTGAGAATGATTGATTTACAGCCCTGCTTTTTTCAAAATCTATGTAGGTTACACAAGCAGCAGTAACTCCTCTCATCAGATACCCAGATATCTTATTCAGGATCATACCCAGAGCCTGTTGAAAACAGGCAACAAAAACTCCACGACTCGAGTTAACCACTAGTATTTAGCACTGGCCAAAACTGTGGCAGACTATGAATAAGGTGGTAAATTGAAAATTTTGCCTATCCAGTGCATGAAGTGAACAAAAGTATCCCTCAGTTCTGCTACATCTCAATGCACTATTTCATTTTGGCACAGACGGAAGAGAACCCCCTGAACTGATCTGCAGCTACCACCAGGGAGTCTTTAAGTTCAAGGGATTGCCCAGATAAAAACAGAAATAAAGAGTCTCTTTTCTGGATAGGTGGGAAGAAGAAAATCAAAGGCCTTTGCTTCCATGAAGCTTCACCATCCACCCAAAGCCCATCTGTTCTGACAGGAGAGAATGCGGAGAGCAGCCATTTCTGTATGAAGTATTTGTGGGCAGCAGGAGGTGTGTGGGGGTTGGTGTGCCAAACATTTTATTCCCCTGCAGGTTCATACTGCAGCTTTTCCTCATTGGACAAGAACAGCTACTGGAGTCAAGTTCCATGAAATAATCAAGAGGAAGTAAGAAACTTTTCTTTCCAGTTCAGGTGCCAAATGGTACCCAGCTTCCCATACACTTACAGAGATGCCCTTCACCATCTCTGGTTCAAGGTCCAACCCAGGCTAGAACACATCAGAAGAGATGCAGGATGTGGCAAGACAGAGAGGGAAACGCAGGAGAGGAGAAAGCCAGAAGCAAGGAAAGGAAACCCGTGACCTGAAGAAGAACTGAAGCCATGGGAGTTCAGTGGGAAGAAGGTACCTGAACAAGTGAGTGAGCCAGGGCTTTTTCCCACCTCCCATTACCCCATAGCTGCCCCATAGGGACCGATCTTTCCCTGCTTTCCCCTCTGCCCTAAACCATGAGCTGGTGTAGCCCACACTCCCGTTCATCAGGCTGCTGGAGCTCGCCTGAGGGCCAGGCCAGACCTTGCTCCTGGCAATCCCACCTCCTGCAAGGGCCATACTGCCACACGGCTGGCACCCCTCCGGCCCCACTGTGGGAAACTGGGCTGAAGAGACAGAGCAGGATGAAAGGAAAAAGAAAGACCCAGAGAGCCCCAAGAAATGGATAGAAAGGAGCTACTAGCTATACCTGGGTTATTCCCAGGGAAAGGAGCAGGCCACAGGAGGGGGTACAAGAGATGCTGAGAGAGGAAACCAGGAGGGAGGGAGGAAGGCTACTCAGATACCCACCCTGCTTCACACAGTGTAGCCACACAGAGATCCCACTGCTCCTGGGTCATTTAATCACATATTCCCCTGAATCCCATCCCATCGTAGTAACTCACCGCTCTCCTCATATCGGAAAGAAATGAGGAGAGGAGGTAAGAATTCTGAAATGCATTTCCTTCCTCTCCCATCTTCCCAGCTGTCTTTGAAACCAGACATAAAATGATTCAGTCATGTTGAAGGAAAACAAATAAAAATGGTTTCCTAGCAACAGGATTTGCAGTGTTGGTCGCTGAGGAAACAGTACTCAATGTTTTCAAGGCTTTGCCCATTTACTAATATAGGAATAAAAGTACTCACATGATATTAGTGTGATTTGTTTAAACAAGGGCAGGTTTCTACTGCTTTTTGGCAATAGATGCGTCACAAAGGATGGTGTTAAAAGAACTCATGTTCTTGCAAAAAACCAAGAAATTTCAAAACTTTATAGCAAACACCTGGCATACCTTCAGCACATACATTTCATTTAGTCATACAGTGTATTATACCCCACCTACAAACCTACAAAATTCTATTTCAAAACAAACCTAGGAGCACCTGGAACTGCAGAGCAGCTAATTTTTCTGTTATATGACACTGCATTCTGGAGGTGTCAATCCAGGCATACTACTGGAGTTACTAGGAAAAAAAAATCAAGGGCTGTTAGATTTAGGCTGCCTGATGGCTGAAAATGTATTAAGTGGGAGAAGGAAAGTGAATTAAATATAAATTTATTAAATATCAATGACCTAACTGAGTTGCTTTAGGGTATTCTGAATACAACGTATGTAAACATATCAGTAGGATTAATAATTCTTATTTTTGCAAAATTGTACTGTCTTGAGGAATTAACTACAAGGAGATGCCACCAAATTAAGTGTTTAGTAGTATTAAGATTATGAGAACATGTACATTTATAGCAATCAAAGTTATAGAAAGAGATATGCTCCTAAGTCACTATTAGAAGTTGCAAAGAATATTTCAGAGATAGCTATTGAAGTACTTGGTTGCAGACCTTACTGAAAAGCCTATCAATTGTAGGAGCAGATAAAGAAATTATAGCTTCCCTTAATTTGCAACAGCATGCAAATAACCTGTAATTTTATTTACTGGAACTAACTCACACACTGAGAATAACTGTATTATTTTAGAAAAGCAATTTCTTTCTTTTTGATATTGCTCTTAGAATTATAATTAATGTCTGCAAAAGGGTCAAGAACAATAATGAAAAATAAAATGCACCAAGAAATAATTGTTTCTATGTCTACCAAAGGCGAACTTTATTTCTACAGCTTTTGATACTTTAATATCAAGATAAAACAAACAAACACATATCTTTTAGAGATGGGAGACAACTCCCTTTATGTTAATGCCATTTCTATTGACTCTATATGAAAAAATAAATACAAACTGATGAAATGTTATTGAAGAAAATGAATTGCCTAAATGTAATAATTGTACAAGTAAGCAAATATGTGGGATAAGAAGCAAAACCAGATATATTCTTCCTGTTGTTTTGAATTGGTCTCAAAATAATTGAAGATTTAAACATTCAGGCATTAAATAACAATTAAAGGGAGAATACAGCAGATGAAGAAACCATAGTGATCTATATGCCCCAGCTCCCTTCCGTAAGCTGCTGTTCTGGCTCATGTTGGAACAGAGGTTTTCCTGGCTGTGCTAGGAATCAGGCTGGGGATCTAACTGCAAACAGAGCAAAAGGACTGGTTTTCCCTTTCTCTTTTATGGGGAGTGTGGAAGGAGTGGGATTCAGTGGAAAAAAATTTGGCTACCCAACCTGAAGATCACACTTACTAAAGAAGTGAGACCAAGGAATAAATACTGCTGGCGGCCAAATACATTATTATCATGAGATTTCCATGTAAGACACCAACTTATTTAGGAGACATTCCCAAAAGTCCCTCCGTAAATTTCATGTTTTTTCAAGAACATCTATCAATAGTTTATTTTATATCACTTCTTTTGATATCTGAGCACCATTGTACATGTCAATAAAAACAATCCAAGCAGACATGAATTCTTGAGTCTTGCCCAAACCACAAATATATAAAACTTCCCCTATTAAAAAAAAAAAAAAGGAAACAATTATTAAAATGGGTAAAGCTATTCTAAATGGTATAATTATAGGGTAAAGCTATTCTGAAGAAAAGACAGTTTATAATTCCTTTTTAAAATCTAAAATATCTACATTTTTATAAATCTAGATTTATAAAAAGCCATTATTCCTTAGTATTGGTAAACAGTCTACCAAAAAGTGATAGAGATCATGCTTAGAAAGGTGTTGGAATTATTCTTGATTGTATGCTTTGAAAGAGAAAGAGAAAAAAAAGATAATAAAGTTTTACTTTGAAAAAAAGTACTCTGTTTTATCCAGATATAGTGCTAGTTGAGACCCCAAGAACTTTGGTCCTTCTCCTTACACCCACAGCTAAATGTGAAGTTGAATGACTTGGTAGAAGTCATTCCTTCTGAGATTGCAGGAACTGATGATATATCTGGATAATTCAGTGAACATGCTGTGTATTAGTTTTCTGGGTTAAAGGCAAAATAGTAAAGGAAAGGGGAAAAAAACCTCTACAACATGCAGTGCTGCAAAACCATTTTTTCATTGTGATCAAAATTCAAATAAGTTATAAATTAGACAAACCATTTGATATTACAACAGAAGAGGCTACAAAAGATGCTTCACTTCTTCAGCATCAAAAGAGCTAGAAAACAAAATCTTAGCAATCATGGGGAAAGAAACAGAGAATGGAAAATAAACAAAGCATGTAAAGTTATACATCCATGGAGTAACTGTATGTTGAATGTGAAGGTTTGGTTTCCCATTACAAGAGAAGATGTTACTGCACTCTCACAGAATCACAGAAGGGCTGGGGTTTTAAGGGACCTCTGGAGGTCATCTAGTCCAGCCACGAGTCTAACACTGCCAAGTCCACCACTAAACCATGTACCTAAGCACCATGTCTGCAGATCTTTTACCTCCAGGTTTGGTGACTTCACCACTGTTGGGAACACACTGTTCCAATACTTTGCCACCCTTTCAGGGAAGGAATTTTCCTTAAGATCTATTCTAAAAATAGACAAGATAATGAAGAGTATAAAACAGTTTTCATGTGAACGTCAAGTAAGATTTATCTTCCAGCACACACCACTTTGTGAAGTCTGTAAGGAAATGGAAGGCTGCGTATTTTCCTTAATATGTTGTAAGGACCAACTCATCCCTCATGTTAAAACTGGCAGTTGCAGAACCATCCTTCACAGCTCTTATCATTCACACCAGCTTGAAGATTAGAAAGCTCTCCTGGGTACTCAGTGAAATCTATCTACCAGGAGAATTCTCTGCTCACTTTACAATATATAAGCATCTGAGACCCTTCTTCCCTACAGCAATCTCTGACCCATATGTTAATCTTGCTTGACTTCCTCTGCAATTGGCCTGTATATCAGACAGCAGAGTGTTACAGACTTTTGCAATCTAAGTTCGATTAGTTTAGAGTGTGTTGGGTGATCCCAAGCTGGTTTCAATTAGCTGTAGTCAGTTATTAAGTCATTTAACCCAAATAAGCACTGCCAGAAGTAAATATTTACCACCTGGTTGTAGCTGAATGAAATACCAAATCGAAAGCTCAAAGAGGAAGAAATCGTAAAGAGTGTGATGTTTAGCCATTCCCACCATAAGAGGAATTGCTCTTTTGCTTATGTTTTTCTAAATTACTGCTATAGTTTTTTATATGACTTAATGGAGTTTTAATTCCCCTGATTCAGCACTTAAAATATTTTGCAGTTAGTTTATGGATCACTTCTGCTGTCTTGCTCACCATCTGATTAGAAAACTGTAAATGGGAAGGAGGCCCCAGAGTTTCTGCCTTTATTTTATGAATAAGAAATGTGTTTGGCAAAGTCCAATATTCTGTAAGACTGGGCTTGATCCAACAACTAAAAGCTTATTAAATTAAATAAAATGGGTTTACCACTGGCAGTTATACCAGTCTGGCCGCTTTTCTAAAAATCTTGGTACTGTAAGCTGCCTTTAATTATGTATTCACACTCCTTACCATTTATTATACAGGGAAAAACAGTTTCTTGCTGACCACATTTAAATTTGCCATATATTTTTTTATTTATGATTCATAGAAAGGAATTTTTATCTGACGTGCTACACATTAAACATTCATGATGCAAATATGGCACATTTATGTAGTTAGCCAAGTTCCTGTTCAGAGTCACTGCTTCATTTTCCAGGGAAGAGCCGATTCCAGTTCCCATCATTACAACTCACTGGCTCAGCTGCCGGCAATGAAACAGAACCAGCTTTGTTTAAACAGCATTAGTACTGTACTGGCAGGTTGACAACTGGCATTGAAAGGTGCTATGCAAAAATCTTACTGTTCATTTCACTGGTCATGTAGAAAACTGACTCAAAATGAAGAGAATTGCTTCTATGAACTTCTCAAAACAAACAAACAAAATAAATAAACAAATTAAAAATCCACAGAAACTGTTTGAGGTGAACAGAAGTTGTTGCTCCTCCAAACAATGTTTCATTTTCTTTTTGATTTTTTTTGAGATGTCTTTATATTGAATGTAGATTTCTTTCTTCTTTTAAAAAATTCATATTGGAAAACTTATATACATTTTCAGTGTCTGTAAATAGAGTGCTCTTTCAATAAAATTGAGGAGGGAGGGAAGGAAGGAAGGAAGTCACCAAAAAATGTTCAACAACTTTTATTCAAATTTGCAAATACTCCTGGACATGAAAACACAGTTGTTGGCTAAGGTTTTGAACTAAAAGCTTACACATGGCATGGGGTATCATCACAGTAGCAAATACTTAGACTATGTTGATTATATAGCTGTCATCTTTCCTGTATCTGCAGCAAAGATTTGAGCATCATCATTCATAGTTACTCAATTAGCTTTAGTGATGTCATTTTCATTAAATAAGAAAATAGAGCCATTCCTTTGGAAGCTGAGACAGTTTTCCTTTCTCATTGATGCAGCATAAAGGTACCTATGAGAAAATAGAGCCTGGTTAAGTCAGATGCAACATACATAAACAAGAAAAATAAATGTAATTAGCAAACACAGAGAGAGAATGCTTAAATAAAGAATGCTTAAATCCTCATTTTACAGACCATAAGTTGAGAGACTTGAGACTCAGTCTGTGTCTAAGCTATAACCTGAATAAAATGAATGCAATAGAGGGACAGACAGGTAAGATATATTATGGCATTCTGAAAGCCTAGTGATCTAGAATTATATCCCTGACGCGGTGCTGTTATGCATATTTTATATTTGCAATTTGATTCTTGAAAACATTGTAGTGCACTGTTTCTCAATAACTTTTTGAAGAGCACCAACCCTTAATATTTTTACAGACTACTATATCTCAACGATATTGCTGTCTCTGAAGACCTGTGCTTTAGTTAGGCTTGCTAAATAGAATTTTAGACTCAAAATGACATGATATGGATGCTGTTTGCGGCTCAGCTAATCAGAAAAAAAATAATTGTCTCCACTCGTAAACTCCTGCAAACCTTTGCTATATTGTAGTCGAAAAAATATTTGCTGGATTTCTGAAGTCATGCACCTATAACTATTTGTCTATTTACTGCTGTGAGAACGTCAATCTGGCACTCCAGCAAGACCTGAAGAAGAAGCTTTATTCAAGACCAAGGTTAAACTGTCACATATTTTCAGATTTCTTGTTGTGCATTAATTATCCACTACAAATCTTGAAGTAACCATTTTGAGTTATTTAGAAAGCAGGCAAATAACCTTAATTCCAATATACAAGTTTCTGTAATATTTGTTTGTTAATACTCTGTTTATATTTATCGGGCTAGATGTAATCTGAAAGAAGAAAATATTAAAAAATTATAGTTTAGAGAAAAAAGAGCATAATATGGAACCTACTTCCCACACATTCTTTAGTATGAAAAGAAAAAATGATATTACAGTGGGCACAGGAAGGACATTGATCTGTTTGAGCAAGGCCACCAAGATGATCAAAGGGATGGAGCATTTCTCCTACAAGGAAAGGCTGAGAGAATTGGGATATTTCAACAAGAAAAGGCTTCAGAATGACTGAACTGAGGCCTTCCAGTACCTGAAGGGAGCCTACAAGAAAGATAGAGAGACAATTTCTACAAGGGCATGTAGTGACAGGACAAGGGAGTGGTTTCAAACCATTGTAGAGTAGGTTTAGATTAGATATTAGGAAGAAATTCTTTACTGTGAGGGTGAAGAGGCACTGGAACAGGTTGCCCAAAGAAGTTATGGCTGTCCCATCCCCTGAGGTGTTCGAGGCCAGGCTGTTTGGAGCTCTGAGCAACCTGGTTTAGTGCAAGTTGTCCCTGCCCAGGAATGGTTGAGACTGGAGAGGTTGGAACTACATGATCTTTAAGGTCCTTTCCAACCCAAACCACTCTAGGATTCTATGACTAGAGAACAAAACATTCTGAAAAAACTCTGGACAAGAATTTATATTACTGCAAAAGGTGGTAATTTTTAAAGATGTGAGAGATTCTTGTAAATTTTTATTAGCTGTCTTTATAAATTCATTAAATGCAAACAGTAGTATTCCCACGCAAGATATTCAGAACAAATTAATTGCATAACAACAGCCTACACATCATATGAGCAAATGTGTAGACCAATACAACAGACAAATGGGATTTAATGTCTATATACATTAAAGATGGCTGTAAAACAAGCTCTGGCTCATTGATTTATCTTGTTTCTGTACCTCATGACTAACCAGGATAGTAAGTGAACAATTCCCTCTAAAATGGCGGGGAGGGGGAGAAGGTTAGGGCTCTTTCTATGACACTGATCACTGGATATATCCTCAAAATAAATGTTAAAATATTTAACATATCAGTTCCTACAGAAACTGTGATTTATAAATGAATGGTCTACAGGGGACTAGACGAACAGAATCAGAAGGATGGTTCAGGCTGCACAGTCCTGCAGACACAAGAAAGAAATGTTCATTGACTCCAAGGTGGCCCTGCTCCCTGTGACAGGAATGAAATGTGAACATCAAAGCTGGTATACCAATGTAATTTCCTATGTCATTGATTTTGATCTCTATTTCAAAGCTGAGCAAGAAGCCGTGAAAGTTCTATATTTACCCCATGGGACATGATTTTGTGATAGTGCCTTGTTAGAAGTACACATTTTAATACCTTATCAAAGGAAGCCTGTTAGAGACATAACTTGAAGACCATAAATCTCAGGTCTGCCAGGAAGCAACACTGTGATTATGCTCCATAAGTTGCAGTTACCACCATTGTCTGGCAAGCACCAAGTTGTCTGACATTGCAGCACTGATAACACCGATGGTTTTACTCCTCTCATTTTAGAGGGAATTCATTTGGAGTTCATAAAATCTGCCATCGGTTTCAGTGGCTGTTGAGATCAAAACTGAACACTTCTGGGAAGTGCACCACTCTTGCCTGGCAAGTGAATACTTTCAAAACAGCACCTTTCCTCCTCTTTTGTTTGGCATGCCTTGACAGTGAGTACAACAGTTATTGGTCTGTATTACATACTGCATCACCACATTCAGTGATTCAACTTGAAACTGCACCTCTGGGTTTCAACTCATATAGCCACTTTAGAGATGACTAAGCTATACTTACATGAAAAGGCCTATGTGAACTAACTAACACACAGAGAAAAGACTATAACAGCAGGCCTCCTAAAATATCTCTACATAAAACATGTTACCATGACAGTGAACAATTTCAACATCTGTATAGCAGCCTATCTTTTAAGAAAACATATCAAAAGGCTTGAGTTGAGGGTAAATAGTTACACATGTATCGGGTAAAAATAAGCAACTCTTTATCAGGTACTTTTTTCTGAATCATTCCTATCACAGAGCTTTAATCTTGTGAGTAATCCACTGTCTGATATACCATGAGGTCATGGAAAAAGAAGGAAGCTTGTAGACTTCAGGGCTAGTTATACTGTCAGCTTATTTCAGAATTGCTATATAAATTTAATTATGCTTTTTAACTACATAAAACTTTAGAATTTTTACCAATTTACATAGAGATTTGGTAAGATAATACATAAAATTTACATTAGTATATATGAACAACCCTCTAATACCAACTCTAAGCTACTGATGAAATTTTCTCATGTCATCTGTTGATAATTAATCACTTACCCACTTAGTTTTTGATGGGAAACACCAGCTCATTACATTCTTTTAGGAAGTGTAGTTTAAATTTTATTTATGAAAAACATGTTTAATAAATTTCGTAAGGAGGAATTATATAGAGTCAACATATTGCATACTGCTGTGCTCTGTCATCAGACATGTTCCTTTTCAATTTTACTGCTCATATAGCAGAACTTCCTCTATACAAAATTCTAAATACCAAATAGGTTATTCAGCTGTAAAGAATAATATATATGTCTTCCCAATGCTAGATGAAATATTCTTGGATTATTTTTTAGTAAATGTATAAAAAATACATTTCATTTTAATTCTCTCTTTTCTCATATATACATATATGCAGGAAATATGATAAAAGACAGGTTAAACTGAGTTAAACTAGCCATTTTTTGGAAGTCACGTATAAGGCCCTGAATGGCTCTGGAACAACTTGGATCACTTCCAGCATATATAGGAACCAATGCCTGAGTATTTCATTTCAATGTGTCCCCTGTCCTTTTTTCTGCAGAAACCATATTTCTCTCCAGCATAGAAGTTTAGAGCTGAAGACAAATTCCTGTAATTTCTAATTCCTGCTTTTCTTTTGATCATCATTTTCTGTATCCTTTGTACCTTTTTCTACCCAGAGAGTAAGAAAATATAGTGTATATATTACATGAAGAAAATTAGTCACAGAGTAGTTAATTATTAATAAAGACCAAAAGGGCAATTTTCAAATTAAAATAAAAAAAATATTTGAACAGCTCTGCAATTGGAAAACCTGGTTTTACCTGAAGCTATTACTAAAAACCATAGATAAATCCTCTAACAATTCTTTAATGTCACTGTCATAGAATCTGTCTTACAATCAATTATAAAAACTCTGTATTTTTCTGTTAGCTGTATGCAGATAATTCTTTTTAATCTTGAAATGAATGTCTGTCTTGCATTAAAAATAATATGGCGTTTTTTTAAAATAATACTTTGTAAAATGGATTCTGACCACTTATTATTACTTTTCTATACTTGAGTAAATGCAAATAAGGAAGGATGGTATGGTTGTTTTTTGCAGAGCTAGTTTTACTAAATTTCACATAGAAATGATGGTTCAGGAAATCCTTCCTTGCAGAGTAAGAAACTTAGCCACTCCCTGGACACAAGGTTCTGCAATGAGTTTTATCATAAATCCAGATTTTGTGTTACCATAGAGCTGACAAAAGCAGTTAAAATTGTGCAAGAACTGGACTCCTCCCTAGGCACTTTAGCAAAACCATTACTCTGGGCAAAATATTCTGTGTGTTGACAAACCAAGGAATCACCAAATATCTTCCAACCAATTGCAGTCGACTGCAAAAAGTCGACTTTTTAGAATATGCAGAGGCAGAGAACAGAGGCTAGATTACAAAGCAGGGTTTACTTTGAACCCTTTGGAACTACAAGGGTGCTTCGAGATGCAATAATATGTTCTGTTTTGACACTCATTTAGTGTAGATTTCTGATGTCTTTTAAATTTTTACATCTTACCATGGTAATTACAAAACCAAAATAAGCCATAATTGTTATATTAAAGTACCTGATGTTCAATTCACTCAGAATCAGTATTTGTGCCTATCCCACACAAGCACATTCTTTCAGCCTTCTAGACTATTCAGTAATTATGTTAACCTTTTCAGGAATCTTTCCACATTGGTTGATGTTCTAGATTGCATTCCCTTCTCTACTGCTCTGTGACACACATATGCAATGAAGTCATTGAAGAGCCTTCAGCTCTTTACAGATGTATAAAAGGCTTCACGTTAAACATAGCAGACAAATTGATTCTTCTCAATTTTACTTTCCTGACACTTTGTTATTTTACCATCCATACATTCCAGACAAAATTACAAGTGTCAAATGTAATATGAAACAAAAAAATACATTCAAACAAACCCCTGATTTGAAAGTTAAGGAAGAAGAAAAGACAAAGGAAAAAAATGTATAAAATAAATATTATACGTCCTTATATCATTGGTGGGCAGCATATTGAAATTAGCTTTTAGGGGCATATTTCAACATCTTGTCATTCATCTTTTTACCTCAATATAGAAGTAAAAAACATATTTATTTAGTGAGGTGAAAAGTTCTTTACTTCTTTTGTTTTTAACATGGGAAAGGTCTTATTTTTAATGCAGCATCTTCAGACAAAAAAAAAAGTGAGAGAATAACTGGAAACTAAGAGAATAAGCTGGTTTTTTTTCTAGGGTTGATATTATTTTGTTTGATAATGAGATATCTAGATTGTTTTCTTTTTAGTTCACTTCAGGTAGGTAAATTGCAACCCCCTTCAAAGTTTTCATTAGATAACCTATTATTCCCTTGGAAGAAATCACACTCTATGCATTATTCATTAGGGGCAGCAAATCTTCAGCACAGTCACACAGGCTGCAGTATCACAGAACTACTTAAAATTCTATGTCTTCTTTCTCCATTTCTGCTGAATTCAGTTCTGGTCTAATCTCCGTGTATAATGCAATATCTCTGGGTAATTCAGATATTGCAATGCTGAAGAAAATACATATTTTTTTATTAGCACTGGATAAAATAACCTCACTTTTACTTATCAAATGCTGTATGGTATTTAGTTCAATCTGTGTATGGTATTTTGGTACTTTC
Organism: Corvus brachyrhynchos; assembly: GCF_000691975.1. Lineage (NCBI taxonomy): Eukaryota > Metazoa > Chordata > Aves > Passeriformes > Corvidae > Corvus > Corvus brachyrhynchos. The sequence goes on along the minus strand of NW_008240046.1, from coordinate 16,205,983 downwards.
ATCTTTTCTTTTTGGTTTGGATTTTTTGTTTGTTTGTTTTATGCTGGTGTATATTTGTGCACATCCATATGCAGTGGATGTTTAAAGAGAGTGTTTTACTGATGTTCTCCCCTGCCTACCTCCCAGAGTTTATTTTTTCCAGGAGTCTACTTTATGTGTTCCTTAATAGCTTTGTGTAGTCATTAAGACTATCATTGTATGCTTCCCTCACAGTTTCCTACCAGCTGCTATATTGTACTTTATGGGGAAAACCAGTCAATTCCTCTTTCATATGTGTCAGATGATGCCGGATTTACAAGGTGTATTCAAAGTGGTGTTGGAGGTGAGCTAATAAAATAATTCAACTGTATTTCTTGTGTGTGTTGTTTTCTCTCTCTTATCCTCTGGATATTTCTTCTAAACAATATAATACAAGATTAGGCAAACCATGTATTTCAGCAGAAAGGCCACTGCATGGAAAGGTACAGACCTTCATCCTGTTCATGACTGGGCCACTGACCTTCCACAAGTCCCTTCTATTTTCATTTTTCTCCCTTCACCCAGGACTTTAGCATGTCATTTCTGCTTAGCACACAACTAAGAACACCAGAGCTGTCATTTGCTATGCACACATTCAAACACTAGCAAAACCCTCATCAGGGAAACTTCAGTCTATAAAACCCCCAAATTTTAAAAATCACAAGTTTTTTTAGTTGCTGAATTTTACCTCATGGCAGTCACCTCATATCAACTTCTTTGCTTTTTCTTTCATTTTTCCTGTCACTGTGTCTTTTCTGACATCTCTCAGTTCAATTTCTTTTAAGTGCAAAACCTTTGGGAAGAATTAGGAGGAACTCATGCTCTTACAGCACAAAATCTGCTGATTTAGCCCTTTACTATTTTTCAAATGACTGTGTATATGCTACCTTAACTGTACTGTGCATTCTTCCTGCCACTTCTGAAGCTAACTATGCTACCACAGATGTTCCAAATCCCAAAGTACCTCTTTAGTCAAGACTAGTTTTTGCTTAAGTTGTGGGATGCAGATTTTAAAATAGTCCTTTGCTTAACACTAATTTTTTAAAAATTTCTGATAGTATTGCTTATTGCTTCCTTTTGATCTCTGAATAAATAAAAGTTTTGAAAAACAAGAGGATATCTATGATGCCATGTGAGCTTTTTAAAGACAAAGAAAGTGATATTCTGCAAAAGATAATAAAACAAATTGTAGAGTTCCATAACCATATAAATACAAGGAAAATCAAAGAGGAAAAGAAAAAAATCCAAGAAGACAGTTATGCAATAATAAATAGAAGTAAATATAGTGTTATCTCTCCCCTCAAAAGAAGTGGTAATGGTTGGTTGCGAGAGTTTTTTGCCCAATTTTGAACACAAGCATGAGATGATGACAAAATATGTAAAGAAATTAAAACAGGCAAAATACAAATTACTGCTCCTAGCTTGGAGGAAAATCTGAAAAAGCAGAGGAAGGACTTGTTGCCTAAATTAACTCCATACATAATGTCCAAAACTAAAGAAAATAAATTCCAAATCTTTTAGACCACGCAGTTGTTCTGAAGTTATTCCAGCCACTTGCCACAAAAATAATTTTGTACTTTATTATCTAAGTAATCCATACCCAAGATTTTTATAATAATTACATTAAAAAAATCCCATCACTATCAATACATACCTAAACAAATTTGTGAAATCACAAATTTAAATTCATATTACGGAATTCAGTCATTTAAAATTTAATTTTCTTCAGTTATGCATTAAAAGACCAACATTATATTTTTCATCAACCACATTAATTTTGGTGCAGTACAGACCAAAGACATTTCATCATTTGACATGATAAATAGTGTCTTGAATTATATAAATGTGGGATCATGTGGGAAAAAATTCAAAATATCAGTACAGTGGTTTTGCATTTGTTTTTTCTCTTTTCCTAATTTAGAAAATTCAGATTCTAAGTAGTATAAGGATGCAAAACCAGAATATAAAACCTTCATTTTACCCATATTTTCTCAGAGAGATGGATGATTATCTACAGCTCTGAGTATGGGACTGGAAGGTAAGGTCTTGAACTGGGACAAATTATTAGTATTTGTATTTTGCAGAAGATAAAATTTCATATTAAATATACAGACACTCATGTATACTGAATGTCACTCGGGATTAGCATAATATTTCTATTAGTAACGCTAGCTTATCTAACTGAGCAACACACTGTAGTCAAGAGCAAAGTGCTGGAAGGGTGAAAATGAGCTTAAGTGTTCCCAGAATGGGTTAAGGAAGGGGAGAGAACATTCCCACAGGCAATTATTTAGCCTTAACTGGACTTCCATAAAAATTCTCTGTCCTTACATAACTGATTGACCACCCTACCTTCTGTGTATTGCAGTAATTTCTCCTTTTCTCCATCATGCTGCTTACTCCAGACTCCTCCAAACAAAATACGAAAAACTGTAATTCTATAATGGAAACAAGGAAAACTGACATTTTTGCCTCGATACTTGCTTGTAAAAATAGCCCTTGTGTATGTCCTATCTGCCTCTTTCAATGATATGTAAATTATAAATAATAAGTCCAGCATTTAATGTTATTACCATTTGCTCCTGCTACTGCAACTGAGCAATTAGGGGAAAAAAATCCTTGCTTAAGTGCTACATTAATAATTTCTCATCTTTCCCATGGTTGTAATAAATATGGTGCCTCCACAAAGAGAGATTTAACACAGAGTATACCTGCTCTTTACCCAAACATATAAATGATATATGAACGATGTAGACTAATATACACAATGGATCACAGAAAGACCACCCTGGTGTTCTCTTCCTGAGGAAAACAGTGAAAAATTTTCCTTTGTAGGCAAGGGGTTTCGTGTTGGAAAGATCTTTCCACAGAGAAGACCTGGTACTGCTTGTGTGTTTTTAAATAATGCTACCAGGCTGAAAATTTTAGTTTGAGTCAATCATCATTCCTATTATAAAAACACATTAACCTGAGCCAGAAAGGTCAAGACTAATCAGTTCAATACAGGAGGGAAACCAAAAACAAAGCAAGACAAGGAGCCAGGACAAATAGAACAATCTTTAAAAAGTGTCTCTGAAGTGAAAAATCCTGTTGGATCTCTGACTCAAATCTTTTGAGTCAAATTTTATCTGAGTGGATTTTATTTTTTCTAAATCATATAGAGAAAAACATAGTGTCTATATATTGCTCTGTACCCTCACAGTTGAAGCAGAACGGAGAATAGTGGTAAAAATACTGACAACCATAATTTTATACTTGAATATATAATACGTATGCATATAGATAGAAGTATCTCACTAGAAGTATGTTTTTCAAATGAAGTTATTAGCTGATGCTTGGAGAAGAAGAAGTAAAAAGAACACTGTCTCACAAATGGAAAGATGAGGAAACATACTGTGTTGAAATCTGTTTCAGATAAATGTAATATTAATTTTTATAGTTTATTAGACAGAGAAATCCAAAACATGGTAAGTTAGATGTCAGGAGTACCCATAAAAAAACAACACTTAGAGAAAAAATAAAATTCATTGAGTCAACATGTAGGTCCCATCCTGCTCCCTGACCTATATGTGCTTATGTGTCAAGTCAAATCAAATCAAATAAAATCAAATCAGAAAGAGGGTGAACTGGAAAAATTTTTAAAATCATTCCCTCAAATTCCATGAACAATAAAGGGATGGAGATTTAAATTGTTTTGCAAGTCTAATGCAGCATCATATAGCCAAACTGGTCTTCCTTGGTCAAACAGAAATTTGTGATTAGAGCTGGCAAGATATCAGAATTTCCATTCTACTGGAACTTGATGGGAAGGGTGGGAATAATCAATTATGTAGCAGAAAAAACCCATTGGAAATTTTCTAACAATGAAGAATTTCATTTTATATAGCTGAGCTTAATTTACAAAGTTTTCAAATAGAATTGAGCTTAGGTATACCTGGGTTCCTTTTTCCTTACATATTCTTAGCTGACTAACGAGGACCCAGAAGTGCAGCAGACATTTTCCAGCCCCCAGCTCTGCAACAGGGAATATGAGGAGTATGACTTATCCAGGTAGTGGAAGCGAGGGTACATCACAGAAATCCCTGCCAAGGAACAGAAGCATTTTGTTTTCATCAGATAATAAACATTTGCATTGGATCAATGTTTTATGAATTATCATGAGCTCAGTAATGCGATGTCAGTCTAATGTTTTGCACCCTTCAGCTTCCCTTTCCCTATTTTTATTTATTATTTCACAAAGACTTGTCCAACTAATGTATTTCATGTTTCACCATAATCCAGGTATCTCAGCCAAAAGATTTCAATTTTTCCACAATGGGAGTAACCCAATACATCATTTATTGCATAGCCTACCAAATCTTACCTTATGCAGCGTTCAAAAAAATACTCTGATTTTGGTAGAAGTAGCTCACTATCAAACCTTCTCAACAATTAAGATTCCTAAGTGATGGATGACCAGTCATATTCATTTGACATGTTTTTCCCCCAAAAAAGTTTTGTTCTATTTCTTCCTATATTATTCTTCATGTTACCTGATGCACAGATATTCACTTGACATCACCTCATCAAAAAACACTGATAAACCCCATTGCCATTGCTTACTTTCCTTGCTTTATCAGTGATTCAGGTTCTCAGAAAGCTTTTTTCTTGGTAATTCCTTTTCCCACTTCCTTCATAGAAATTATTAACAATCACTGGCCTTACACGAACTGTCTTCCCATTGAAACACAGTCCAAAGGCACTACCTGCTTTTCCATTCCTTGTGTGTTTTTCTAGTGGAGGCAATTATGTTGAGACAGTCTGTCAGACAACAATTTTCTCAATGCCACTACTTTAAACGTCTCAGCTGGCAAAACATCAGTGTCTGCCATCATCCCACATCCTGTCTCATCATCCTACCAACAAGAATTCCTACCGCAACAACAGTCCCTTTGAGGCTGTTATTTGAACATTCCTCTTCCTTTTCTCAGGTATTTTTACTGAATAACTTTCCATAAAATCATTACTGTCTGCTGATGACTTCATTTTGCTTCTGCCTGTTACATCCTGAATACGCATAGGTTTACAGATCCTTATCATATAACCCAAAATATAAAAAGAATTTGGCTGTAAGACCCCTGCTGTGCTCCCACGGAGATACAAACTTTCTGCTGATAAATTTAGACATAGGCACAGCAAAAAAAAGAGAAAAGAATAAAATAAATAAGAATGGATTTTTCCTCTAGAGTCTAAAACACATCTAGGCAAAATTTACTAAAAATATTCAATGGCTAATTTCACATATCACAGTAAAAACATTCATGTGTTTTTAATTCTAACTGTAAGTTTTTATTAAGTGCCTTATGGCTGTAACTTTGATCAGTATTCTTTCTATTTGTTTCTTTTTTTTTTTGTCTTATTACCAGATTACGAAGCTATTATACAAGAAAAGTGAGATCTCAAGGCTCATTAACTGTTGCAAAATATTTGTCCAAAAAGCATAGAAGAAATCCATATAGTGAAAACAGAGATACTCCTTGTTACAATGCTAAAAGCATTTGTCACTCTCTGGGTAGCATTTCTATGTTCAGGAAGGAACAACAGTAACTAAATCTTAATCCTATCAAAGCCAAGGGAATTGTGTTACTGCAAGTAATTTTTTTTTTTTTTTGCTTTTTCCTTTTACAGTAATATTTTTTTCACATAGCCGAACTAATTATGTTTGAAGTTCATAAAGTGTGAGAGAGGTGATGAACAAACGTGTAATCATTTAATCACCAAAAAAAAAGGTTTATTTAGAAATATGCATCCTTTTGAAATTTCTCCTAATTATTATACTGAGAGTCAGACCACAGACTCTGAGGATCATCCAGTTACTGCAAATTCAATATGCATCCTTTTGAAATTTCTCCTAATTATTGTACTGGGAGTCAGACCACAGACTCTGAGGATCATGCAGTTACTGCAAATTTCTCTAACATGTAATTGAAGCCTAGTTCATTAATTAACAGAACATGGATCAACTCAGGAAAAACATTGAAAACTCAGTGAAGATACAGCGACCCAGGCCATGTACAATAATTAGATCAGAAATGTCTGTGATACCAGAACAAAAAGACAACCTTACATTGTATTCATTTTTGAATAAGAAAATTTGCTTTTTTTTTTTTTTATGTAGAAAATTCTGAAATGTCACAATTTTTTATGGAATCAAAATTCTCAGAAGAGCAATATTGAAACATCATCAAAGAATTGTCTGTTCCCTATGCATTCCAGTTTTGGAATTAGAGTACATCTCACTACATGTCAGTGTGCTTGTCCAGGTTCCTTTTCAAAATAAATATATGAAATATACATCTGGTAAGTCGATTTTGGTTTGGTTTTGTTGGCTTGTTTTTCTTCTTCCAGCATTAATTACACTGCATTTCTCAATAGTGAACTTCTTTATAGTACTTTGGAGAATACTGACCCACATTAATACTGAGTTTCAAAAGGGTGAAGTTACCTTTCTGAGTCACGGAACTGGGCACTTCTCTCTCTGCAAGATGCAGGAACAACTCAAGATTTTACTGGCATTTTATATGGGTTTCAGTGATTCATCATTCAGTGTGAATCCCTGAATCCCTACATACCCCCTGTTTCCAATCTCTGTATGGCGTACGTCAAAATTTTATAACTGGCGAGACACCTAAATGTTAAATATCATCGCACCTAAATTATGTTGTGGCATATTCAACATCCATTAAAGAGCCTAAGCTTCCCTCCAGATCTTTTGGCTCATAATAAAATTGATCTTGGGAGCTCAACTGAAAGTAATCAGGTCTGAAATTTTTATCTAAGTGTACCAAAAGTAATCTTCATTACATTTTTTAATGTTCCTATTTTGGGAGAAAATCATAGTCCACCACAAAAATTTGCCTTTATTACACCCTCATATTCATGAGGAACTCACAAAGAATAAAAATTTGCTTTCAAGAAGTTTGTACTACATAAAATCTTAATTTTCTATGTGTGGAAATCCTCCGAAAAGACTAATGGAAATTCAAGGCTGCATGAAAAGAAAGTTTAAAAACTCCTAAGAATTCATAGTGTTTCTGTGGTTTTTCTTATTTTCTAGAATTTTATTTCTGTGTTGGTTTTACCTCATATAAGCATATGTTTCATCTCATCTAAAAGGGTTTTTGCCCCAGCAGCTAATGCCTTCCAGAAGGCTGACAGTGTTAAAGTGCTGATGTGAAGAACCCACATACTCAAGTTTTCTGTATTCCAAAGTAATGACATAAAAACTATGGAAAATGTTTCAAAATATTTTTTTTTAATACATTATAAAAATAATTCTTTGTAGTTTTAGGTCTGGTTTCTAATTATGCTATTTATAGTTTTTCAACCCCAACAGTGTGTATTTTAGTAGGCCCACAATGACATCTTGTGGCTACTCTGAGCTGATGACTCAATGATCAATAAAATGAAAATGTCTACTGACTTTCAAGAAATCTTTAACACATGAACAGAAAAGTTATCCTCAGTGAAGATCCTGCATAAGATAGCTGCCTGTGACAGCAGTGCCTGGTCTAACTCCTGACCAATCATTCCAGTTGCTGCACTTTTCTGTCAGTGGAAAATTAATTAACTTTCCATACAAAAAATCTTCTGTGAAAGAGGCTACACTGCACTGCATAAGTGAAAACTGAAAGTCTTCAGGCTATCAAAATGTGATAGATGAGTTTGCATCTGGAACATTAGGAAGAAGGAAACCAAACCTAAGGGAGTGATTTACTAAGTCAGGTCCAAAATAAATCTTTTTGCACAAACTTCAGAGACTTCTGGTTTAGTTTTGTTTTTTCTCAGCAGGATGGCCTTTACATGGGTTAGCTAGCTGCACCTGTTCTTTAGGATCAGTTCTCAAATATTTTGAACAGTTATGCATTCTTATTCACTTCCCTTTCTGCAACTATGAATTGCAATAAAATTATTGGGATATGTATGTTTACTTAAAGCTATGTAACAAATTTTAATGTAACCATGATTGTTATGTTATCTGTCTACAGATTTCTCTGACTTATACACTTTTGCCTCCTTGATTATTTCTTCAGTGGCTTCTTAATTTTAAGTGAACTCTAACAGTGGCACTCTTGGGTTTCTTTCCTTATATATTTATCTGCTAAAAATTTGGGAAAAGCACTGTAGCCTTGTATTTTCCCATCTTTTGCTATCTCATAGCTTCTTAACTGAAAAGTCCTGATAAAAGTTGATGATTCATTGCCAATATTTATTTTAATATTTCCTCAGATCATATTTAAAGACTTTCAGTTGTCTGCTTTTGGATAGAACAGCAACATTCTAATTTCACATTTTGCAGATCCATATACCTTCATAAAAAAAAATAATATAAATGTCTTCTTGGTTCAATGCGGAATCTTCAGCAGCAAGACTTGGAGTATTATTAGATTTCAAAGTTATTTTAACTTTTTTTCTCTTCCTTTTGAAAGACAATTTCATAAAGGTAATCCAGAGCTCAAACCCTTTCCCTTTGAACTAGGCTGTAGTGTATTATAAATACACACATATACATATGCACACACACAAACACACATATATATATATATCTATCTCAATGTGTACACATTAGAAGCCTGTGTTCTGGGAGGACTGTCAGGGAATTTATTGAAGATGAGCACTGCCCATCCTTTATTAAACCTATAATTAACACAGAAGTGCTTGATTTTCCTGAACATTACATGTGGCAAGTCTGATTAAATGCTTACTTATCGCTCTTCATTGCACACAGATAGTGTCACACAGGGTTTTGGATGAAGTAAGGACTATGCAAAACACAGCATCTGGGCTCAGGGGGGAGCCACCATCCGGTTGAGGGGGAAGAGAAAAGCATTACACCCTTGCCAGCAGTACAATGGGAAGCTCAGGGAAGGAGAGGAGCTGGTGAGCTCAGATTCGGCAATGGCTGAACACTCTCACTGAAGGGAATCAACATCAGACAGAAAACAGAATCATCAGTTGCATTAAGAATCAACAGAAGCATGAGGTGAAGAATGAGGCAGCAGAAGGATTTTGGCAAAAGGAGGCTGCTGGAAGGCTGCAGTACCCCAGTGAACAGTAAAAAGAAGAGGAGGCATGATGAAACCGCTGCTCCCTTAACCACTGTCAGTGAGGGTGGTTAAACCTACCTACATAAACAAGTGGGAATGAGTGGAAAGAACTCTATAGCTGAACTTCTACAAAAAGCTATTGTGAGACTCAGGTTCTAGCTCTGACGTGGAATTGAACATCCTTTTTTGGTGGGGAATCGAAGCTTTTCAAACATTGGTATGCAGTTGATGGACTAGAAATTGCCAGTGTTAAGAATTACTTGCTGTTGTCAACCAGCACGCATTACACTGCCTACTGGTGCGCTTTAAACTGTAAAGTACAGGCTTGAAAACTTTGGGCAAAAAATAACTCCCTGTATTTGTTATGAACAATCCTATTTGTATTAGCGGCTAACTTGAGGTGATCAGTAACACATGCAACAATGTTACCAGATAGACGCAAATCATAGAAACAGAATCCAATGTGTTGGAAGAGACCTCTGGAGGTCTTCCAGTTTCAAGTTCCGGTTCAAATAAAGTCAAGTTGAAAGAGGTTGCTCCATCCTCAGTCTGAGGATGGAGATTTTACAGCCTTTCTAGGCAATCTTCTACAGTATTTCCCCAGAACAAAAAAATCTCACTGCCCCTGCAGTTAACCTATATTTCTCCATTCTTTCTCTTTCTGCAAAAATTTATTAGCTCCCAAGTTAATAAATTAAAAGTAATATCTGTTTTTCACCAAATTACAGCTGCAGTATTTTTTGTTCATTTACTTAAACTGACATCCCACCCAGAATGAAAATAGAGCAAAATGTGTCCAAGTCTACATTTGGAGATGCCTTAGACATCTGCTGACAATCTTCACTAAGCCATGTGCCAGAAGGTGCCACTCTTCTGGCAGAGGTGTGACTCCAGTTGCCTCAGGCACTTTGAAATTCAGGACATGAACAGTGTTGCACCTTGAATCCCTAAGGACACTGATCCAATATGCAACAACATACAAAAAGGAATCTATTTGAAATTGCCTGATTAGACAGAAAAAAGCCACCTTTTTCTGAACAGCCTTATGCAGGGATTCCAAACCAGCCCCACGCAGCCACCCTCTTGGCAACTGTGAAGAGGCACAAGTACATGGAGGTCTTGTGTGACAGTAATTGTGCATATGTTATTTTGTTTTGCTGGACAATAGATTGCCACTGTCAGTTGACTGTCACTTAACATCAATCAACTCATTAGAAGCTCTTGACTTTCTCATCCAAGCTACTCACAAGGTCTGGTAAAAGAATGCAGACAGTCCTGGGCTTTCATTCCCCCTCAGGAAACCGGAATAGGATCCAGGGAGTATTGTGCTGGTGAGGTGGTGAAGGCATGATTTGAGTTACCCCTGCAATCATGAATGACAGCATTGAGGAGGAAGGAAATAGTATGAAATTAGGTTGTTACTGTGAAAGAGGAGGACTAGCACCATGTATACAAACGCCAAGGCAAACTGCATTTGGGCACAACTCATCCAAAAAGTGGGGAAAAGGGGAAAATGGGAATAAAGGATGCATGAAGTTTTTCCTAGTCACCAGGCTGTTTGTACATCTTACCACAGTGTAATGCATTTTCCTTGGGTTAATTTTTGAATGTAGTCAAGAGCATACCTAAGAATATGAGTATTACAGGCCTAGGCAGGATGCTATAAATTGCTACAGCACATACCTGATGAGGTACAGCCCATTTCTGGCATGTGTCTGTTGCAGATGGATTTTTAAAATCTTTTAATTTTAGTTAAGTAAAAAAAAGTATAATCTCGAGATTGCAAAGCACAGCTTCAAGCCAACTCATTTTTTTCCCCAACCCCTGAGAAGGTTTCTACAAACCACACAAATTTCTAAGAGATCTCCAAAAGTACTTCAACCTCCACAGGAGGCTTCCCTGTATTCTATAATTCAAAGGCTCTCTCCAACCTTAAAATAGACAAGTCCTTGAAAAGGAGTCAATATATTATCATTCAGGTCCTAATCAGGTTCCACCACTCATTATTACTCTAACCATTTTCTGGAATCTTATCCAGGACACAGACTTCCAAAAGAACTGCTTTAAGACATGGGTTGGTGCAAACTTGATGGGAAAGGTAGGATTCCATAGCTTTCTCTTTCTTATGATAAGGGAACCTGCTGTGCCAAGCCAAATGCCAATGCCTGATGCATACACAGGGAAAATAGGGAAACAGAGGGAAAAGCTGTCAGCCCATCTTGGATAAATCCAGCAATTACTTTTTGGACTCCTTTTCCTCAGCAGTGGGATCTTGTGCTGTAAAAGCAGTCCAAGTAAAATCAATCTGAGGTTAACCTTGCTGACTCACAATCATGTTGAAGAATAGGCTTCATCTGAGACACAATATATTGTTCTCACTGAAATACCCATGGGAATCCACTTATTTTCTATTGCTCCATTTTAATTTCTCAGGTGCAAACTATCAATTTCATATCAGGACAGAATGGTCCCTCTCTTATCTGCTTAACTCCCCAGATATTTGATATCAGAACCTAAACTCAACCTTTAATAGGAAAGAATAAAAAAAAGTATTCTGCCATCTACAATAAACTTTCATAATGAGAAGAATTGCAGAAGTTGTATAATGATGCATCTTTTTAAGTAATAGAATTGGCCGGTACAAACCATGATTCAGAAGACCAAGAGCAATACTTTAAAAATCAAATGTATAAGACAGAGCAATGATACAGAGGCCTGAAAAAATATGAATACTAGCTACTAGAACCACACTATGAATCCAAGCTTGAACACGCAATTTATAAGGAACTTCAGAATAGAATACTGAAAAAGATGTTTATGGGCTTAAAAACCAATGAAAAGTATGCAATGAATCATAGAATTCGTAGAATTGCAGGGAAGGGAATATGAAAACAAACGCAACATATAAATCTATAAGGCCTGACCTAAACGTATCGTGCTGCTTACAACTGGATACTCCAGTCCTGGGGTGACTGCATGACACTGTATTCCCTATCGTCTGCCCTATGCCAGACATGAGTTCTGTGCCTTTAAAGCTACCTAAGTGAGAGGGGAGTAGCCTGTGGAATTCTTTCGGTGGCCTGTGTTCAAAAACAGAGGTAACTTGCTTGCTCTCACTGTGGCAGAGCCAAGGAAGCACCTTCTTGCTTTTCCTAGCTCTTGGCTCCTTTTCTCAGGAGAGACAGAGTTAAGAGCCTTTGTTTTTGGCTAGCCTGCTAGCTGAGGCAAGAACTTTTCCGGGGACTTTGGTTTTTCTTCTTCTCCTGGAACTGTTTGCTCCAGTCTGGAATACCATCACCATGAGGCGCTACACCACGGCCCAGAGGAGCCTACCCTGCACCCCAGCTCTGGAGGGAGAGAGCCACACCCACAGAAAGGACTTTGAGTCTTCCCAGATCTACTTCATTGCAAGGAGTTTTACTATTTAACAGTAGTCATTCTTTTTTTGGTGCCTGCGTGCACCCTGATTGTTAAATAAATAGGTTTTTTTCACTTTCCTCCAAGGAATTTCTTTCTGAACCTTGTGGGGTAGGGGCTGCTGAAATCTGCCTTCTATTAGAGGAAACATTCATTTTGGACATTTCCTCCAATTTGTCTCAAACCAAGACAAATATGTCCCTAGCAACCAGATAAAAGAATAAAACCTATAGAAATGTCATCATAAAGAGACAATGTGTAATTAATAGATGCAGGCAGAATAGATCAAGAGTCACTGGTTTGGGATCCACAGCCTGTAACTTTTTGTCACGTAATGCGTCACCAGCACATGTACCAGTCACTAAACTTCCTGCCCAGTGTATTATCCTAATGCAAAATAGTGACTCTGATGTTTTAAGGATGTAATTTAAAGGAGGTAAAGAGCATAGTTTCCTGTCTCAGATGCTGTTAAGGCCACAGAAAACATTGCCATGAGATAAGTACAGCGTAGCGAGACAGGATGGCAATGACTCAAGCCTGGAAGAGGTGAGATCTGGCTAGAACATCCTGGGTAATGCATCCAGACAAAAATTCCCACCGTGGCAAACTGCATAATGAAGTAACTGCTTGTATGCACATCACCAGTCAAACAAAGACCACTCCAAGTTATAGGATAGATGGCATCTGCAACCACCAACCTCAACAAAAGGCCCCCTGAATATGCCTCCGTGGATACCTGGAATGGACTATAGTTTAAACCACCACAGCAGGAACTTGAGATAAGATAAATGTGGTACTGGCTGTCACCTCAGACCTAAGGAGAGGGTAACAAAGCTGGGGGAGAAGAATGTATGGGCTAATGGACACAAAGAATGCAGAATTTATGGGCCACAAAGAATGTGGAATTTATGGGCAACAAGGAAGGCCAACTCAGCAGCAGTGCTGAAACCAGCTCCGTCTGCATAAAAGGTAATTCCACCAGGGGGAGATCACAACCTACCAACCCAAGGCAAGAAACCCACTGATTCAAAAGAAGAGAAAGGCTGAGCCTGGGACTAATTAGCATTGGAAGCAAGGGAATCATTTAACCAACAGAATAAGAGAACCGTATAGCCAATGACCATTAATTCCTCTTTTTGCTAAAATGTATAAGTAGTGACCATCACTGAGAAACCTGAGGTGAAGAAGAGCCTCTGGATCCACAGGTAGAGATTATCTTCTCCTAAATCTGTCTCCCCCCTGCCCCATCCACCTCCCCATCTCTCCTTTTTTTTATATCTTTCTGTCTCTCTACATCACAATTTACTTTTAAATAAAATCTGTACTATTGACTTCAGCATATGATCCTGTTTGCATTTTAATTCAGGCAGAGACATATCTTAACAGATGTCAAGTGGAGTTTTGCTGATGAATCAGTTTGACACCAGAAGAGGTGTAAATGTTCTTCCTGACCTATCAAGACCCTCAGGGGGAAGTTTTTAGTGGCTCAGCTGAACACAGAGCGCCTCAGCTCAACATCTGACCACCTACAAAATGACCTTTGAAGGAAGTAGAGGACTTGAGGAAACTTCATCTTATGTATTCCTCCTAGCAACCAAGGGGGTAACATTGTGAGAGTGAACATAATGACACTAGTCATGGGGATCACATTTGCATTGTGATCCAACTGTGTGTTGTAACTGTTGTGAGTAAGTTGTGATTGTGTGAGAAATTACCCAACCATGCTGTTAAATGTAAATCCTGTGTAGAGTCAAGTACCTTCAAAAATGTAAACTTGGTATGAAAACATCAAACCCTTCCTGTGTGGAATATTTAAAAGATATGTTCAGAAAGTATTGGGCTGTGAAATAACCTGACACAGTTATGTATAATTAATCTAAACTGGAAACTTTTGTGTTCAATTTGCTAACAGGTAAATGCATGCAAATCTCCTCTTGATTTGATTTTGGCCCATTCCTCTTGATTTAAGCCATTATAATGCAGTATTTATTCAATTTCTAATTGTGTGTAATGCAACACACAGTTAAATTAACATGGCTGATTAGTACTCTGGTTCTAAACCCGTGAACTTTCTATTCCCTGTAGCTCTTAATCAAGTTATTGCTCAACTTCCTCCTGAACAAAAAAAGCTTTTAAAATCTCTTTCAGAAGAACAAGTGGGTGAGTTCTGAAAGAATTGTTGTCTCTGCTGTACTGAGGGCATGTCAAACTAATCAAAATCTTCTAGTAAAAAAACTCATTAATACCCTGAAGATGTAGACTCTCTTCTTCTAATTATACTTAGTTCATAATTTCTCCAGATCTGATTTACATGTATTATAATTTTTTGCATTTAATTTTCATTTATACTGTGCTGCGACAACCATTCTTATTTGGATTCAGGATAACAAGATGAGGTTTTTATAAACCCCCATATTTTTCCATAATTATAAAACTAGAATGTTGACCCTTAAATGAAGGATAACAAAACATTAGGCAAATGAAGCATAAGTTTGACAATTTTAAATCAAACAAATGGAAAAATATTGAATTGAACCCTCTCAGGACCACTGCTAAACAGCCCTTAGGATTATACACTTCAAGTTATTAAAAGAAGCCTACATTTTATCCAACAGCACTCAGTGGAAAGCTATTCATGTGCTTTCATGAATATTTTATTTGAATCCCTGATTTGTAAGATGGAATTTCTCTTCCATAGACTAGACTTCATGCAGAAGTGCAAACTATAAACTGAGTCTTATAAAAGCAAACTTCTTGATATGAAACATTGTTTTATCCCCACCTTGTGGAAATTTTCTGCATATGTTACTACTTAGTTGAAAACTAAATTCATGGGTATGATCTGAATGATTCTAGTAATGTAGCTGTAGTAGGTAATGTATCCATAGAGATCCTCTTGCATCCACCTTGTCATGGAATTTATAGCTCCAACATTAGGTGTTCAATTAGGTAAGCCTGAGCTGAATCTGTTTATAAGAAACCCCATGAAGGAGGACATGAGGGGAAGAGAGGAGATCACAGTATCAGAGCAGGTAAGAATTCACATTCAGGTTTTGTTCCAAAAACTGCTGATTCCAAACTTAAATCTGAAACACAGATAGTAAGAGATGAACTAAGATGAATGGATGTTGTAGGATACAATTATATTTCTGAGCATTAATCCCATCCATTCTAAAAACAATCCACTGGAGCATTGAATAATACATTTATACAAAAATAAACTGGGAACATGGACAAATAATATAAATTTAAAAATTAAAATCTTAATTCTTACCTTGATCTGGAGCTGAGACTCACAGTGCAAAACTTCTTTAGGTGACAGCTCCACTGTAAAATCCTCTTCTCCCTGTTCTCTTCTGGAAGAGAAAATATAATATCTTCTTGTATTTATTAGTCTGGAGAAATGCAGAAATGAAGAACGAAAGTGATCCCTGGCATCACGGCATTTGGTTCTCTGCTAGTATTAAAAATAGCATAGAATAATTTCAAAATCACGGTTAAGTTCTGTTTAAAAATATTTTTTCCCACTATTTTCCCATTAGAAGGTTGTTACAGAAAGGCTTCACATTAAAGGTTAGGAGCCTTTTTTTTCTAATTTCCAGCCTAAACTCAACCTGTTTAATTTTTACTTATTTATTTTTTTACTAGTGTTAGCTAATTGACTGAATAATTATTTGCCCTTCCCTAGTGTTGTTCATTGCCATTCAAGTTTTCTGTTAGAGGCAAAAACCAAAAACCCCTTAGCCCTGGTTTTCTTGTCAGAGTATGTCAGTTCCTTCATGGCCTCTTTTCCATTTACCTGGTCATCTTTGGAATATTTCCATGCATTTTTTGCTAGAATCAACTCCTTTGAACTACACAAATTCCCCTCACACAGTGTCTCAGCTAAGACTTTACACAAGGCAGTGCTATTATCATATTGAAGCATTTATTCTTAGTCAGCACAACAACAGAATCACAGTTCTGCAGGAGCTCTGTCCACTCTGCCTGTGTTCTGTATGTTCAGAAAAAAAAA